>NC_080085.1:42856983-43213397 GCF_949987535.1 Balaenoptera acutorostrata
ACCAATATGGGGACAAACTGGTGTTTTGTGACTCCTGATATGATGCACCATGAAAGACACACCATCAGTTCTGTGGTATTTCTGCCCCAAATTCATAACCCGAATCTAATCATGAGAAATATGAGACAAATCCCAACTGAGGGACATTCTACAAAATAACAGGTTTTTATTCTTCAAAAACATCAAGGTCCTACAAAGACTAAGAAAAACTGAGGAAGTGATCCAGGTTTAAGGAGACTAAAGGAACACGACAACTAAATGCAACATGTGATCCTGGATTGAATCCTATACCAGGATAAAGGTTTCTATCTTACTGTAAAGGATGTCAGTGAGACAATTGGAAAACTTTGAATAATGTCTGTAAAATAGATAATAGGACTGTATCAGTATTAATTTCTGATTTTGATAATCATGCTGTGATTATATGAGGGAATGTCTTTCTCTTATATGTCTTTGTACAGGAAGGAGTTAGCATAGTGGGCCTGAGACTGCCTATTCTTAGAAAGACCTGATTGCAATGTTGGCCCTTGACTGGCATCTGGAAATTTAGCTGGTAAACAATTTCCTACAGTGATATAAAACCTTTTCTAAATAATAAGAATGGTTCACTGTGCCAAACTGTTTGTACAGACAATGTGATTTATGCTGAGCACCTGCATTCCCTCAGGAAGTCTGGAGTTTGGGCACATGCTAAGTAGAGGGGTGACTAGTCACCAGCCCCCAGTGAAAACCTCGGGCGCTGAGTCTCTAATGGCTTCCCTGGTAGACAACACATCACGCGTGATATACCAACTCTATACTGGAGGAATTACATATGTCTTATGTGACTCCACTGGGAGAAGACTCTTGGAAGCTTGTGCCTGCTTTCTTCTGGACTTTGCCCAAGTGCTTTTCCCTTTGCTCACGGGAGGTAGAGAGCATAAGGAAGCCTGTGCAAGGATTTCTCTGGATTCCACCTGTTTCTTCTTTTTCTTGTTGATCCTATCATGTATTTATCCTTTCACTGTAATAAATCTTAGCTATGAGTTCAATTATATGCTGAAATCTGTGAGGTCCAACTATGGAATCACCAAAGCTGGGGATGGTGTTGGGGACCCCTGACACAAATATGCGCACGTACACACATGCACACACTGAGAGGGAGGGAAGAACAGAGAGAGAGGGAGAGAGAGAGAGAAAGGGAGATAGAGAAAGAAAAAGAAAGAGACAGAGAATGATAAAGGAAAGGTGGCAAATGTTAACATAGGAACATCTGAATGAAGGGATACAGGGATTGTTTTGTAACTTTTCTATAAATCTGAAATTATTTCAAATAAAAAGTAAAAAATGGAAAATGAGATCAAATATGTACCCCAACTGGGCCCATTGCTCATTGCTAGAGGTACATCTACTTCCAGGACCTCTCAGTGAACAGACATGGAGAATACACACACACACACACACACACACACACACACACACACACACACACAGAGAGAGCTCTCTTTGACTGTTTTATCTAAAACCATGAGATCATCTTGATACCTCCACTTCAACACTTCAGGGTACATTCTTGTCTTCCTCCATCCATATTTGTAACTTCTTATATTCGCAATCCCTTTAGTAAGTAGCCTGTCTCCCATTATTCCTAATATATTGTTTTTTTCAAGCCTAGACTACACAAAAGGGATTTTCAGAATCCCTTAATTGTTTCAGAATTCCAGAATTGTTAACCCGTACCTCTGCAAAAGCAAATCTACTTACTAGAGTTCAATATTTGTTTACAGGCATTTTAAAGATAAAATTCACATACAGTAAAATTCACAAATCAAAATTCACAGCATCCTGATAAATGATGAATATACTCAAGTAGCCCATACACTTATCAAAATATACATCACCCCCAGAACGTCCCCTCCTACCCCTTCCCAGTAAATCTCCTCCCCCATGGAGCAATTCCTGTTCTATTTTTTCTTTTTGGCATTTGGATATCCAGTTGTTCCAACATCATTTGTTGAAAAGATTCTCCATTCTGCATTGCCTTTGCACCTTTTTCAAAAATCAATTGACCATATATGTGTGGGTCTATTTCTGGAGTTTCTATTCTCCTTCATTGACATATTTGGTTGTCTCCCCCGCCCCCAGTTTTATTGAGATATAATTGACATACAGCACTGTATAAGTTTAAGGTATACAGCTTAATGATTTGACTTACATACATCATGGAATGATTACCACAATGAGTTTAGTTAACACCCACATCTCATATAGATACAAAAGAAATGATTTTTTTCCCTGTGATGAGAACACTTAGAATCTACTCTCTTCGGGACTTCCCTGGTGGCGCAGTGGTTAAGAATCCACCTGCCAATGCAGGGGACACGGGTTCGAGCCCTGGTCCAGGAAGATCCCACATGCCGCGGAGCAACTAAGCCCAGGCACCACAACTACTGAACCTGACCTCTAGAGCCCGCGAGCCACAACTACTGAGCCCACGTGCCACAACTACTGAAGCCCACGTGCCTAGAGCCCGTGCTCCACAACAAGAGAAGCCACCGCAATGAGAAGCCCGCACACCTCAACGAAGAGTAGCCCCTGCTCGCTGCAACTAGAGAAAGCCCCTGTGCAGCAATGAAGACACAATGCAGCCAAAAATAAATAAATAAATAAATAAATAAATAAATAAATAAAATTTTTTAAAAAAAGGAATCTAATCTCTTAACAATTTTCAAGTATATCATACAGCTGTGTTAACTATGGTCATCATGTTGTATGTTACATCCCTAGTACTTATTTATCTTAGTACTTATTTATCTTATAACTGCAAGCTTGTGCCTTTTGACCACCTTCATCCAATTCCTCCCCCCAATTTGGTTGTCGTGATACCAGTGCCACAATATCCTAATTATTATAGCTTTACAGTAAGTCTTGAAGTCAGGAAGTGCAAGTCCTCCAAATTTGTTCTTGGTTTTCAAAGTTGTTTTGGTCCTTTGCATTTCCATATGAATTTTAGAATCTACTTGTCAAGTCTAGAAAGAAAGAAAGGAAGGAAGGAAGGAAGGAAGGAAAGAAGGGATGGAGGGAGGAAGGAAAGAAGGAAGGAAGGAAGAGAGAGAGAGAAAAGAAGAAGGAAAGAAAGAAAGAAAGAAAGAAAGAAAGAAAGAAAGAAAGAGAGAAAGAAGGAAAGAGAAGAAAGAAAGAAGGAAAGAAAAGAAAGAAAGAAAGAAAGAAAGAAAGAAGGAAAGAAAAGAAAGAAAGAAGGAAAGAAAAGAAAGAGGAAGAAAGAAAGAAAGAAAAAGAAAAAGAAAGAAAGAAAGAAAGGAAGGAAGAGAGGGAGAGAGAGAAAGAAAGGAAGGAAGGAAGGAAGGAAGAAAGGAAGGGAGAAAAAAGGAAAAAAACCTTGCTGGGATTGTATTGAATCTATATATCAATCTTGGGAGAATTGATGTCTTAATAATATTGAGTCTTTTGATCTGGGAACATGTGTATCTCTCCATTTATTTAGATCTTTAATTTCTCTCAACAAAGTTTTGTACTGCTGAGACCTGTACTGTGCATACAAGTCTTGTGCGTGTACTTTCATATTTTTGACACTATTATGAATGGTATTTTTAAATTTCAATTTTCTATGGGTCATTGCTAGTATCTAGAAATACAATTAAATGTAGTATATTGACCTTGTACCCTGCAATCTTGCTAAAGTCACTTATTAGCTCTAGTAGCTTTTTTGTAGATTTCATACGATTTTCTACACAGATGATCATGTCATCTCCGAATAAAGACAGCTTCATTTCTTTCTTGCCAATCTTCATGCCTTTTATTTCTTTCTTGCCTTGTTGCACTGGATAGAACCTCCAGTACAATGTTGAACTGAAGGGCTGAGAGTAGACATCCTTGCTTTTTTCCTGATCTTAGGGGGAAAGGCATTCAGTCTTTCACCATTAAGTTTGATGTTACTATAAGTTTCTTCATAAATGCTCTTCATCATGTTGAGGAGATATTACCTTTTATTTCTAGTTTTCTGAGAGTTTCTTTTTTTGTTGTTTCTTTCTTTTTTTTTTTTTAAGCCAGGAATGGATGGTGGATTTTGTCAAATATTTTTTCTGCACCTTTGAGATAATCACATGTTTTTTCTTGCATGGGGTAAATTCAACTTTGTTTTGATGTATTATCTTTTGTATATACAGTTGGATTAGATCTACTAAAATGTTTAAAGCTTTTGCATCTCTGTTTGTGAAGAATAGTTCCATATGGTTTTCTTATACAATGTTCTTTGATTTAGTATCAGTGTAATGCCAGTATCATAGAATGAGTTGGGAAGTATCCCCTCCTCTTAAATCTTCTGGGAGAATTTGTGTAGAACTGATATTATTTCTTCCTCAAGTATTTGGTAGAATTCCCCAAGGAAGCCATCTGGGCCTGAACTTTTCCTTGTGGGAAGATGTTTTATTACAGATTCAATTTCTTTAATAGATACAAGGTTATTCAAGTTTTCTGTTTCTTCCTGAGTAGGCATTGGTATTTTGTGTCTTTCATGAAATTTGTTGCCAGAAATATTGTCATAAATATGCTCATAATATTCTATTATTCTCTTTTTAAAATTGTGGTAAAATATGCATAACAGAATTTACCATTTTAACCATTTTTAAGTGTACAATTCAGTAGCACCGAATACATTCACAATGTTATGTAACCATCACCACTGTGTATTTCCAGAAGTTTTTCATCATCCCAAACAGAAACTCTGTACCTATTAAGCATGAACTCCCCATTCTCCCCCAACCGCCAACCCCTAGTAACCTCTATTCTACTTTCTGTCTCTGGGAATTTGCCTATTCTAGATACTTCATAAAAATGGAATCATACAATATTTGTTCTTTTATGTCTGGCTTATTTTGCTTAGCAGAGTGTCCTCAAGGTTCACCCATGTTGCAGCATGTGTCAGAATGTCATTCATTTTTATGGCTGAATAATAATCCATTATATGTATATACCACATTTTATTTATTCATTCATCTGTTGATGGACACTTGGGTTGTTTCCACCTTTCAGCTATTGTGAATAATGCTGCTATGAATGTTGGTGTACAAGTATTCCCTATTATCCTTTTAATATATGTAGAACCTGTGATGATGTCACCTTTCTCACTCCTGATACTGATCATTTGTATCTTCTCCCTTTCTATCCTGATCAATCTGGCTAGAAGTTTATCAATTTTACTGATCTTCTCAGTAATATTGGTTTCATTAGTTTTCTTTATTGCTTTTCTGTCTTCTATGTCATTGATTTCCACTCTCATCCTTATTATTTTGTTTCTTTTGCTTATTTTTCTCTTATTTTTCTTTTTCCTTAAGGTGGAAGTTGGGGTATTTGATTTTAGACCTTTCTTGTTTAATATAAGCATTTTGGTACTATAAATTTTCCTCTAAGTATTGCTTTAGCTGCATCACATAAATTCTGATATGTTTTCATATTTTTCAGTTCATTTTATAATTTCTTCTTAAAATTCTCTTTATAATTTCCCTTTTGATTTCCTCTTTGACCAATGGGTTATTTAGAAATGTATTATTTAGTTTCCAAATATTTGGGGACTTTGTAGGTCTACTTTTCTTATTAGTTTCTAATTAAAATCCATTGTGTGGGCTTCCCTGGTGGTGCAGTGGTTAAGAATCTGCCTGCCAATGCAGGGGACACGGGTTTGATCCCTGGTCCAGGAAGATCCCACATGCCGCGGAGCAACTAAGCCCGTGTGCCACAACTACTGAAGCCTGCGTGCCTAGAGACCGTGCTCTGCAACAAGAGAAGCCACCCAGTGAGGAGCCTGTGCACTGCAATGAAGAGTAGCCCCCACTCGCCGCAACTAGAGAAAAGCCCACGTGCAGCAACAAAGACCCAACGCAGCCAAAAAATAAAAATAATAAAAAATAATAATAAAATAAAATAAAATAAAATAAAATCCATTGTGGTCAGAGAACACAGTATGACTTGAATCCTTTTAAATTTCTTAAAACTTGTTTTATGGCTCAGAATATGGTCTATCTTGGTAAATATTCTATGTACACCTGAAAAAAATGTGTATTCTGCATTTGCTGATGGAATCTTCTATAAATATCAGTCAGGTCAAATTGGTTCTGATTCAGTCTCCTACATTGTTACTGATTTTCTGCTTACTTGATTTTCTGTCTGATTGTTCTATCATTTATTGAGAGAGGAGTGATGAAATCTCTGACTTTATTCATGGATTTGTCCACTTCTCCTTGCAATCCTATCAGTTTCTGCTTCATTTATTTTAAATCTCTGTTATTAGATTATGGACATATAGTTGGGTTTAAATCTACCATCTTACAATTTGCTTTCTATTTGTCCTATCTGTTCTTTGTTTCCTCTTTTTTGGCCTTCTCATGGATTTATTGAGTGTTTTCTATAATACCATTTTAGCTCCTATGTTGATTTATTAGTTATAACTCTTTGTCTTATTTTAGTAATGGTTTTAGGGTTTAACTTATTTTTAACTTATTTATTCATCTTTAACTTTTTCTTACAATATGCTGTCCAGTGATAGTGTACTATTTCATGTATAGTATACAAAACTTATAAAAGTGTATTTCCATTTCTCCCTTCCCAATATTTGTGCTATTGTTGGCCATACATTTTATTTCTTTTCTTTTTTTAAATAAATTTATTTATTTTATTTATTTCATTTTTGGCTGTTTTGGGTCTTTGTTGCAGTGTGCAGGCTTCCCACTGTGGTGGCTCCTCTTGCTGCAGAGCATGGGCTGTAGGCGCACGGGCTTCAGTAGTTGTGGTGCAAGGGCTTAGTTGCTCTGCGGCGTGTGAGATCTCCCTGGACCAGGGCTTGAACCCATGTCCCCTGCATTGGCAGGCGGATTCTTAACCACTGTGCCACCACGGAAGCCCCCCCTTTACATTTTGCACTCAAGACAAGTGCCTCACTTGCCTGCCCCTAATCCTAGCTCTGGTTAAGTCCTGCTTTTTATTTTTCTGGCCTTAAAATCCTTGCCTTTAGGGAATTCCCTGGCAGTCCAGTGGTTAGGACTCTGTGCTTTCACTGCTGAGGGCACGGGTTCAATCCTCGGTTGGGTAACTAAGATCCCACAAGCTGTACAGCACAGCCAAAAATAAATAAATAAATAAAATTTAAAAATCCTTGCCTTTAATGGGAGCTTTTAGTCCATTTACATATTATGGAATTATTGATATGGTCAGATTAAGCTCTATCTGGTTATAATATGTTTTCTATTTGTTCCTTCTGGTTTCTGATCCTCTGTTCCTCCTTTCCCATTTTCTTTTGAGTTAACCAAATATATTTTAATATTCAATTGTTATTCTTCTATTGGCTTTTCATCTGTACCTGTTTTCATTATTTTCTTTAGCAGTTGCCCTGGTGATTACAAAATGCATCCTTAATTTATCCCAGTCGACTCAAAGTTAATATTTTACCATCTCATATGAGATGGTAAAACCTTGCTAAAGTACAGTTTCATTTCCCAAATCCTATCCTTTGTGTTATGGTTATGTATGCTATAGCTACATATATTTTAAATGTTACAATTCAGCTTGATCCATTTGAAGCATGTTTTTAGGATATTTTGGAGAATATCTACAGTAACCCTTATTCTAGGGCTGAAGTAGCCTACTCTTAAGGCATGGTCTTTCTGGGGCGTCTGTTTCTCAGTGGGGTATTGGGTGAAGATTCTGCACTCAGGCTGGTCAAAATCCCTGTGTCTCCCAGAATTGTGCAAGCATCAATTCAGTTCACATAAGCCCAGGACTGATCTCTGCTTGGCCTCGCAGTGTCTCATTCTAAGCCTGCACAGCCTAGTATTTGGCCAAAGACCTAAAGCAATGTCTTCGGTGACTTCTGGAAGTCTGCTTCTACAAAGCTCTTTTTTCTCTAATACCATGCCTGCTAGACCGAAGTCCCGAAATCTGATCTCTCCCACCCAGCTCAGGTATATTGCTATTCTCTTCCTAGGCTCCACTTCCCTCCAAGGGGCTCCTGAAACTGACCCAGGCAGAAAGAAGGTACAGTCTAGGCTTACTGCGTGCTCACCTTAAAGTTTTGCCCACTAACTTTTATTTTTATTTTTATTTTAACATTTTTATTGGAGTATAATTGCTTTACAATGGTGTGTTTGTTAGTTTCTGCTTTAGAGCAAAGTGAATCAGCTATACATATACATATATCCCCATATCTCCTCCCTCTTGGTCTCCCTCCCACCCTCCCTATCCCACCCCTCTAGGTGGTCACCAAGCACCGAGCTGATCTCCCTGTGCTATGCGGCTGCTTCCCACTAGCTATCGGTTTTACATTTGGTAGTGTATATATGTCCATGCCACTCTCTCACTTTGTCCCAGCTTACCCTTCCCCCACCCCGTGTCCTCAAGTCCACTCTCTAGTAGGTCTGCGTCTTTATTCCCATCCTGCCCCTAGGTTCTTCATGACCTTTTTTTTTTTTTTAGATTCCATATATATGTGTTAGCAGACGGTATTTGTTTTTCTCTTTCTGACTTACTTCACTCTGTATGACAGACTCTAGGTCCATCCACCTCACTACAAATAACTCAGTTTCGTTTCGTTTTATGGCTGAGTAATATTCCACTGTATAAATGTGCCACATCCTCTTTATCCATTCATCTGTCGATGGACACTTAGGTTGCTTCCATGTCCTGCCTATTGTAAATAGAGCTGCAATGAACATTGTGGTATGTGACTCTTTTTGAATTATGGTTTTCTCAGGGTATATGCCCAGTAGTGGGATTGCTGAGTCGTATGGTAGTTCTATTTTTAGTTTTTTAAGGAACCTCCATACTGTTCTCCATAGTGGCTGTATCAATTTACATTCCCACCAACAGTGCAAGAGGGTTCCCTTTTCTCCACACCCTCTCCAGCATTTATTGTTTGTAGATTTTTTGATGATGGCCATTCTGACTGGTGTGAGGTGATACATCATTGTAGTTTTGATTTGCATTTCTCTAATGATTAGTGATGTTGAGCATTCTTTCATGTGTTTGTTGGCAATCTGTATATCTTCTCTGGAGAAATATCTATTTAGGTCTTCTGCCCATTTTTGGATTGGGTTTTTTGTTTTTTGGATATTGAGCTGCGTGAGCTGCTTGTAAATTTTGGAGATGAATCCTTTGTCAGTTGCTTCATTTGCAAATATTTTCTCCCATTCTGAGGGTTGTCTTTTCGTCTTGTTTATGGTTTCCTTTGCTGTGCAAAAGCTTTTAAGTGTCATTAGGTCCCATTTGTTTATTTTTGTTTTTATTCCCATTTCTCTAGGAGGCGGGTCAAAAAGGATCTTGCTGTGATTTATGTCATAGAGTGTTCTGCCTATGTTTTCCTCTAAGAGGTTTATAGTGTCTGGCCTTAAACTTAGGTCTTTAATCCATTTTGAGTTTATTTTTGTGTATGGTATTAGGGAGTGTTCCAATTTCATTCTTTCACATGTAGCTGTCCAGTTTTCCCAGTACCACTTATTGAAGAGGCTGTCTTTTCTACATTGTATATTCTTGCCTCCTTTATCAAAAATAAGGTGACCATATGTGCGTGGGTATATCTCTTCTGCCCACTAATTTTAACATTTAGCGTTCAGGCAGAGCCTCCCATCAAGCCTCTTAGATAGCCTCAACCACCAGAGGGCAGACAGCAGAAGCAAGAAAAACTACAATCCTGCAGCCTGTGGAACAAAAACCACATTCACAGAAAGATAGACAAGATGAAAAGGAAGAGGGCTACATACCAGATGAAGGAACAAGAAAAAACCCCAGAAAAACAACTAAATGAAGTGGAGATACGCAACCTTCCAGAAAAAGAATTCAGAATAATGATAGTGAAGATGATCCAGGACCTTGGAATAAGAATGGAGGCAAAAATCGAGAAGATGCAAGAAATGATTAACAAAGACCTAGAAGAATTAAAGAACAAACAAACGGAGATGAACAGTACAATAACTGAAATGAAAATTACACTAGAAGGAATCAATAGCAGAATAAATGAGGCAGAAGAACGGATAAGTGACCTGGAAGACAGAATGGTGGAATTCACTGCTGCAGAACAGACTAAAGAAAAAAGAATGAAAAGAAATGAAGACAGCCTAAGAGACCTCTGGGACAACATTAAACGCAACAACATTTGCATTACAGGGGTCCCAGAAGGAGAAGAGAGAGAGAAAGGACCAGAGAAAATATTTGAAGAGATTATACTCGAAAACTTCCCTAACATGGGAAAGGAAATAGCCACCCAAGTCCAGGAAGCACAGAGAGTCCCATACAGGATAAACCCAAGGAGAAACACACCAAGACACATAGTAATCAAACTGGCAAATATTAAAGACAAAGAAAAATTATTGAAAGCAACAAAGGAAAAACGACAAATAACATACAAGGGAACTCCCATAAGGTTAACAGCTGATTTCTCAGCAGAATCTCTACAAGACAGAAGGGAGTGGCATGATATACTTAAAGTGATGAAAGGGAAGAACCTACAACCAAGATTACTCTACCCGGCATGGATCTCATTCAGATTCGATGGAGAAATCAAAAGCTTTACAGACAAGCAAAAGCTAAGAGAATTCAGCACCACCAAAACAGCCCTACAACAAATGCTAAAGGAACTTCTCTAAGTGGGACACACAAGAGAAGAAAAGGACCTACAAAAACAAGCCCAAAACAATTAGGAAAATGGTCATAGGAACATACATATCGATAATTACCTTAAACGTGGATGGATTAAAGGCTCCAACCAAAAGACACAGGCTTGCTGAATGGATACAAAAACAAGACCCATATATATGCTGTCTACAAGAGACCCACTTCAGACCTAGGGACACATACAGACTGAAAGTGAGGGGATGGAAAAAGATATTCCATGCAAATGGAAATCAAAAGAAAGCTGGAGTAGCTATACTCATATCAGATAAAATAGACTTTAAAATAAAGAATGTTACAAGAGACAAGGAAGGACACTACACAATGATCAAGGGATCAATCCAAGAAGAAGATATAACAATTATAAATATACATGCACCCAACATAGGAGCACCTCAATACATAAGGCAACTGCTAACAGCTATAAAAGAGGAAATCGACAGTAACACAATAATAGTGGGGGACTTTAACACCTCACTTACACCAATGGACAGATCATCCAAAATGAAAATAAATAAGGAAACAGAAGCTTTAAATGACACATTAAACAAGATGGACTTAATTGATATTTATAGGACGTTCCATCTTAAAACAGCAGATTACACTTTCTTCTCAAGTGCGCATGGAACATTCTCCAGGATAGATCACATCTTGGGTCACAAATCAAGCCTCAGTAAATTTAAGAAAATTGAAATCATATCAAGCATCTTTTCTGACCACAACGCTAGAGGATTAGAAATCCATTACAGGGAAAAAATGTAAAAAATACAAACACATGGAGGCTAAACAATACGTTACTAAATAACCAAGAGATCACTGAAGAAATCAAAGAGGAAATCAAAAAATACCTAGAGACAAATGACAATGAAAACACGACGATCCAAAACCTATGGGATGCAGCAAAAGCAGTTCTAAGAGGGAAGTTTATAGCTATACAAGCCTACCTAAAGAAACAAGAGAAATCTCAAGTAAACAATCTAACCTTACACCTAAAGCAACTAGAGAAAGAAGAACAAACAAAACCCATAGTTGGCAGAAGGAAAGAAATCATAAAGATCAGAGTGGAAATAAAATGAAATAGAAACAAAGAAAACAATAGCAAAGATCAATAAAACTAAAAGCTGGTTCTTTGAGAAGATAAACGAAATTGATAAGCCATTAGCCAGACTCATCAAGAAAAAGAGGGAGAGGACTCAAATCAATAAAATCAGAAATGAAAAAGGAGAAGTTACAACAGACACCGCAGAAATACAAAGCATCCTAAGAGACTACTACAAGCAACTCTATGCCAATAAAATGGACAACCTGGAAGAAATGGACAAATTCTTAGAAAGGTATAACCTTCCATGACTGAACCAGGAAGAAACAGAAAATATGAACAGACCAATCACAAGCAATGAAATTGAAACTGTGATTAAAAATCTTCCAACAAACAAAAGTCCAGGACCAGATGGCTTCACAGGTGAATTCTATCAAACATTTAGAGAAGAGCTAACACCTATCCTTCTCAAACTCTTCCAAAAAATTGCAGAGGAAGGAACACTCCCAAACTCATTCTATGAGGCCACCATCACCCTGATACCAAAACCAGACAAAGATACTACAAAAAAAGAAAATTACAGACCAATATCACTGATGAATATAGATGCAAAAGTCCTCAACAAAATACTAGCAAACAGAATCCAACAACACATTAAGAGGATTATACACCATGATCAAGTGGGATTTATCCCAGGGATGCAAGGATTCTTCAATATACATAAATCAATCAATGTGATACACCATATTAACAAATGGAAGAATAAAAACCATATGATCATCTCAATAGATGCAGAAAAAGCTTTTGACAAAATTCAACACCCATTTCTGATAAAAACTCTCCAGAAAGTGGGCATAGAGGGAACCTACCTCAACATAATAAAGGCCATATACGACAAACCCACAGCAAACATCACTCTCAATGGTGAAAAACTGAAAGCATTTCCTCTAAGATCAGGAACAAGACAAGGATGTCCACTCTCACCACTATTATTCAACATAGTTTTGGAAGTCCTAGCCACGGCAATCAGAGAAGAAAAAGAAATAAAAGGAATACAAATTGGAAAAGAAGAAGTAAAACTGTCACTGTTTGCGAATGACATGATACTATACATAGAGAATCCTAAAACTGCCACCAGAAAACTACTAGAGCTAATTAATGAATTTGGTAAAGTTGCAGGATACAAAATTAATGCACAGAAATCTCTTGCATTCCTATACACTAATGATGAAAAATCTGAAAGAGAAATTGTGGAAACACTCCCATTTACCATTGCAAAAAAAAGAATAAAATACCTAGGAATAAACCTACCTAGGGAGACAAAAGACCTGTATGCAGAAAACTATAAGACACTGATGAAAGAAATTAAAGATGATACCAACAGATGGAGAGATATACCATGTTCTTGGATTGGAAGAATCAATATTGTGAAAATGACTATACTACCCAAAGCAATCTACAGATTCAATGCAATCCCTATCAAATTACCAATGCCATGTTTTACAGAACTAGAACAAATCATCTTAAAATTTGTATGGAGACACAAAAGACCCCGAATAGCCAAAGCAGTCTTGAGGGAAAAAAATGGAGCTCGAGGAATCAGACTCCCTGACTTCAGACTATACTACAAAGCTACAGTAATCAAGACAATATGGTACTGGCACAAAAACAGAAACATAGATCAATGGAACAAGATAGAAAGCCCAGAGATAAACCCACGTACCTATGGTCAACTAATCTATGACAAAGGAGGCAAAGATATACAATGGAGAAAATTCAGTCTCTTCAATAAGTGGTGCTGGGAAAACTGGACAGCTACATGTAAAAGAATGAAATTAGAATACTCCCTAACACCATGCACAAAAATAAACTCAAAATGAATTAGAGACCTAAATGTAAGAGTGGACACTATAAAACTCTTAGAGGAAAACATAGGAAGAACACTCTTTGACATAAATCACAGCAAGATCTTTTTTGATCCACCTCCTAGAGTAATGGAAATAAAAACAAAAATAAACAAGTGGGACCTAATGAAACTTCAAAGCTTTTGCACAGCAAAGGAAACCATAAACAAGACGAAAAGACAACCCTCAGAATGGAAGAAAATATTTGCAAACGAATCAACGGACAAAGGATTAATCTCCAAAATATATAAACAGCTCATTCAGCTCAATATTAAAGAAACAAACACCCCAATCCAAAAATGGGCAGAAGACCTAAATAGACATTTCTCCAAAGAAAACATACAGACGGCCACGAAGCACTTGAAAAGATGCTCAACATCACTAATTATTAGAGAAATGCAAATCAAAACTACAATGAGGTATCACCTCACACCAGTTAGAATGGGCATCATCAGAAAATCTACAAACAACAAATGCTGGAGAGGGTGTGGAGAAAAGGGAACCCTCTTGCACTGTTGGTGGGAATGTAAATTGATACAGCCACTATGGAGAACAGTATGGAGGTTCCTTAAAAAACTAAAAATAGAATTACCATATGACCCAGCAATCCCACTACTGGGCATATACCCAGAGAAAACCGTAATTCAAAAAGCCACATGCACCCCAATGTTCATTGCAGCACTATTTACAATAGCCAGGTCACGGAAGCAACCTAAATGCCCATCGACAGACGAATGGATAAAGAAGTTGTGGTACATATATACAATGGAATATTACTCAGCCATAAAAAGGAACGAAATTGAGTCATTTGTTGAGACGTGGATGGATCTAGAGACTGTCATACAGAGTGAAGTAAGTCAGAAAGAGAAAAACAAATATCGTATATTAACGCATGTATGTGGACCCTAGAAAAATGGTACAGATGAACCGGGTTGCAGGGCAGAAGTTGAGACACAGATGTAGAGAACAAACATATGGACACCAAGGGGGGAAAACTGTGGTGGGGTGGGGATAGTAGTGTGCTGAATTGGGCGATTGGGATTGACATGTATACAGTGATGTGTATAAAATTGATGACTGATTAAAAATAAATAAATAAAATAAAATAAAATAAAATAAAATAAAATAAAATAATCCTGGGCTTGTAGTGCCCCCTAGCAAAAAAAACAAACAAACAAACAAACAAAACAAAAAGAAACCATTTAGCGTTTAGCTGTGGATCCACTCCCCAGTATTACTGTGGTATTCTAATGGTAATTTTCTATTTATCTCATTCCTTCTATATTTATTATTTGGAATTCTAATGCAAGGAAGAGTTATCCCATCTCCAGCATTTATTTACTTACCCAATTATATCACTGATATATATAAGTATGGAATCATGGATATTTAGTTTTTGGACTACAATACAGCACTATCATTATTTTTTTGTTGCTCAGATTGCTCCATCTTTGGTTATTGGGAGTTCTTTTAGGTTGGCTCCTGCATCTTTATGACACACTCCCATCTTTTTTTGTTTAGGTTCTTCCTTACTTTCTGGTACCACACAGTGCTCCAGGCTCATCATGTGTTTCCCTTCCCCGGCCTTAAAATCAGCCATTTCTCCAAGGAGCCCTGGTTCCTTTCATTGGAGAATGGCATTTAGAAACCAAGATGTGGGTACTAGATGTGCTTGTTGCTTCTGGAATAGCACAATGTCTAGGCCTTCTCAATGGGCAGACAGAAACTGTCAGAGGAGACCAAGAAGATATGACAGCTCAACCCAATGTGGTAGGGAGCTTCTAAGATGTCCCCCCAGTGGTCCTACTGCTATTCATGATCTTGTGTAATCCTCTCCCGTGAGTAACTTGCTTCTAACCAACAGAATGCCTCAATGGTGAGGGTATGTCACTTCCATGATTAGATTACAACAGATAGTAACTTCTGTTTTGCTAGCACACTCTTCTATTGCTGACTTTGATGAAGCAAAGTACTTATGCTGTGAGCTGCCTCATGGAAGGAAAGGCACACATGGTCAGGACTGAGTGCACCTCCAGCCGACAG
This sequence comes from Balaenoptera acutorostrata, assembly GCF_949987535.1. NCBI lineage: Eukaryota > Metazoa > Chordata > Mammalia > Artiodactyla > Balaenopteridae > Balaenoptera > Balaenoptera acutorostrata. The sequence goes on from NC_080085.1 coordinate 42,872,623, forward strand.
CCAGCAAGGAACTGAGGCCCTCTGTTTAACAGGCTGCAGAGAACTGAGAACTGCCCCAAACCATGTGAGTGCAAGTGTAGAGCAGATTCTTCCCCAGTCTGGCTTTCAGATGAGTCCTCAGTCCTGCCCACACCTCCCCTGATTGTACCTTCTTGAGAGCCACTGGAGTAGAGGAGCCAGCTAAGCCAGCCTGGCTGCCTGACCTGCAAAAATTGGGAGATAATGAATGCATGATTTTTTAGCCACTAAGATTGTGGTAATTTGTTACACAGAAAGAGATAACAAAGTATCCTTATTTGGATCCTAGAACAGAAAAAAGACATTCGTGGAAAAACCAGTGAAATCCAAATAAAGTCTGGAGTTCCTAGTACTGTGCCAATGTGATTTTCTTAGCCTTAATAAATGTGCCATGGTTATCCAAGCTGTTAACATTAGGGGGAGCTGGATAACAGGTATGAGAACTCTCTCTACTGCCTTTGCCACACTTCTGTAAATCTAAAATTATTTCAGAATACAAAGTTAAAAAAAAAACACTTCTGGGTATTACATGTTATCTTTGTAAAATAAAGAGAATATAGCCAATTTGAGGAGAAAAAAAATAAAGCTATCAGGGAGCCACCAGTCTGGTGGTAGAGGTTCAGCAACCAGGCCCTAGGGCTCACAGTATGTTAGGCTAGAAAGGGGCAGGCAGCAAGTGTGGTGGTCACAGCCTGATGGGGGTGACACAGGACCAGGCCTTATACCTGCCCTGGGAGTCAGTTCGGTTGAGAAATTCCAGGAATATTTTTTCCCCAGCCTAAGATACTTGTGTCTATTCACTTCCATTTAAATTCCCCCCAAATGTCAACACCGGTTCCAAAACCGAGTTGTTTGCTTGTTCCTCTACCTTTACGGTTTTTGTCTTTGCCATTTCCACCAGCTGGAACACCTCTACTGTCTGCCAGGAGATATCCTCATCTATTTCCTTATCAGCTTCAAAAGTGAACTTGCAAGAAAATCTTCATTGGCCCGTCTGTCCTCAATGACATTGTTCAAACCAGAGCCCTCACCTAACTTTACCATTTAGCGCTTCATCCATTTACCAGCTGTATATCGTCAGATAGTTACTTAAACCCTGTTCTATTCGTGTTTCTTCAAACGTGAAATAGGAGTAAGAATCAGTACTTTCTTGATGAATATTCCTTAGAATAATAAATTGGGTAAAACGCTTGCAACAGTTAGGAGGCTGCCTAGCAGACAGTTAAGGACTGATTGCTTTTGTTTGTACATTGTTTTCTCCAGCCCCTCTATCTAAATTCTTGTACGCATCCCTCTCAAATCTGTTTCTTCCAAGAACCTTCATGAGCCATGCTCATTGCACAGACAAAAAGCAAGGACAGGAGACTCTTTGCCAAAGTTAAAAGCGCATCAAACACGCCTAGCATTTATTATTTTAATCACAAACCTACAGACCCCTTAGTACACCCTCCTCGGGGCTCGGCCCCAACAATCCAAAGCTGACAACCTTGGGTGTATGGGGTAGGAGGGATGGGGATGGGCAGGGAGTGTCTCTTGATAACTCTGAAATGGGGAAGATTTCTCCAAATGGAGAACTAGGTGGAGGCCAGAGGTTGGGGGTGACCTAGCTTCTGAGTAGGGGGTCAGTAAAAAAATCAGATAAACAAAAGAGGGGGGTATATATGTTTTTGCAATCCTCCCCCTAAGCCTCTGCCTTGGTGAGACAGGCTTCCACTTGTTCCTGGGCTGGGGAACTCCCTGGAAAGGCCCCTTCCTTCATCTTGTTCCTCTACATGTTAAAAAAGAGTACCGGGGTGCTGGTTCTGGGAACATGGACCCAGTACCCCCTTATCTCCATCACCTCCCCAATCTACCCTTCAAGGAAGGAGGTAAAACTCTGCCCAAGTGTGGGGGTCTAACTCTCACTCACTCCTGATCTAGGTCTGGAATGTCAACCCACAAGATTTCAAGATCTGCCCCCTTCTTCAAGGGCCAGGTCGGCTTAGAGCCCTCCTAGGTTAAGTCACAATGGTCCCAGGTTAAGGCGGGGGAGCTTAAGTACCACTCCTCCCTGCAGTGTGGAATGATTGGATGGGATGTTGCTAAGAGACGAGGGCTGTGATCTCCACAAAGTTGCCCGATCTTACTGACTCCTCCACACCTGAAATACCTGCGCTGGGCTGTTCCTATAGGGAAAGGGCGGGGCCTGACTCCTCCATTGCTAGAAGGCCAGGACTGAGTTCCCAGGTAAAGGGGTTGGCTCTCATCCTCACTTCTGTTCCTTGCCTGCACAGGGCAGGGTTCACGGGGAAGGGGCAGGGCTTAAACCCCCAGGGTGGGACCTCCATTTTGACTCCTCTTCCTTGCCAGGATAGACTAGACTGTTGGTTCCAAGAGAGGGGATGGAGCAGTATCCTGACACTCTTTATCCCAGGAAACATGGCTAGGACAGTCCCTAGGGGCCAGCGGCTGACCTCATCCTGTCTCCTTCCCTCACCTGGGCAAGGGCGGGTCCCACGGGGCAGGGGTGAGGCTGCGTTCTGCAAGAGACAGGCCCTGATGTCCCTACCTTCTCCACGTCTGAAATACCTGCATTGGCCTGTCCTGTGGGGAAGGGGTGGGGCCTCATCTGACTCCTCCCCCTTGCTTGGTTACAGGGGTGGGGCCTCATCAGTCTCCTCTTCCCCCAGTACACCTGGGCAGGGCAGTCTCATGAAAAGGTGGGGGAAAAGGCGGGGCCTCATCCTGACATGTCCTCCTTTCCTGGGTGGGGAAGTCCCAGGGGAGGGGTGAGGCCTGATCAGGACTCCTCCTCCATGCTGAAGCTGCTGCGGCGACTGCTGGCCTTGGAGACTGCGGGGGATACTGAAGAAAGCAGGGGATCGGAGGCAGCCCGCAGTGGGGACAGGGCGCCCCCTGACAGTCCCCCCACCACCCCCTCCTCCTCCTCCATCAGAATGTCCTCCAGCCCCAGGTGGAAGGGGTCCCCCAGATCCCCCAGGTGGTCGCTGGGAAAGTGCAGGTCCAGAAGGGCATCGGAGGGTGGCGCTGGGGGCTGCTGATGGGGAGTACTCTGGGCAGGTCCCCCCGCTGCATGAAATGTTGCTGTGCCTGGCCTGCCCTCCTCTTCAACATCCAGCTGCTCTGGCTTGAGACTGTCAGAGGCTGAAGTTGTGGCCAGTGAGAGCAGCCCTGGGGTGGGAGGCACTGGCAGACCATGGATCTGGGCCTGCAGTTCTAGCTCCTGCAAAACGTAGGGGGGTGGGTGGTGGGGGTGGGATAAGATGGGGTTCAGAGTCCCTCAGAGGCAGAGGATATAACAGTTAAAAGGGTAGGCTGCCTGGGTTCGAATTCAGCCTCTGCCACTCACTAGTTGCGTAACTTCAGGCAAATTGCTTACCGTCTCTGAGCCTCAGAGTCCCAACCTAGAAAGTGGGTATAATAACGGTCCCTGTCTCACAGGATTGTTGTGATTAACTTAGTAAATGGAGATAAGGCTCTTGTCATAGTGCATGGCACAAGATAAAACACCGTGTCCGTTAACCAATATTCATTATTATTATTGCTAATGTCATGATTACTACTTATCATCATCATGTGAGTCAGGAAGCCCGGGGATCCCCCAAATATGCCAGGCGGAGAAATCCTAGCCTGTTCTCCCTCTGCCTCTGCCTCCAGGAAGCCCCCCTCACCCCTGCCACCGCCTCCTCCTTCCAGACCTGAATTCGGAGCTGCAGGCTGCGGTTGGCTTGCTCCAGGGATCGCTGCCGGCTCTCCAGGTCTTTGGAGCGCTGTTGCTCCTTCTGCAACTTGCGGATGTAATCCACAGAGGCTTTCAAGATGGTGCCCTTGTTCCAGCGCATCTCCCTGTGGGGCCCGAGGGGGAGGAAAGAAGGGAATGCTGCACATGGAGTCTCTCGGGAGCTGAAGGGGGCGATTGCACCAGGTAGATGGAGCACCCCGCCACGTGCCTAGAACTTGAGGCAGAGGGACATCAAGGGTATGGAATGCTCGGATGAAAACCACCTGCCTGGAACCTTCCAATGATGCCCCATCACACCCCGAACCCAGGAAGCCCTCTCTGACCTGATCCCATACTGCTCCTCTTACCCATGACCCTCTGATTCATCTCACTGCGGCCACACTGGCTTCTCAATGCTCCTAGAACATGGAAAATCATTCCCACCTCAGGGCCTCCAGCCCAGCTCTGCCCTCCACCTTGAACACTCTTCTCTCAGACACCCAGATGGCTCCTGCCTCACCTCTTTAGGCTCTTTATTCAAGTACTTCCTCATCAGTTGAGGCCTGCCCTCTCCCCACCCTCCTCACCCCAAACTGTGACCCTCCCCAATATCCCATCTTCCCTCCGTTCTTGATTCCTCTCCACAACACTCATCATAACCACCGGAGTTTACATATTTATCTTGTTTGCTGTCTGTCTGCCCCCACTAAAACATCAGTTCCATGAGGTCAGGGATTTTTGTGCATTTTGTTCCCTCTGGTATCCTCAGGGCCTAGCATGGTACCTGGCACAAAGCAGAAGCAGCTCAATACATTTTTTGAGTAAATAAAGGAGGTACTAAATAAGCGGAAAACTGTCTATGTCGTACGGGGGGCAGACAACGTGGACCATAATGTCATGGACCATAATGTCATGCACCTAAAACTTTAGATGGGAACACGGTGAGGGGCTGCAACCCTGCTCAGGGTGAGGAAAGCTGGGTGAGAAAGGGGCAAAGGAGCAGGACTGCCCGGGTGGTTCCCACTTAGGGCAGGCCCACCCGGGAATGACTTTCAGGGAGTGGGGCCCCCACCCCACCTTCCACCGGCCTGGGGCTCCTGGCCCAGACTCACGGGTCACTGGACTTGGGGATGAGGGTGCCCAACTCCTTGATCCTGTCGTTAATGTTGAATCGCCTGCGACGTTCAACTTTGAAGGCGGGGGAGAGAAAGAGAAAGTGGGAAAGAGTCGTCAATAGGCTGAGAAGCGAAGAGGAGAAACTGGGGAATTGGGAGGCTGCTGCAGGGAGAGGCCCCCAAGGAAGGCCGGGCGCAGAGTGAGGCAGGGCTGCACGGCACGTGGGCAGGAGCACGCGCTCTCACTCACTCAGGTTGTGATTGTCTTTCTTCTGCCGTTCCTTCAAAAGGGCCTTGGCCTCTGTCTCTGGAAGAGAGTGCAGGAGGTGGTCAGGGCCTCTGGGTCTGGGAAAGATGACAGACGACGGTGGGCAGCATGTGCAGCCGCTGGGGTAGGCTTTGGTGGGCGCAAGCAAGCGAAGTGCCACCATTTTTACAATTTTTAAAGAAGCCATGGTGACAGGCCACTTGTTAAACCCGAGGAGAGGGAGTGGAGTGAAAGCAGGACCACGGGCCATATGGACAAAGATGGCAAACAGCCCCCATTTCTGTCTGTTTAAACCCTCTTCCCTTAGAATCAGGCCTGACCCCCAGACCTGGTAGATATGGGGCTCACCCTGGGGTATATGATAATTGCACGGGGCCAAGACCCTGGCCCTTACCAGAGATCTCCCGTTTGATGTTCGGCAGCTCAGCTGGACAGGAGTTGCTGACAGTGATGGCTGGCGTGGCCACGCCCTGACTACTGTACACATCAAGCAGATTCCCTGACACAGGCAGCTGCAGGCAGGGAGAGTGGAAAAACGATGGTTGGAAACAGACCCCAGGCTCGGCCCCTTCTTCGACCAGGTTCCTGACCCTCCACTCACCCCAAAGATGGGCCCCCTCATGCAAGGATTGGCTGGCTCAGCATGGGAACCCTTCCTTCTCCTTCAAGGGAATTTCACACAGCCACTCAACAGGGAAGACAGGGTCAAGGGGACCTACCCTGCTTTGCTGGGGGACTGGAGCCTGCCTGGCCTGCTCATCGTGTCCCCACAGCCCCTCGAATCCCCCAGTGACTTCTGAAGCCCCTCTCCCAAACCCTGGCACTGGCTCTGAGAAGTGCCAGAAAACCACCCTTCTCAGGTCTTTGTCAGCTCCAATGCAACATTTCAGCCCCTCCTAGAGCTACATTCCAACTCAGCATTCTTGGAACACTCCAACCCAGTCTTCTCAGACCTTGGGAAATTGTCATGGCAACATTCCACCCAAAATCTGGCCTTTTGGAGAGTTCCAGCCCAACCTCCAGTCTTTTGCTGTGACTGCGTTGCATACAGTCTCAGGCTGCCATGCACCGAGGTTCTGATCCGGCACCCTCTTGCACATTCTGATCTCTCAGGATTTCTTGTCCAACTACTCAACAAGCACTGTTTTTATGTCAGCCTAGTTTGTTTTTTTTTTCTCCTTCACACTCTCCTGGATACACCCTAGGGCAACGAACTAATCCATAAGTAATTAGTCCCACCTCTTGATGAGTTTTCATCTCTTGAAACCCCCACTAGTCTGCTGGATCCATCCAATCTCTAGCTGTGCCCAAATCAATGAAAAATTCTGATAAATTGGTACCATTTTTACATGTGCTTCTTTCCTCTTGATAAGCTGGAAAGAAGTAAAGCTATAGCCACTTGGTATGTCCCAAAGCGAGTTATGAGACTCTTGGAATGTTCAGAACCAGAATGTTAAAATTCATTGGTGCATCTCCTGCTCTAGGAAGTTTTATCCAGTCTTTACAATGACCCAGCCTCTCGGCACAGTTCACTGTAAGAGATGTGGTATGTTCTAGTCACTTCAAGGTCCAACCACATCAAATCTGGACACCTTTGGCATATCATGTTCCAATCACTTCATGGTCTAGGTGTGTCTTCATGACCTGAATGTCCTGGTACATTCAAAACGCAAGAAGATAATCTGTATAACAGAGAGCTTCTCTGTTAATTTTGGCCTATGTTGTTAGAAATAAGATTATACCTTGCATGTTTAGAATAAGTTTCTGTCCATCTCTGCACTAAAAAATTTAGAGAGTTACAAGCTCTAAAGTGCTATAGAGAAACATCACTTAGAGGAGAAAGGTGGAAGTGTATTTATGTTGGAGTGTAAGCATGTGTGGAAGCCTCGCAGCACCAGGACTTGGCCCTGTTCTCAGAGCACCCTCTATCCATTCTCTACCTGTCCTGCTTCAAGAGTTCCAGCTGGCCTGCTGTGAAGCCAAGAGCTACTTTAGAGTGCTGGCTGCAGGATTAAGCCAATTCTTAGGCAACTGCCTCAGTTCTTAATGGCCATTTCTTCTAAAAATTTTCTTTTGTGTGTGGGGGAGGGTGTGGGTCTTGGGATGGGGGTGAATTTGAGGTTTAAAGTTTAAACTAGAAATAAGATGATGTGGTCTGCTTGCTCTCTGTTTAGATAGGCTTTAAGACCAATTGGATTTACATGGAGGCCAGGCCAGAGAATGGTAATTGATGACTTGTGTGCAGACAAGCATTTATCCAGGTTGCATTGTCCAGATTGGTTTGTTAAAGCTCCAGGTTACGTTCTTACACAAAGAAAAACATTCAGTAAACATGAGACAAGTTTAGGAAAACTTAATGAAAAGAAACCTGTCTTGGGGCTTCCCTGGTGGCACAGTGGTTGAGAATCTGCCTGCCAGTGCAGGGGACACAGGTTCGAGCCCTGGTCTGGGAAGATCCCACATGCCGCGGAGCAACTAGGCCCGTGAGCCACAACTACTGAGCCTGCGCGTCTGGAGCCTGTGCTCCGCAACAAGAGAGGTCGCGATAGTGAGAGGCCCGCACATCGCGATGAAGAGTGGCCCCCGCTTGCCGCAACTGGAGAAAGCCCTCACACAGAAACGAAGACCCAACACAGCCAAAATAAATAAATAAAAATAAAGAATTATTTAAAAAAAAGAAAAAAAAAGAAACCTGTCTTACACTCAAAACAAACAAACAAAATGCTACAAGAGTCCCACTTCTTGGTCCCTCCCACAATGAAGCTTGAGTGCTTCGGTATGCCCTAATAGCTCCATGAAGTCCCCACCGTGTATATATCAAAAACTACAAGGTTCACCTCTCCATGCAGTTCAACATGGCCCCAGGGCACTGTTGTGCCCCATTCTCAACATACAGCCTCTATCTCTATCTCAGTACAATCCAAGGTGACAGTCTCTTATGTACACAGCTAGCCCGGGTGTATATAAGATATCCCTCAGTGATAGAGGGATGTGCTAATTTTTAGACCAACCTCCCATCTCAGGGCCTCACCGTGCTGGGGAGCTGCAGCCCCGTGGTGCCTCCGGGCAGATAGCTGAGCATCTCATCGTTGTAACTGGACTCCAGGCTGATGATCTCATCGATGACATCATCAATCTGGGAGAAGAAATATGGAAGAGCCTTAGAAGAAGTTGGGGCAGGGGGAGCATGGGCGGGTCGTCCGCAGCCACTCACCTCCTTCTCCGAGCTAGACCCGATGGTGAGCAGCGCCATGGGGCTGTTGGGAGCACTGCCAGTGGGGCCAGTAGCGTGGGCAGCCTCAGGGGCGGGGAGTGGCTGGGCACTAGCAGCCCCCGGTGGTGGGGTGAGGGCCTGGGACGCCAGCTTGGGCCCAAGTGTGGTGGACAGGTACTGCTTCACCTGCTGCCGGCGCGCCTGCTGCAGGTGGTAGCGCGTCGGGTTCTCCAGATGGGTCTGCACCTGTGGAATGCGGGGGAGACAGGATGGGAGGGAACAAGGTAGAACAGGGCTCAGAGGGGTGACTCTGAGCCCCAGCTTGCCCCTCAGAAGTCATCTGTTCCTAGGCTCAGGATGGCAAACCAGGCCCAGAATCTGAGAACCCTCTCCCGCTCCCAAATACTGATTAAAGTCTCCCCTAGGACCCAAACTCCCTTTCTCAGAGATCCTTCACAGCCCTCAAGATCTACCCATGGGTGGCAGAATCCTTCAGAGTTTCTGGAGCACCCTGTCACAGTCCCCAAGAGGCCCCCCGCAAAGCCTGTGACCCCACCTAACAGACGTGGGAACTGTACATGGCTTCCCAAGGCACTCCAATGGCCAAAGAATTCCTAATGCATAACCATATGTGAAGTGCTTCCTACAAAGCCACTTCACAGACTCCAGGGCCCACTCAGGGCACTCATGAGCCTCCATGATCCACCAAGACATCCTATGGCCCCCAAGAACCCCTCACAACTCCACAAGAACGTCTTGGAAACCCTAAACACAATGGGATACTAGCACAGCCCCCTTTTAACAGTACCTGAGACCTTCCTTAGAGCCCCTAGGACCTCGTCCCAAAGCCACCAGGACCAATCCTCAGTCACCAGGAGGCCCTCCCAGGGCCTCTGGATGTCACCTTACCTTGAGCACCTCCCTGGGCACCTGAGCAGGGGGAGGACGACCCAATGTGTGGCCCCCAGCAGAGACGCCAACCACAGAGATGGCAGGAGAGGCAGGTGCAGGACTAGGGAAGGGAGAGGCTGCAGCCTGTTCCCGACGCTCACGCCTCTCCTGCTCCTGGGCCTGGGCCCGCATTAGCTGCTGCCGCAGCAAGACCCGCGATGAAGAAGATGACGACATGGCAGGGGTCCTGGAGCCCCCTGCAGAAGATGATGCAGAGAGTGTAGCTGGGGTGGCTGGTGTGGCCTGCAGTGATATTGGGAGGCTGTGGAATGGGAAATACGGGGCCACAGGTAAGCTAAAAGTCTCGGCCCAAGCCTAAGAAGTCATAGTGCGATGGAGCAGACATAGAACCTGGCCTGTTCTCTGCCTTCAGAAGCCACAGTGTGGAGGGGAGATAAAGGAACCAGACCTGGTCACAGCCCTCAGGGGTCACAGTCTGGTGGGGTAACTTTAGCCCTCAGTCCTTATGGTGAAGCCTGGATTTGGGCCTGTTCGTATATCAAGCGGAGATACCATTATTGTTCAGCTCTGCGAGCTATTTAAAGGAGAGCAGAAGGAAACAGAATTGAGGTTGTGGGAGTAGATACGGACACAGAGGGTTCATTAAGCTCAATTTGGGGCTGGAGATGCTCCCTGAGCTCCTGGGAGTGGGCATCAGGCTATATGGGCAACCGCAGGCCCTTCTTCCTCCCCTGCCTGGGCCTCTGGTCCCAGGAGCTAGTCAGTCTTGAAAATCTCAGCGATTTCACAATCCTCTCTTCCTGCCCCTCTTCCAGGTCCCCTCCCCTCTCTTAGAGCCCAGGCCCATGACTCAGCACATTTAGACTTCCAAGCTTGGGGGAAAGAAGAGACCAGCAGGGGTTCTTCAAGGGCTGGGAGTGGGTGAATTTGCTGAGTTGGGGGGAGGGTGACCAGGGGTTATGGGAACGGCTCCGCCTACTTGGGGGCTGGGCTTGATCAGGCCACGCCCTGTGTCTGGGAACTCCAGGCACGCTGCAATTTTAATCTATGAATGGATGTGCAGGTGGGGGAGGAAGCAAGGGAGATTTTGTCTGAGATACTAGAATCCTAGCTTGGCCTCCTGCTTTCCACATGCTCTTTCTGGCTCTTAATTTTACTATCTGAAAAATTCAGGCTGGTGAGAGAATGGGTTGGACTGGCACTGAGGGCCTCTGCCCATCAAGAGGGGATGGAGGGGCCTGAGGAATCAGAAGGGGAGTCAGAGAGAGGAGACATACCTTGAGCGTAGCGATAGGGGTTGGCTTTTGAGCTCGTAGAAGCTGTCAGGATCAAGGACGTTTTCTAATTCGATGTCAGCAACAATCCCCGATTCCGGAAGCAAAGAGTTCAGGCTGAGGGTGGGGGGAAGGCAGGGGTGAGGGTCAGTGATTGTATGGAGACGTCATTCCCCTGAGAGAGACAGAGACAGAGACAGAAGAGAAAAGAAGAGAAGAGAAGCATACACCAGGAGAGAGGAGAATAGAGTGTATCCCTCACATTCGGCCACTTTGCTGAAACCACCACCATGAATTCCCATGTCTTCTCCCCTCTCCACTCTCTTTTGCTCCGTGTTACCCATAGGTCCTTAAGATTAAAAATAATAAGCCTGGACCCCAGCTCCTCGATCTAACAATCACCTGGGTGTACAACCTGGGTTTCAGGAGAATAGAAACGAAGAATTGAGGAATGACAATTCACTTTGTGGGATTCCTGACTTTGCATTCAGAGTTCTCCCAGCCCCCACACCCCCCATTGTTTTCCTGGCTGCTGAATGTGAGCCCACATAGGTCCACAGGCATACTGCACGGTAGGGGCTTCCCTCGGCAGAACAGTCCATTGTAACACAAACTGAATGCATCACAAAGAGAACTGGGGTAGCTGATTCACTTTACTGAAGGATCCACTACTTCCCAAAAGAGCTCCCGGCCACCAACCCTGCCCCAGCCAGAGTTTGTGGGATGCGAACACGCATCCAAAAACAAGATGGAAATAACAAGGGCTCCCCTCAGTCCAACAATCTGGATTGACAAGAGGGAGAATTTGGGTGGATGATCTGCTTTATAGGAACATTCTTTTCTTGGTCAGAGGAGCTTGCCCAGCACTCTCCAGTTTTTTCGATAGATCAAAACACAAACACATCTCCAATACCAACACCCACTGACACACAAACTAAGAAGCCATGTACACCAGTCCCTTTCAACTATCGCCACTACTGTGATGATCTAGGTTGTTATAAAGGCATCAGGAGATGGTAAATTCATATATTGAAAGGCTCCTGCTCAACCCTCCATGCTGGCTGCAAGACACTAGTGTGTAGGGGACATTAACATGCAGGCAGATAGATATGCATCCTTGAATTTAGTCAAAGATTTAGAATCCTGAGATTGTCGTTGACTTGCCCCTCCCCAAGAATCTGTCTTCCTCCCTTTCCTCACTCACAGACGGGGCCCTAAAACCACCCCAGGAAGTCGGGAAGAGGAAGCTGGGGAGCCGCTGAGCTCAGCACAATCCCAGACAGAAAGTAGGCAAAGCCCCCTCCCATGCTCACACTTCGATTGCACAGAAGTTGGAAGAGGTGGGCACTGGAATGGGCACGGTATGGACAGAGAGGGCTGGGGCTTCCAGGCCCGCTGATGGAAGTAAGGCTAAGAGGTCAGAGAGGACCCACCCAGGCAGGGATGGTGCAATTGGTGCTCATTCCAGCTCTAGGGTCAGATTCAAGATTGTCTCCAGGGCCTGAAAGACAGACTGGGAAGGTGAGATAAAAAAAAACCCTCTGTGTCTGTGTGTGTGTAGGGGGTGAAAAGAGCTGGCTGAGAGGCTAGGGCAGGTGGCAGCAGGAACAAGACCCTCCTCTGGGTTCCAAAATAAGGTCTGAGGCCTTCTCTGGGCTAAGAGGTAGCACCATCTCCATTGCCTGTCTGTCTGACTGTTTCCCATTCAAGCCCCTATGGGGTGTGGGAAGAGGGCTTTTCCACTACCCAGCTGGATGGGTGGGCAGGTGAAGGGATTATTCTGATCAAGTCTTGATGAATGTTGCTTTTCTTGTTCACTCACACACACTCACAAGGCTGGTCCCACGCAGTATATCCGAGATACCCCCAAATCCCTCCAGAGTCATTTTATCCCCAAACACAGCCTCCAGCAACCAGCCACTGGGAGTCACCAAGCTCCCAAGACAGCACCTCTATATCTTAGGACGCCTTCTCTGAGGGAAAAAGTCCCTTAAAAATCAGTGCCTCACCTACAGAGTGCCCCCTCAAATTCATTCCCCTCATATCTGACTCAAAGACCCCAAATTCAGCCTCTAGTCAGAGTCTCAGTCCCCGAAGTTCAGCTACCCTAGACTAGTTCTTGGACACAACAGAATCAGTCCCTCGAGACCCAGTCAAGGGCCCCCCCCAAATCCGAACTAGGCCTCCCTTAATGCACTTCCACGACTCCTTTAAGCCTCAGTCCAAGCAAGCCACCGCCAGATTCCTTAGGTGCCCCCACAAGTCGGGCGCCCAGACGTCCTCCAAGACTAGGCCGAGGGCCTCCAATCACAGTCCTGGGCCCCCGCTGCCCCCAGATCAGGCCCCCGGGAACCCCAGTTAGCACTACCGGTCCCAGGCGGTCCCGCACCTGAGCAGCTGGGCCGAGTCGGCCGGCCTGCGCTCCTCCAACAGCAGGAACACGGCTCGAGGACCCTCCGCGCTGGCCTCTACGCCGTCCCGAGCTGGCTCGGCCGCATGAGACATGACGCCCGGCCCCGGGCGAGCCCTGCCAGGCCGGTCGGGCCTCGGCCCGGTCCCCCTAACAAAATAAGAGTCCCCCTCCCCCGCTCGCCACCGCCTCCTCCGCTAAGCCATGGAGCAAGCTCTGCGCGGGCGGGCGGCGTCGGGGAGATGGGATGGGCTGTGAGTCATCCCCCGCCCAGAACGGACCAACACCCCCCCCAACCTAACCCCGGACGACCGCCCTCCTCCCCCTTGTCCTCTTCCCCCTCCTCCCTGGGCTGGGGAAACTCCACAGGAAGTGACCGCAGAGAGAATAGACAGCTCGCTGGGCCACGCCCTCTGGGTGAGGCGGCCAATCGTTGAGGGGTGGCTCAAGGGCCCGCCCTAAGCTACGCCTCCGAAGCCGAGAGAGAACCAGATTCCACAGGCCCTTATTCCGAGAAGGGGGCACCGAGGCCACGCCCTCAGAGACAGAGGCAAATCAATGAGAGGTAATTAGATTGAACCACGCCTCCTCTTCTCAAATTATCCCTCCGCAAGATATTAAGCCGCTCCTTGGGTCCTCTGCGCCTGCGTACTGATGGCCAGTCTGCGCGCGGAGGGTCTCCAGGAGACGCTTCTAGCTGCGGAAACGCGCCCTCTATAGGCCAATATACGTAGTATCCACTCCCTAAACCGCGCTCCAACCTTGATCTAGCGGTGCCTCCTCAGCCAAACCCATAGCCTTGAGGCCTAGGCAGCTACATTCCCGGAAGGTGCGCACCAAAAACCCCACCCTTTCGGTACCTACAGTCCAGCCGCCCAGCTGGTCTTCCTGGAAGCGGTCCGCCTACTCTATGTCATTTAGAGCGGTTGTTGTACTAGGTCTTTGCGCTGCACTGTAGGTGCTTAGTGAATCCTTGACGGATGAATGAGTGGAAGGATGGAAATTAGATCTGGCCCCTTCTGTGGTTGACTTCTGGAATTATAAAGACCAAGGTTAGAATATGGGCAAGGGACTTCCCCTCTCTGAGCCTCAGCTTTACTGGCCTGTCAAATGGGGGTCATAATACCTGTTTGACAGGGTTGTTATGAGGATTGGAGGTAATTTTTGAATAGTGCTAGCAGGTTGTTTGGCATACAATAATCTCTCCAAAAATTGATTCACTCATTTGTGCACTGATTTAACAAACATTTATTGAGCTCCTCTGTGTGCTAGATACATGCAAGCCGGCTTGCACACAGCAGAGGGTCCCACCCATACCTTCAGATGCACAGTCAGCTCACAAAATACCCAGACCTACAACCTTCCCTTTATCCCTCCCAACATCCCGAGACCATGCCCATCAGTTGGACCACTGGGAACTTCGCTGAGCGCCCATTTGCCTTGCACCTTCCTGTATTGGCACCCTTATTTCCCAAGTTGGCTTGGTAAACACGCACATCCCCATACGCTCACACACAAACATTACCTACATAATAAAGACAGTTCTTTAATCTTTAAAAAAATCAATACATTACCAATAAAAATTGCAAAATGGAACTTGTAGACCTGATGTTAAAATTCCTACGGTGCCTTAAATACGCAAGAATATCTAATTTTATAAAAGAAAAAGAAAGAGGAGGGCATCATCTTACCAGATTCAAAATGTCTGACAAAACTCTAGTTATTAAAACATTGTGGGACTTCCCTGGAAGTCCAGTGGTTAGGACTCCACGCTTCCACTGCAGGGGGCACGGATGGATCCCTGGTCGGGGAACTAAGATCCCACGTGCTGCGCAGCCAAAAATAATAAAATAAAATAAAATAAGCACAGGGAAATATAACCATAAAAAGAAGCATCGTGATATGGGAGTAGGAATAGAAAACTAGATCAATGGTACAGAAAAAAAATCGAAAAATCGACCCAGGTATTGTGGGAATTCATAAATGACAAAAGTGATATTTCAAGTCACTGGGAGAGAGATGGACTATTTACTAAAATAGTTTGGGGAGAAATGACTGTCTTTTGGGGGGAGGGATTAGATTCCTAATTTACTCAATTCAGAAAAATTAATTCCAGATTGGCTAAAGACCTAACCATTAAAAAAGAACCTATAAAAAATATCAGAACAAAATATGTTTGGAGACTATGTTTAAGTCTTTGGCAAAAAAGAAGGCCTTCTTAAACAGGATACAAAAAGCGAAAGCTATAAAGAAAAGTAACAATAAGCAACATTTATCAGTCATTCTTGGCACTTTATCTGTATTCATTCATTTTAATCCTCACAACAGACCTCTGAGGAGGGTTCCATTTATTTTCCCAACCTACAGATTAGGAAACCAAGGTACAGCAAAGTTAAGTCACTTGCCCTAGGTCACACCAGTTTATAAAACCTGGGATTGGAACCCAAGCACACTTTTTAAAAAAAAATTTTTTTTGTATTTTTCTTAGTTTGATTGAGCCTGCCATCTTTTTTTCCATTTATTTATTTATTTTATTTATTTATTTTTGGCTGCATTGGGTCTTCATTGCTGCGTGCTCTCTGTCTCTGTCTTTCTCTCTCTCTGGAAGCTGGGGTTTCACTGCAACACAATTGAGGGGTGGGGTGAATGGGAGATATGTAGGGAGAAGAGAGGGCAGTTGGATGGTGAAATTAGGGATGTTTATAGAGAGATGTGAGGGGTGATTGAGGGTGGTTTGGGGTGAGGTTGGGGTCTATTACAGGACAGTTGGCACACAACTAAAGGACCACGTCTTCAGGAGGAATGGGGCTGCTAGAGGACAGTTTAAGAGCGCAGGCGGCAGCTATTGGAGGGTAAATTGGGAATACTCTTGGGGGGTTGGAAGATGGTTTGAGATGCAGTTGGAGGGACTATGGAAGGTTAGTGTGTGGTCTTTTGTAGTTTAAGGAGTTGTTAATAGAACTGTTAACTGTCATAGGATAGTGTGGTAGCCTAATGGCCCCCCAAAAGATATCCATGTCCTAATCCCTGGAACCTGTAAATGTTACCTTATATGTAAAAAAAAAAAAAAGTTTTGCAGATGTGATTAAATTAAGGATTTTCAGATAGAGAGATTATCCTGGATTATCTGAATGGAACCTAATTGTAACCCTTAATTGTAACCCCTTATAAGAAGAAGGAAGAGAGACAGATTTGACAAACCATAAAGGAGAAGGCATTGTGACCACAGAAGCAGAGATTGTAGTGATATGGCCACAAGCCAAGGAATGCCAGCAGCCACCAGAAGCTGGAAGAGGCAACAAACAGATTCTCCCCTAGAGCCTCCAGGGAGAGTATGGCCCTGCTGACTCCTTGATTTTGCCCAGTGGAATTGATTTTGGACTTCTGGCCCCCAGAGCCATGAAAGAGTAGATTTCTTATTTTTTTTTTAAATTTTTGGCCGTGCCACGCAGCATGTGGGATCTTAGTTCCCCAGCCAGGGATCGAATGCACTCCCCCTGCATTGAAAGTGTAGAGTCTTAACCACTGGACCGCCAGGGAAGTCCCATAGATTTCTTATATTTTTAATCCACCAAATTTGTGGTAATTAGTTACAGCAGCCACAGGAAACTAATATAGATTTTGGTACCTGGATATGGGATGCTGCTGTGTCTTAGTCTGCTTGGACTGTCATAACAGAATACCACAGACTGTGGTATTAAACAACAGAAATTTATTTTCTCACAGCTCTGGAGGCTAGAAGTCCAAGATCAAGGTGCCATCTGGGTTGATTTCTGATGAGAGCAGTCTTCCTGACTTGCAGATGACTGATATTTGCTGTGTCCTCACGTGGTCTTTCCTTTGTGCATGTGCACTCCTGGTGTCTCTTCCTCTTCTCATAATGACACCATTCCTATTGGATAAGGGCCCCACCCTTATGACCCCATTTAACCTTAATCATTGGCTTAAAAGCCCTATTTCCAAATACAATCATATTGGGGGGTTAGGGCTTCAACAAATGAATTGGGGGGGGTTGAACACAATTAATTCCATAACGTGTTGCAACAAATACCTAAAAAAATTGAAGTGGCTTTGGAATTGGATAGTGGGTAGAGGCTGGAAGAATTTTGAGGCACATGATAGAAAAAGCCTAGATTGCCTTGAATAGACTGCTAGTAGAAATATGAATGTTAAAAGCACTGCTGGTGAAGGCTCAGAAGGAAGTGAGGAGCACAGTAGAGAAAGCATACATTGTCTCAGAGAATACGTATATCATCATAAACAGAATATTGGTAGAAATATTAATGTTACAGGTGCTGCTGTTAACTGGGCTCAAGGAAATGAGGAACATGTTATTGGAAACTGGAGAAAAGAAAATCCTTATTATATAAGGCAGAAAACTTAGCTGAATTGTGTCCTACAGTTGTGTGGAAAGCAGAGCTTGTAAGTGATGGACTTGAATATTTAGCTGAGGAGATTTCCAATGAAAATCTTGAGGTACTGCCTGGTTTCTTCTTGCTGCTTATAGTAAAATGTGAAAGGAAAGAGATAAATTGAGGGAAGAACTGTTAAGCAAAATGGATCCGAGATTTGATGATTTGGAAAATTCTCAGGCTGTCCAGATTGCAAAAGACATAAAATTTAGGAGATTCATTGTCAGGAAAGTATGCTCTGGAGAGAAAGCCAAGGGTGTGGCTGGACAGCCTTTTGCTAGTACTAAAGAGATTTTGTGTGTGACTCATGGATCCTCTCAACCATCTCAGTAGAAGTCAGGAATAGAGATGGGATTATCCATGAAAAATTTGAGGAGGACCCTCTTGTCTAATGATGTGAATCCTTGTGCCTTCCATGGGAGATCCAAAAGATTTTTCAGAATGTTATACTGATGGAAACATTGCCTGATTGGCTTGGAAAAAAAAAAACAGAGACAGGATGAAATGAAGGAAGGATTTTGGACTCCCAAAATTTTACTGGAAGGATACAGGCTAAAACTACTCAGCAGCAAACATGTGCTACCTTTCAAGGGAAAGAAAGAATGACTCTGAGGACACAGCCTTGAGCCAGAGGTAGAGCATCAAGCCACAGAGGATTTATTATTCCCAGGCCTTGAAACTGAATGAAACTTGCACTGCTGGATTTCACCATTTCCTGGGACCAGTGACACCTTTTTTTCCTTCCGTTTTCTCCCTTTTGGAATAGGAATGTCTATAACTCTCAGCCTATGCCTGTCCCACCACTGTGTTTTGGGAACAGATAACTTGTTTTCTAGTTCCACAAGTCCAGAGATGGAGAAGAATTTTGCCTCAGGGTGGATCATACCCAGAGGCTCACTCATACCTGATTTAGAATATTTAAATGATGAGATTTGAAACTTCTGAGCTGATGATATTAAAGTCAGATTTTGAACTTGAGTTGATGCTGTAATGGGTTGAAATTTTGGGAGTATTGGGATAAGGTACATGTGTTTTTCACATAGAGTGGATGTGCATCTTTGGAGGCCAAATGGTGTACTGTTGTAGGCTGAATGATGCCACCACCAAAGATATGCACATCCTGATTCCTGGAACCTTTGAATGTAACTTAGATGGAAGAAAGAGAAGAAAAGAAAAAGAAAAGGGACTTTGCAGTTTGTAGATGTGATTAAGGTAAGAATTTTGAGATGGGGAGATTATCTTGGATTATCCAGGCAACTCTAATCGTAACCATAGTGTCCTCGTAAGAGGGAGGCAGAGGCAGATTTGACAGAAAAGAAGGCAATGTGACAATCAAGCAGAGATTGTAGTGATGTGGCCACAAGCCAAAGAATGCTGATAGCCACCAAAAGAGGGAGAGGCAACAAGCAGATTCTCCCCTAGAGCCTCTGAAGGGAGCATGACCCGGCTGACACCTTGATTTTGGTCTTTTGGCCCCCAGAACTGAGAGAATAAATTTCTTATGTTGTTTTAAAATATTTCTTATGTTTTAAACCACCAAATTTGTGGTAATTCATCACAGCAGCCACAGGAAGCTAATACAGATGGCTTAGGGGTAGATTTGGGGTTGTTGGAGGGGCTTAGGGGTATGCTTGGAGGTGATTGAGGGCAGTTTGAGGGTATAACTGGGGCATTTGAAAGTGTTTGGGTACAGTTGGAGCCATCAAAGGGAAGACTGAGGTGGGGTTGGGGGAGTCACCAGAGGGTGGTTTGGAGGTGTGGTTCTTGAAGGGTGGTTTGGGTGGTACGGTTGGAGAAAATTGGAAGATGTTTTGTGGATGTAGTTGCATGTCCCTTGGAATCCATGGGGAGATTGGTTCCAGGACACCCCCATGTGTGAATACCAAAATCCAAGGATGTGCAAGTTCCTTATATAAAATGGCATAGTACAGTTAGCCCTCCCTATCCCTGGATGTGGGACCAGTGGATATGGAGGCCGACTGTAATTTAAGACAGCTATAGCTGTCATTGAAGAGTGGTTTGGAGGTATAGTTTGGGGCTGTAGCTGTGGGACCAAGGGAAGGTAGTTAAGGGGTATTTAGAGGCAGAGTTGGGGGCTCTCGGAAGGGAAATTTGGGGGGGCGACGTTTGTAATTGTTGGAGAGTAGTTTGGGATTAGAGTTGGGTATCATTGAAAGGGCACTTTGGGGATATTCTTGAGAGTTAGAGGGCAGCTTGAGGGTAAAGTAGGGTCAGTTGGAAGGTTTGGGGGTGAAGGTGAGGACCTGGTTGGGTAGTTTAGTGAGGAAGTTTGAGGGTCAACAGTGTGGTTTGGGGATATAGTTGAAGGCTGGCGGGTACAGTCTGGGATGCAGTTTAGCGGCCTGTTTTGAGGTCTGGATGTCAGAGGGATTTTATGTGTTATAGTTGAGGAGCTATTAGTGGGTGATTTGGGGGGCAGTGAAAGATCATTGGACGGAATACTATTCTCAGCAATAAAAGGAATAAACTGCTGATACATGCTACAACATGACTGAACCTCAAAAACATTATGCTAAGTGAAGGAAGCCAAATACCAAAAATCCACATATTGGATTTAAAAGGCAAGTCTATAAAGACAGAAAGTAGATTAGCAGTTGCCTGGGAGTGGGAATGGGAACAGAGATTAAATGTATTTGGTGCCGCAACTAAGACCTGATGCAACCAAATAAATAAATAAATTAATTAATTAATTGTAAAAGGTATTTGGGCATGAGGGATCTTACAGGGATAATGAAAATGCTCTAAAACTGGATTGTGGTGATTGTTGCACACTTTGGTAACTTTACTAAAATAATTGAATTGAATTGCATGCTTAAAATGAGTGACATTTATGATATGCAAATTATACCTCAATTAAGTTATTTTAAGAAAAGATCATTGTCACAACAATGTGAATGTACTTAATGCCACTGAACTGTACACTTAAGACTGGTTAAAATGGTAAATTTTATGTTATGGATATTTTACCACAATAAAGAAAAATGTAATAACTGCAAAAAAAAAAAAGAAAAGATCGTTGGAGGATGCTTTGTAATATATTAGAGTCACTGAAGAATGATTTACGGTGTGGATAAGAGTCATTGGAGGGCTTGAGGGACACATTTGGGGTCACGGGAGTATGATTTGGAGGTTCAGTTGGGTAACTACAGAAAGTTAGCGGTTATGGAGGTTTGCTGAGGACTGTTGGAGAGTCCCTCAACTTCGGGGTCGGAGTTTGGATCAGTGGAATGTGGTTTGGAGGTGGAGAGGGTGTTGGAGGGTAGTTTGAAGTGTGGTTGGGGGATCCACCTTGAGTAGTTGGGAGTACATGGGAGTTTTGCCAGGAGTGGGGTTGGTCAGTGGAAGGTTTGGTGGTGGTGGTGGTGGTGGGAGTTCATGGAACATGGGCTGGAGTTAGAGCAGGTGACTGTTGGAATTGATCTGGCGTGCAGGTGGGGGACACTGGTGTTGAGGGCTCTTTAGTGCCATTTGGGGATCAATAGAGTGTGGTTAGGACGGTACATGGAGAGTGGTTTAGGGTCATGGAGGGTGTTTTGGGTGCATATTGGGGGTAGATGGAGGGTGATTTGGAAGTGCTCTTCGGAGGTTAACAGTTTCAGGGCTGATTGTAGATGGTTTGGGGGAACAACTTGGGGGTATTGGAGGGTAGCTTATTTGTACAGCTTGGGTGTCCAAGGAAGGCAGATTGGGGGTACTGCTTTGGGATCAATGGACAATAGTTTGGGGATACAATTTGGGAGATGATGGAGTGTGGTTTGGAGTGCATTTGGGGCACCGGAGGGTAGTTGGGGGAATTTAGAAGTGTGGTGGTGGCTGACAGAAGGCAGTCTGTGGGTAGTTCTTGGGTGTTCGTTGCGCGGTGAATTGGGGTGAGGGGCGCCAGTCTGATCACTGAGGGGGCGTGGCCTCGGTAGGGGACAGCTCCACTGCCCTCGAGAAAGCGTGTGCGCAAGCGCTCCGAACTGGTTCGGTCCTGGCGCTCCCAGGGCAGGGAAAAAAGAAAAAGAAAAAGAAAAAAAAAAAAACAACAACAACAAAAAAAACGAAGACCCGAACTGGCGCCTGCGCACTTGGCCTCCGCCGCTGCTGTGGTCTCGCGCCCCGCCCCCTGTCTCTCCCCCCCCCGTACCCCGCCCCTCCAGGCTCGCGCTCAGCGGCGGAGGTGGCGGTGCCGCTGGGAGCGGACAGACCTGAGTTGAAGGTGGGGGGCCGGGGTCCACTGCCCTCGGTCGAGCGGCTGCTACCCTCCCACCCTCCCCGCGCCCCCCATCTGGCCCCCAGGGTTAACAGTCGCACGGCCGAACGCGGCCCACGGGCAGGGCGCGGAAGGGGAGTAGGCACGAGCCCGGGAACGAGCTGGGGGCAGCGAGGGAGGGGCGCTCCCACCACTCTTTCAGGCCTGCACCGACCCCGCCTACGCCGCGGGGCGAGGACCCTCGGTGAGTAACGCCCGCTTGGGGTTGGAAGGGAGGAGACGGCGGGGTGAAGGCCCGGAAACGCCGACCGGCGATGTACCTGCTCGCGCACCCCCGACCTCTGACCCCGTGGTCTCCCCCTCGACCCCTGCCTTACCTGGCTACATCTTTTTTTAACCTCGAAACCCGGCCAGTCTTGGCCCCAGGAGCTCTGGTCTGACCCCTGACCTAACCATATTTTGGCCTGGTGTGATCCTCAACCCCTGTTTTGTACCTCTAAATCCAGTCCTGACCCCAAACCCCATCCAGTTATGTTCTCAGGATCCTTGACCTGACCCCAGATCCTTGCCTGACCCTGTTCCATCTCTGAAGCTCATCTTGCCTTGTCTTGATCTCCCCAGTTTCCGTCCTGATGCTTGACCTGCCTATTCTCTTGTCCAGTCCCTGAACCCCTTCCAGTCATGTCCTGTACCCCTAACCCCAGTCTGATCCAGGTCTGTCCCGATTCCTGACCTCTGACTTATGTACTTTCTCCCCACCCAGTACTATCCCCCGGGTCCCCCTCCTGTCTCCTGAACTCCATCCTGGCCCACCACCTTTAGACTGTCCCTCTTGCCTCCTGCCATGTCCCTGCCCCCAAACCTATGCTGTTTTCCCTTGTCTTCTCTTGGCCCATCACTGTCCTCGTTCCTATCCTCATTCTGTCCTGGTCTTTTCCTGTTCCTTACCTCCACCCTGAACCTGCTCTTTTCCCTATCCTCTTCCTTGAACCGCTGTCTTGGCCTGTCCCCCATCATGTCTTCTGACTACCGTTTTATACTGACCCTGATTCCTGCCCTCCTCTTTTGTCCCCTACTGTCCCCTACTTTTTCTCTGGCCTTTGTCCATCCTATCCCCTGGCCAGTGTCCTGGATTCTTCTCTGTCTTATCTTTTGACCTCCATCCTACAACTCTGATTCTGTTTTGTCCCTTATACCCCTTCCTGTCCTGTGTCTTCATTCTGTCCCAACCCCAGGCCCCTGTTTTGCCCCTTACCATGCCCCTCCACGCTGTTCAGATCTCCCTCCTTCGTAACACCCACTTTCCATCTCCTCTGAGCCCAGAAGGACAGGGGTTCCATTATACCCTGACCATGAACTTGGAGCTTCCACTGTACCTATTATCTCTGAAATTCATCCCAAATGCTTCTCTTAGCATGAGCAAGAGCAAGCAGCCTTGTGGGCCCCGTGAGGCTGAGGGAGTTTTCACATGTGATTTCCCCCACCCAGTGATCTCACACAGAGCTTGCATTTCTCTCCCTGCCCCAGGAGGGCATGGAACTGTTCCTGTGCCCGCTACCCTCTCCAAGTGTGAAAGAACACCCTAAATTATTCAGTGACTCTCTGGGAGTCTGTGAGGTCTGGGTCATGTTTCCAGCCTTGCTAGGTTGGGGGCTGCCCCATGTAGGGGTGGGGGACTCAGGGGTATGTGTGAGTCTTCTAGGTCATGTTACCCCCATCTCCTGGTCTTGATCCCAGGTGCAGTGATCCCTGCTTTCCTGGCCTGGAAAAAAGTCCATCCTAGGCCAGAGGCTTCAGGGCTTGGTAGGGGTAGGATGGGGGCAGGAGTTTATCCTCCTCCTGTCAGCAGTAAGCAGTACAAATCTTGATGCTGAGTCCATCCTACCTCTGTGGGCAGGTCTGTGTGTATTGGGGGATCTCTGTTAGAATCAGGCTCATCCAGTAGTGACAATAACAACAACAACAAAAAAAGAAGTTCTCTTACTGTCTGAATCGCCTTGATTTTGAGGACAGACAGGGAGAATTTGAATAGTGAGGAAGTAACATGTCATTCAACTATGTTTTATTACCGTATTTCTCATAGAGAATAGTGAGAGTTTGAATAATGAAATATCAGACCTGTTTCATTTATCCAAAACAGGTATCCAAACCTATTAATAACAACACACACATCCCTCACTGTCCCAGTATATTTGGTACCCAAGTTCCGAGAGGGAGAGTTTGGATAGTTCAAACAGTGAAAGATATTAAGTTATCTGAAGTTATTCTGTTTTTGCATTTTGCAGAGTGAGTAGGGAGAATTCAGATAACAAGGGATAATGGCTCTAACTCAGAAATGTATTCAAATCTATTCATTTTCCTGTGCTCCAGTGGCAAGAGTTGGGATAGTAAGGGTACAGCATTATATAAATGTATTTGGTTCCTCTGTTTTGCCTGGTGAGTAAGGAAAGCTCAGAGAGTGAGGGATACCAGTCCTATCTCAAAAATGTATCCAAATCCATTCAGTTCCTGTATTTGGATAGTGAGAGTTCAGACAATTTTTCTGAATATATTTGGTTCCTGCATTTTTTTGGGGGGGGTTCCTGCATTTTTGATGTTGAGGAGGGAGAGGTTGGATAATGAGGGAAAACAGCTCTGTTTCAAATATGTCTGGTTTGGCAAGTAAGGAGGGTTCTATATCTAGGCTGCAAGTAGGGAGGGTTTCGAGGCTGAGGGATACCAGCTGTGTCTGAAAGTGTGTGTGTGTGTGTGTGTGTGTGTGTGTGTGTGTGTGTGTGTATTTGATTCCTGAGTTCGGACTGGGAGGAATACTTGTAATTATGTATGACATATTACATATACATATTGAGCACTTACCATGGACCAGGCACTGTCCTAAGCAAGCTTTGAATGTCTTAGCTCCTGTCATGCTCCCAACCCCCCTGTGAGTTTTATACTGCTGTCAGCATCCCCATTTTACAGATGAAGACATTGAGGCACAGAGAAGTTGAGTGACTTGTCCAAGCAGTCACACAGCCAGGAAGTGGCAGAGCTGGGTTGAATCTCAGACCCACCACTTGCTAGCCCTATGGGAGGCCACAGGAGGCTCAGGTCCCCGCTGGAGTGGGGCTTAGAGGTGGTTGTCTTCCAGACTGTTAAAAGCTGTGGACCAGGGCAATGATGTGTGTGGGTGACTCCGCCTTGCCTGGCCCAAGAGACCCAGTTACCTGCTCTTCCCTCCTTACTCTCGCCCCAGCCCACCTCTGCCTGAGTTTATTATTGTAGTTATTAACAGTTGTTAATGATGTGGTATGAGTTTTCTTGCACTTTGAAATGTCTTCCAAAGTTACTTTGGTCTCCATTGGCTCTGTTAGCACCGTTTACCCGTTTTCCAAATGCAGAAATCTAAGCCTTGAGACTCAATCTGCATTGCTGGCCAGGTACACTTGTCCCTCTCGGCTCTGATGGTTTTTTTTGGCCGTGCCACACAGCTTGCGGAATAATAGTCTCCCGACCAGGGATCGAACCCATGCCCCCTGCAGTGGAAGTGCGGAGTTCTAACCACTGGACCACCAGGGAATTCAGCTCTGATTTTATAAACATCCCCCTTCCCAGCCTCCTTGGTGTCCCACAAGAGGTGGGAGAGGCCATGGCTGAGAGGACACTCCCCACCAACACCCAGCTGCCCACCTTGTGGCTGCTGCCTCCATCAGCCCCAGGCAGTGAAGGGAGGGAGAAGGGGGGTGATGAAAGGGGCCTTTGTGTCCCGTGCCGGAAATCTCACACCCAGCAAGAAAGGTGGGCAGGGTGGCGGGAAGCCTCAGTAACACGTACACTGGGGTACACTGAGCGTTGCTGATACAGAGCAAGTTCCTCTCCAGGCCTGGCCCACCTGCCAAGTGGAGAGGGAGCTTTCCTCACTCTCCTCTTTCACATCTTGGCGTGGGCTGCTGTCGGGGCCTGGTTTGGGCCTGGGCCCTGACGTCACAGAGCAGATGGTCCCAAATGGAGCTCAAGATGTGTGGTGTGTGCCGGGGCAGGCCCAAAGCCCAGGTGGTGGTGGTGGGGAAACAGTACATCGCAGAGACTCAGAGCCCTCCATTTCCTTGACTCCTGGCCAGAAATGCCCCAGGAGGTGGGGGGAGGAACTGGGGAGACCCAGCCTGGATGTGAAGAAGCATGAGCCCCGTTTCCCACTCCTCCTCCCTTGCAGGAGTTGCCTCTGTCAACTTGCAACCCAGGACCCAGCCCCCTGAGTTCTGATTCTACCTGCTCTCATGCCTCTGTGATCAGAATCGGGCCTCTTCACCTCTGCGAGCCCCAGCTTTCATCTCTCCAAGCTGGCTATGAGGAGCTGGGTCTGTGCCATCCTCCCAGGTTTGTAGGGGTCAGGAGGGGTTAAACCACCAGTGTGTTTCTTCCGTTTGCTGGGATGATTTCTTCTGAAGCTGCAGAAGGTGGTAGGGTCTCTCCTTAGAAAAGTGGACCTTGTCTGTCCCAACTTGGGAAACTATTACCCCAGTGAGGGTGGGAATTGCCCTAAGACCTTCTCCCAACCCTGCCTTGCCCTGGGAGGAAAGGGTAGGGGTGTCAGGAACGTGGAGTGCTGCCAAGAGACGCACACCCGAGATACCCCAAGTCCTCTCCTGTGCTTACAACTCCCCAGACCTCCATCCCTTGGCTCCCAGGTAGTACCCTAGGGTGGGCAGTGTCTGATCTGGGTACTTGGGCAGCACCAGAGGCAGTCGCCGCTCCCACGACCCTTAGCCCTTCTTCCTCAATCCTCTGTTAGGTGTATGGGGTGAGGGGGGAGGTCCAGGCTCTCTTCTTGGCCGTGCTGGACACCCTGAGGGGACTTGGCTCCAAGACAGCTCCTAAGGGTGGCCGGAGCCCTGGTGTCAGGCAGGCAAGGGTTAAAAGGTATGGGCCGGCCCAGTCCCTGGCCAGGTAGGCTGGGCCATTGCCTAGTGGGAGGCGGCCTAGGCATCCGCCACTGCGCTCACCCGCTTATTGCCACTACCAGCCGGAGCAGGGCCTGGTTGAGACAACTATTTTTTTTGAGGTACCTGAGGCCACCCCACAGCACCTCTCTGCTCTGGCATTGGTGAGCACCTGGGAACAATGGGGCGAGGGGTCGGGGGAGAAGGGCACAGGGTGTGCTGAAGTTCCCTGTGGGAGGCAGCTAGGTCTCTGTGAGAGGCACAGCGAGGAAGGAGGGCCTGGCTAGAGGGGCGAAGCCTAAAATGTCCAATTTTCTTTCCTGGCATGAAGCCGATTCCTTGCCGGAAGTGGACGAGGGGAAGGGATGGGGGAGAGGAGAAGCCAGCGTCCCCCTTCTCTGCTCCCCGCTCCTTCCTCTCCCCCTTCCTCCCCTGCAGGTGTAGCCTCTGCCCTCCTTCAACCTGGGGCCCAGCCCCCTAGAAAGCCCAGACTGGGCTGTTGAGAAACTACTTGCAGGCACCTGCCTGGTCCTCCACACTGTTCCCCTAGAGTGTGGGCGGGGGGAGAGGACCTCTGGGGCGGTGTGGGGAACAGGCCCAGGCATTGGGAGTTTGTATTTGCTCCGAAGGTGGCGGGATGTGGAAATGGGGGTCCCACTGAGGTGTTGGGGTGCCACCCAGGTGAGGTGTCTTGGTTGTAAACAGTCATTACAGCCAGGAATTTCTTTCTCGGCTGTGGTGTCAGAAGGGCAGACCTGAAAAACCTGCTGGGCCCGCCTCTGGGTGTGGGGGGTGCCTTCTGCAGCTCTCTTGCTGCAGCCCATCCTGGGACGGGACGGGGCCACGGGATCACCAGTGGGGAGACCCAAGGGCTGGTGTGTGGGTGTGTTGGGGAGGGGACTGCTGGGATTCCCCCTTCTCACCATCTTTGGGTGGGAACCAGGCAGTCCCAGGACCCCAGGCCAATATGCGGAGGGTAGGTGAGCAGAGGCAGAGGCTTGGGAGTGGGTGTGAGCGTGTTGGGGGTGTGGAGCGTGGACCCTGCCCGATGACCCCATGACTCAGGCCCTAGCTATGTCCCCGAGGTCAGGCTGACAGGGTGGAGTCGGGGTTCCTGCCTATACCCCAGGTGGACTTCCAGGATGCCACGAGCTCCCAGGGAAGGAAGGCTCGAGGCATCCCAGTGTGGGATGTGGGACCAATCCTGGTGAACGGGCCCACTGGGGAGGAGTTGAGGTTCCTGTTGAGGTGGAGGAAGGTTTAGAGTTCCTCAAACCCAAATGGGGGCTGGGGAAGAAGGAACCCCAGGAGCCGAGGGGCAGAGGAGGCTAAGCTGGGACCTCAAAGAAAGCCTGCCTTGCCGGGTAATGTCAGACCTTGGAGGGGGGTGGTGAGGGCATGTGAGCACCTCTGCAGAGCACATGCTGCTGCCTAGATGTGCAAAAAGGCTTTAGGGACTGACCCCGCCCCTGATGTTGAGGACAAGGAACCCCTGCTTTGTGGGAGGGGCACAGCTCCCATGGGGTGGGTGGGAGGACTGCCGAGAAGCTGGTGGCACCCTATTAGCAGCTTGGCCACACCCCCAATGCATAGATGGGGAAGGGGCTTGAACCCACCCCTCCGTGGCTGCCTGGGTCTTCACACCTGGCCACCATGTCATGACAAAGTGTGAGGTAGGTGGGGATGGGACCTCTGTGGCCTCATGAGGTCCTCCCAATCGCCTGCCACCGAGGTCAGGCCAGGTGGTGGGAGG
Organism: Balaenoptera acutorostrata; assembly: GCF_949987535.1. Lineage (NCBI taxonomy): Eukaryota > Metazoa > Chordata > Mammalia > Artiodactyla > Balaenopteridae > Balaenoptera > Balaenoptera acutorostrata. The sequence goes on from NC_080085.1 coordinate 42,900,855, forward strand.
TGATGTCACCTGGCTGCCCAGCTGGGGACTGAGCAGGCTGTGGGACGGAGGGAGCAAACTCCAGAGGAAGGGATGAGGGCAGGGCTGGCAGCCAGCCAGGGCCGGCTCCATGGTCAGCCAGGGTGTCTGGGGGCAGAGAAGGAGGCAGGAGGCAGTCAGCTTGTTATCTGCAGCTGTGGGCTCTGCCACTCCCAGTCCCAGCAGGCTGACTTCCCTGTGCCAGGTGCAGGACAGGCTGGCGTGCGGGGAGGGGCCGGAGGGGTCCTGAGGCCAAGTGAACGCTCTCCCTGCCGCACCAGGGCCGCGGGATAGAGTTGGGACAAGTAGCGACCCACAGACCACAGTCATTCTTTTATTCACCCAGCAGACTTTCATTGAGCACTTGCTGTGTGCACAGAAGTGTTCTGAGTGCCAGAGATACTGATACATTTTCTGTCCTCATAAATGTACAAGGGAGGCACAGTCTTGTTTGACAGCAGTTGTGAGGGGACATAATGCGGGGGCCCACCTCTGGAAGTGACACTGAAGCCCCAGAATGTAAGAGACAACCAGGGGCTGGAGTGGCGAGAGGTGAAAAGTGCACTTTGGACAGCAGCGGCAGCCTGTGCAAAGGCCTGGCGGCCTGATGGGCTGGGAGCTTATGAGGGATTGGTGGGGTTCAGCACCTCTAGTAAGGGGGAGTGTTGGACCGGAGGGGTGGGCCTGGCTACATCCGTAGCTAACGGCAGGTTATTTCATCTCTTTGTGTCTTACTCTCCTCATCTCTAAAATGGGGGTAATAATAATCACAGAACTGCCATCACAGGGTGGTTGTGAAGATTAAATGTGGCCTAGAAGGTAACTGTTCCAGGCACCCAGGTGCTTAATAAATGCCTACTGTTCTTGTAGTTGGTTGAATCTGTACCATTAATTCTCCCTTCCCAGGCAAGACTCCTGACTGTGGCCCATGGGCCTCTGAGGAGGCATTGTAAGTCCGCCCAGCTCCCCACTTGCTGTGCTCCCACTCAATGGGAAGGGAACCAAGGTACCAGGGCCTTGACATTGACACAGATTCTCAGAGGGCAGGCCAAGCAGGTGGGCGGGGTCAGGGTACCCCTTATTCCCAGCTGGGGTGTGGGAACCTGGGTAGAGGGAGAGGTTGGCGGTGCACACCGGATGTGCTTCCTCAGTGGCTCCCGTGCATCACTGCTAGGCCTTGTCCAGCCATCAGCCACAGCCTCTTGACAGCACCAGGATGGAAGTCAAAGGTCAGCTGATCAGCTCTCCCACCTTCAGTGCCTCAGGTTAGTATCTGGTTCCCCCTCCTGCTGCCTCCTCCCCTGCTCTGAGTCACCACCTGCCCACTTGGGAAGGGTTGGTCCCTGGCCCCACAGCTGCCCCAGGCTGCCCTGATTGCCCCCCGATCTTTGCTCCCTCTGTGTCCAGCTGCCCTGTTTGGAGAGGCTGCCCCCCAGGTGAAGTCAGAGCGTCTGCGGGGGCTGCTCGACCGTCAGCGGACCCTGCAGGAGGCCCTGAGCCTGAAACTTCAGGAGCTACGAAAAGTGTGTCTCCAGGAGGCGGTGAGGGCCGGACCCTAAGGGTGTTGGTGCTGGGGGAGGAACAGGCACGAGGTAGGCAGACTGCGGTGGTGATTGCTGAGCCACTTGTCTGAGCTGTAGATTCCCCAAAGCTCAGCTTGCATGTCTTAGAATCAATAAAATATGGTGATATTTTGCCACCATCCCCTATCAACAATTTGAAATCCAAAAAAACTCAAAAACAGAACAAAACAAGTTATTTCCAAAACTTGGCAGTGAAACCTGACCTGAACTGACACGGGGTGATTTATAGTTTCGATTTATCCCCCTTGCTGTGAATGACCACACAGTTTGCCAGAAATAATAATGCAGTTCAGAGCATGCAGCCCACGCCCTGAAGGGAATGTCATATAATATGCAGTGTACAGATGGTGTCACCTTTATAAAAACTATGAAATTCTGTATTCCAAAGCAGGTCTCCCTGCCTCCCGTGCCCACTGCCCTGGGGACTTGGGCCACTGAGGCGCTGAGAGTCTCTGCTGCATACCCACCTGGTGGAGAATTGGGAGGAGGAAGAGAAATAACAGGCATGGGTGCTGAGCAGGGCTGGGCTCCTAGTAGGACTTCTGCACCTTCGGGGGTCGTTACTGCCTTGCCACATCCCCCCAACTAACACTTGGTAGTCTCTGACCCCTGCCCCCGCCCAGGAGCTGACTGGCCAGCTGCCCCCCGAGTGCCCACTGGAGCCTGGTGAACGGCCCCAGTTGGTCCGCCGGCGGCCGCCTGCAGCCCGCGCCTACCCTCCACCGCACCCCAATCCAGCACACCACTCCTTGTGCCCTGCCAAGGTGAGCAGATGGGCGTGCAGAGCAACATGGGGGTGGGACAGGAGCCCGGAGGAAGCCGAGAGAGCGGGTTGCAGCAGGGGAAGGAGAGGCTAAGGTGAGGAGGGAAGGAGCTTGAGGGAGGTGGGTTCCAGGTCTGAGAGAGGATGCTGGTCCCTGTCAGGATAGGCCTCTCACCCCCAGGAAGATGAAGAGACCCAGCCCTAATCCACACAGGCCCTGCCCCCAGAGGGAGAATAGGCCACCCCCAGGAGGGGCAGGCCCCGCCTCCAGCGTAGCTGGGCTTTGCCATCACTTGGTCCTGGTGCTTGGCCATTTCCATTTCCAACATTTGGTCCTGTCCCACCCTCTTGGGTAGTCCCCGCAGGAGCTGGCGCTCGAGGCCCTGGAGCGCGAAGTGTCAGTGCAGCAGCAGATTGCGGCAGCTGCCCGCCGCCTGGCCTTGGCCCCTGAGCTCAGCGCCGAGCAGCGCCGACGTCGGCGCCAGGTCCAGGCAGATGCTTTGCGGAGGCTGCATGAGCTGGAGGAGCAGCTTGGGGACGTCCGGGCCCACCTGGGTCTCCCGGGGATCCCGCCGCCCCAGCCCCTGCCGCTGTCCGCTGGGACAGTTATCACTGCCCAGGGAGTCTGCCTGGGCACGCGCCTCACCCAGCTCAGCCAAGGTGAGCCAGGCCCTGTCACCCCACCGATGAAAGCAGGAAGATGGGCATTGGCTAAGGGACATGGTAGAGGTGGAGTGGGTGAGCAGCCAGTGAAAAGTGGGAGGTAGGCAGAACTTAAGGGGCCCTACCAGTAAGACGAATTGTGTAAACTGGCTCCTGGGCAAGGGTGGGGCCATTGGGAATAGGCATCAGGAAAGTGAGGAACCAAGCCTCTGGTGGTCTTGGATTTAGGTAAAGGTGGATTCTTGGGAAGTGTACGGGATGGGGAGGAGACGGCCCAGTGGTGTAAGGGGATGGCACCCAGACCTTGCATTGATAGGCCTGGGTCTCCCCTTCTTACCTGTAGAAGACGTAGTTCTGCACTCGGAGAGCAGCTCCCTCTCAGAGTCTGGGGCCAGCCATGATAATGGTGAGGACCCCTGTCCCCCAAATCCACCCATCTTTTGATGCTTAGCCCCCACCCTCCCTCTTCAGCTCCTCTTTAGCCATGACCCATCCTCCTGTGGAGCCCCCATTTTCTTTGCTTCAATCCCCCTGCCCCACCCCATCAGCCCCAGTTCCTGCCTCATCCCTTAGCTCTTCCTCAGCCTGTCCTACCTGCTTAGCCCTCTGCCCCTCCCTACCTCCCTAGCCCCTGCCCTTTGCTTTGCCCACAACCCTTCAGGCACCCTCCCATTGAATTCTCCCCCACTTTCTCCCTTCCACCCAGAGGAGCCCCGTGGCTGCTTCCCTCTGGCTGAGCGCCCTTCACCACCGAAGGCCTGGGACCAGCTGCGGGCAGTATCTGGGGGCAGCCCTGAGCGGCGAACCCCGTGGAAACCACCCCCATCGGATCTTTATGGGGATCTGAAGAGCCGGCGGAACTCTGTGGCCAGCCCCACCAGGTGAGGGTGAGCCCCTCCCCTCCTTCCCCAGGAGCCAGGAGTGGGAGCTGAGCCTGGGCTGGCAGGAGGGCCTGCTGCTAGGTACGGTCTCTAACCTGGACCCCCACCTGGGCCTGCTTGTCTCTGTCTAGCCCCACACGCTCGCTGCCCAGGAGTGCCTCCAGTTTTGAGGGGCGAAGTGTGCCTGCCACCCCTGTCCTCACCCGGGGCGCTGGCCCCCAGCTCTGCAAGTAAGTGGACTCTGAGGGTGAGATTGAAGGCCAAAGGAGGGAACCGGTAGTTCTAACTGGGGGTGTTGGGGAGAGCATTATCAAAGGGTGTGGGACATGAAAGACTGGCCTTTAAATCTATCAGTTTTATTCTGGTTTTCTATGTAGGTTTTATGAAAACGCAAGAATTTTATTTTAGTTTCAGAACTTTTGTTCATAATGCACCCTATTGCATGATAAAGAAATATAGGTAAAACACCTTTTGGAATATGCCATATGTGTATATGTGTAATGTCACATTATAAATAAAATTTTTTTAATTGACCAAAAGAAAAAAAAGAAAAGAAAAGAAAGGCTGGGTTTTGAAAGGTGAATAGGAGTTGTCTTGGTGGAGAAGGGGATGGGGATTTGGGGCAGAAGCACCAAAGTTTGAGAATGGGCTTTTCTGTGCATTTTGGGCAAGTCATTTCCCTTCTCTGAATCTTTGTCTCCTCATTTGTGAAATGGGGATAATAATATCTGCCTGTGGAAGATACTGTAGGCATAAATGAGTTCTGGTTAACATGTACTGTGTACCTACCATCTGCTAGGAATCAGTGCTTTACTTGGTATCAAACTCATTTAATTGTCACAACATCCCTGTGATGTAGGTGCTATTATTATTCCCATTTTAGAGATGAGGAAACTGAGACACAGAGAGGTTAAGTAACTTGCTAGTAAACTGAAGACCTGGTATTTGAATCCAGGCAAGTTTGACTCAAGAGTCCGTGCTTTTAACCACGGTACTCTACTACTTCTTAAACAAGTATGTACTTACTAAGTGCCTACTTTTTCTGGGCTGTGAACAGAACAAAGTCCCCATCCTTGTGACACTTGCATTCTATGAATAGTGGCTGTTGGGATGATAGTTTTGGGTGGTTCATACACATGATGGGACAGAGAATTCAGGAAGGGTCTTGAATTCCTGGCCTAAGGTTTAGGACCTCATGTTAGAGGAGGCGGGGAGCCCTGAGAAGCACCTTAGTAGGGGATGAGGGGTCAGATGTGTTAGGAAGAGCCCTCCGCCCTCCCCTGCTAGCATTTCCTCTTGAGCCCTACACACACTTACATCTCCCTCGGAGCTAACAGTCCCAGGCACCCCCATACGTTTTTAACCCCTCTGCTCCCCAGTCCGTGGCAGAACCTCTGCTGCTCTTTACATGCCACTACCTTTCACCTTTATACACACAGCTTCTAATCCTGGGCCTATTTTGGAGGTGTGGAAGTGAAGGCTCAGAGAGAGGCAGGATAGGGAGGGCACTCATCCCATCTCCCTGATATTTTTGACCCTTCTCCCATCACCCCCACCTCTGCTCCCCCAGACCTGAAGGCCTCCATTCTCGCCAGTGGTCCGGCAGCCAGGACTCCCAGATGGGCTTCCCCCGGGCGGACCCTGTCTCCGACCGTGCCTCCCTCTTCGCAGCTCGCACCCGCCGCAGCAATAGCTCCGAGGCCCTGCTGGTGGACCGGGCAGCTAGTGGGGGAGCTGGCTCCCCGCCTGCACCTCTGGTTCCCCCTGCCGCTGGTCCCCCAGTCTGCAAGAGCAGTGAGGTGCTATATGAGCGCCCCCAACCAACTCCTGCCTTCTCCTCCCGCACAGCTGGCCCCCCAGACCCTCCCCGGGCCGCCCGGCCCAGCTCAGCCGCCCCTGCCTCCCGCGGGGTCCCCCGGCTCCCGCCTGTGTGTGGGGACTTCCTCTTGGACTACTCCCTGGACCGGGGCCTGCCCCGCGGTGGCGGCGGGACAGGCTGGGGGGAGCTGCTGCCCGCAGCTGAGGTCCCAGGACCCCTCTCCCGCCGGGATGGGCTCCTCGCCATGCTCCCAGGCCCACCACCTGTGTATGCAGCTGACGGCAGCAGCCCCCTCCTCCGCAGCAAGGACCCCCACAGCCGTGCCACCCGCACCAAGCCCTGTGGCCTGCCCCTGGAGGCTGCTGAGGGCCCAGAGGTGCATCCCAACCCTCTGCTGTGGATGCCCCCACCCGCCCGTATCCCCCCAGCTGGTGAGCGCAGCGGCCACAAGAACCTTGCCCTGGAGGGGCTGCGGGACTGGTACATCCGGAACTCGGGACTGGCCACAGGGCCCCAGCGCCGGCCTGGGCTCCCCCACATGGGCCCGCAGCACCCGCCCTTCCTCCATGCCCGCTGCTATGAGGTGGGCCAGGCGCTGTATGGGGCCCCCAGCCAGGCGCCACTCCCGCACTCAAGGAGTTTCACGGCGCCCCCTGTCTCCGGCAGGTATGGGGGGTGCTTTTACTGATGGGTAGGGGTCTCTTGAGGCAGATGGCAAAGGTGTCCAGGCCAGGGAGCCAGCTAGTCATGGTAGTTAATGACATGGACCACGAGAGAAGTAGCTGCAGCCTTGGCCCGGGGTCATTGGGCCCTGCCTGACTCGCATTAGTCCGTGGGGTCTCGGTGGAGGGGTATCTTGGGTCCTGGTAGCAGCAGTTCTTCACCAAGCTAATACAAGAATTTTAATATTTGAACAACCAGTGCATGTCAGCTGAAAATGAGCCTTGAAACTAGGGTGCTGGGAGGAAGGGACGTCCTGTGCCCCTTGCCTTTCTCTTCCTCTTTTCACCATGCCCCACGCTTGTGAGCCTAAAGGTGCTGTCCTGTGCCTGCCTCCACCTCTTTAACGAGCCTCTTTTCCTCTCTCTTTCTGTGTCTTGTCCGTCTTTTCCTCTCTCCTCTGTCTTCCCACCCTGTCCTCTGGATTCCTGCTACCCCTTCTAAAGATACTACGCGGACTTCCTGTACCCCCCGGAGCTGAGCGCTCGTTTAAGTGACCTGACGCTAGAGGGGGAGCAGTCCTCCGGTTCTGACCCCCAGACCCCGGGGACACTGGTCTGACCCCTTCTCATATGCCCCTTGTTGGCCTGGGTATGACTTCAGTCTGGGGAGCACACAGCTGACCTCGCTGAGCCCTGGGGTGTGGCTGGTCTCGGTCCTGGGGGGCACCAACGTGATCTTCCAGGGCCCCTGGCTCCCCGTGGGCCCACGAAGGTGTCTGACACCCTGTGTCTCCTCTCACGCTGTGCTGGGGGCTGGGGGCCCTCCGCCAGCTTAAAAGAGAGGGGAGGGGATGATGTAATGGGGACTCCAAGCCCCTTCCTCCATTTCTGTTTACAGTTGTGATCTAGGTATTCACTGTCTTCCCTCAACACTAGACGTTTTATAAAAAAGGAAACTGTGATCTCGTCCTGGTTGGGTTCATTTCTGTCCCCATGCCCAGCCTGTTCCATTCAGGAGCCCCCTCCACAAAACGGACCATATAGGGTCTCAGGGCCCAGTTTGGGGCAGCCAGGAGACTCCAGTGTGAACAGAACTCCCTGCTACCCCCCACTGGGGCAGTTTTTCTTGGGGAGGTGCCCACATTTGGAAGGACTGAAGTCTGGGTGGGGGGCTTGCGTTCATTTTCCCTCCCCCAGGGTGCCTGAAGGCGCCCCAGTCCCTGTCTGCCTGTCTGTGCCCGCTGCCTCTGCCCACAGAGTGAGATGGCCCAGCCTTTGGCGGCAGCCTCCTCTGCCCCGACTATCCCCAATCAGGAGGCCCCACAGGAGGACCAAAGGGCAGAACCATTGGGTGTGTTGTGTCCTGGGATGTGGCGGTGGTGGAACCTGGCGTCTGGTAGATGACAATGAAATCCTCATGTGACGTCTCGCCACGGGTTATGTCACACCTTCCTTGGCTTTCCTTCCATCCACCACTTTTTAAACAAATCCACACAAGCTGTGTTTTCTATGATACCTGTCTGTGGCTTTCTGGAGCTGGGGGTTCCCCTACCCCCTTTACCTAGTGTTAAACTTTTCTTTTTGTACTAATGGATCTGGGTCCAAGACACTACCCACACTGGAAGGGGATTTCTATAATAAATGTGTAAACTGAAACAGTGCATTGCTTCCCTGTCTGCCTTGCCTTGGGGGCCCACATCTTTAGCTAAGACTAGATAATGTATTTTTACAAGAAAAAAAAATATAGCACCATGGAAACAGCCTGTGATAATGTCATCTGCTTTAGTTTTACTTGCTTTGTGATGTGGGGCAACTTCTTTGCCTGTCCGTGCTCAGATTCCTAGCCAAGAGCCCTTAGTAATACAAATGCTGGCAGCAAACACTCCGTGCCCTTAACTCCCTTGTGTGTTAATGCCACCCTAGAGGTAATAGGTTCAAGAAAGGAACTGAGAGCTCGTCCTTCAGCCCACATATTTGACAGAGACCCAGTCAGAAAGTCTCTAGTAGAATTGAAAAGCAGGTCACTTCTGGCCATTGAAACACACAGACTTTACCCAGGAGGCCCAAATTGGCTTGAGCAATGCAACAGCCTTTATTGTTGTAGCAACACTGATATATATGCCCCATTCCTGGTCAGGGCTACCCCCACCCCACCCCACCCCATCCCACCCCTTGGTCCTTGTCACTGTGGAACTTTCTGGGGGGTGGGCTGGGGAGTGGCAGAATCCCTAAGCAGAGCTGGAGGGAGGCAAATGGGACTGGTGAATGTTGGGGTCACCTGGGACCAAGGGTTCAACTGGGTCAGGATACCTGAATCCTCCACCCAGATGGGGGCTGAGAACACTTGGATCCTGGGTTCAAAGCTGGGGTGGGGTCTGGAAAAGCCTTGGTCCAGGGTTCAAGATCTGAGAATGCCTTGGTCCCAGTCCCCAGCTTTGGGGCTGAGCATGGGAGATAGGTGGGTCCCAGATTGGGGTTGAGGGGCAGTGTCTCTGGGCCCAGAGTTGGAGGTTGGCCATGGATGCTCTGGTCTCCAAGCCCCAGTTTTGGGCTGGATGTGGGTGTCTGTGGTTCCCAAGTTCAGGGCTGGGAAGACTCTGGTTTCCTAAACTGGGGGGCTGGGTATGAGGGAATATCCCAGTTTGGGACCTGGGGGAAGGGTTGCAGTTGTCCTGTTTTTTGAACTGGGCAGGGGCTCCTATTTTAAGGACTGGGAAAGGGCTCTGGGTCTGGGCCAGGGTGGGGATGGCATTCTCCATGTCTTGGGTACAGATCCCAGGGCCCTAGGATCCAGCCTCCTGTTCTTGTCCCAGCGCCTCCAGCAGCAACCCCATTGGCGTCCGCTTGAGACCAATGCTCTCGATCTGGTTCTCAATCTTGTTCTTGAGGTTGCGCAGGCGCAGTGACGCGTGCACCAGGATCACTGTGGGCAATACCGAGAGGAGTGGGGTCAGTGGGATGGGACATCAGCCTTTAGCTAATGGGGGCCCAGAGAAGGGAACTGGAGCACAGGTAGACCAATGGCGTGGTCAGTAGCCAGGACGCCTCTGAACCCTGCTAGTGTGGCGGAGTAATGCGCTTCGCAACAGGGGCGTGGCCAGGGAGGGTGCCCAGTAATGGGGACGTGGCCGGTGGAAGGCACTTCATACTAGCAGTGACGCCCAGAAGGGCGGTTGTAAGAGGGGCGTTCCCAGGGAGGGGAGCAAAGCCAGGGAAGGCGCTTTGTAAAGGAGGTGTGGCCTTGCCCGCCGGGTGTCCCAGCCCCCTCTCAGCCCAGGAACCAGGGTAGGGCGGGCCTGGTGCCGTCTGCGAGCGCTGGCCGTCTTCCCGGCCATCTCAGGGTAGTGGAGACTCACGAAGCACGGGCCCGGCGATGCTGAGCAGGAAGGTGTAAGCGCCGCCTGCGGCCCAGAGAACGAGGAGGCCGAGGGCAAGCACTGCGGCCAGGCAGGCGGCTGGGTGGCTGCGACGGCAGCGGCGCACGGCTGCTCGAGTCTCAGCCGCCCACACCAGCATGCCAAGGGCCACCGCCACTACCAGCGCGCTTAGGAGGGTGTGCAGCGGGCGCACGTACCTGCGGGGACAATGGAACTAAGCTAGACGGGCAGGCGGGGAGAGGGCCGCCTGGCCCCCGTGCCTCCCAGACCACCGTCCACCAGAGTCCGTGCCCCGAGAGCTTTGGTTCCCACCCCCACACCCGCCCCCGCTCCCGCTCCGGACCCTCCAGCCCGGCAAATACTCCCGTCAGCCCTGTCTCCAACAGGTCCACCCTTCAGGGATTCCAACTCCCAGGAGCCCTGGGCTCCCCTGGAGCCTGTGGACCCTGTGGACCCTCATTTCTTTCTGTCAATCCTACAGTCCCATCTTCCTGAGATCTCCTGCTTCAGGCCCTCCCATCCCGCTAGGCCCCAGGGTTCACAGCCTTTCCCTGCTCTTTCCTTCCGACCCTACCCCTGCAGGACCCACTCCAGCCGGCCCCCCCAACCCAACGTGCCCCAAAACCCACTCTTTGCAAAGGCCCATCCCTTGCAAATTCCTCTTCCAGTCCTTCTGTTTCCATACGTTTCCCTCTCCCCAGGCCCAGAGTCCCTTCCAGACTTCCTCCCCTTCAAATTCCCCCTCCAGGTTCCCATTTCCTATAGATTCCTCCCTCATTACTAGAACCCCTTCCAGGCTTTCAGTGCCACTCTTAACTTCCAGTCCTGCCCAAGTCCCTCTTCCAGGTTCTCCATCCCTCCCTGGTCTCAGGCCTTCCATCCCCGGGTCCTCCCTCTAGACTCAAGTTCCCCAACAGGTACCTGCTCCTGGAGCATTCCAATTATAGCCAGGCCCCTCTCCAAGCCCAGATCCTCCACAAGTCCACCCTTCAACTTGACCACGTCCTGTCCCTGTCGTAAGTCCTCCAAGGCCATCTTAATCTGGCCCCATCACCCCTCAGGCACAGTCGTGTCCCACTTTCGGGCCCTCCTTATCTTCAGGTCCACACTTCCCCCTACCCCCGCAGGACCCACTCCAGCCGACCCCCCCATCCCAACCTGCCCCTAAACCCACCCTTTGCAAAGGCCAACCCTTTCAGATTCCTCTTCCAGGCCTTCTGTCTCCCAGTTTTCCCTTCAGTTTCACACTCTACTGAATTCGCCCTTCAAGGTCTTGCAGCCCCCTCAAAATCCCGCGGGTCCACCCTCCATGCCCAGCGGGCGCCCCCGGCCAACCTGAGCCTCCCTCCCTCCCTCCCTCCCTCACCCGGCCAGAGCGAGACCGAGGCCGAAGCAGATAAGGTAGTTGGTTTGATAGTAGAGAAGGTTGTTGATGACGCGGTGGCACCATCGCTGCGGGTCGCGTGGATCCGGGGCCGCCAGACGCGCCGACCCCAGAACGAAGTCGTCCAGGGCGCGTAACGGTGGCAGCCGCACCTCCGACATCCTGCCGGTCGACGTAGCTGGACCAGTCAGAGGAGCGGCCGGACTACAACACCCGTTCTACACCGCGCCACCGTGGGGCACACCGGGAAACGGAGTTTGGGCCCTGCAACCGCTACCCTGACGACCTAGTGGACTGCGCAGAGGCAGCAGCGCACGTGACCGAAAATACCAACAACACGCCGGAACTGTAAGGTAGCAGGGGCCGCTGGGAAATTAAGTCTCCGCCGCGGGGCGAGGCATTCCCGTCCACCCCCAGGCGGGGGCGCCATGGGGACGGTTCTGGGCGGTGCTGGCGGCTCTGGCACACAGTGGCCAGACATTAGAGGACATGCAGACTGTCAGAAGGACCCGAGCAGGATCCCACTTCCTTCCTGTCAGGGTCCAAGAGGTTCACACCTTTCCAGGAAACTCCTGCAGGGCTTTTTCAGCCTCATCTCCTCCAGGCCCCACTCCCGAGGTCCAGCCATAAATACTATTAGGGGCCTTTTATTCATATTCATCATATCAGAGATCGTCTCTTTCTGGTAAGTCTTTTAACACTCCCCACAGGTTGGAATTAGGGCACCCACTCTGGGTCCCTAGCAGTCTTCTCCAGGCTGGGAGCCCCAGGGGGGCCGCTGTCTCTCTGAGTCCCTGGCCTGGCTCTGTGGGCACACAGTCATCAAGAAGTGCTTGGGGCGACTGAGCTGTTTAGGCATTGCTCTTAAGAGTGGAAAGTGGGCACCTGCTCCATTAATGTTTGCTGGCTGGTGGCTTCCACAGCACTCCCACCCCCGCACAGGCTTTGCAGTCTGCCACTGCAGGTCCCTAGCACAACCCACAGGGTCCTTAAAAGTCATCATCATCACAGATGTCAAGGTACACATCGAAAGCCTCTCTGTTGCAGTTTCCATCGGGAGTGAAGACATATTTGTGGAAGGTCCCATCTACACAGATGGCTGGAGGAGGGGGGAGGATTGGAAAAGGTTAGATGCTGCCAAAGCCACACACTCCAGTCCTCTCAGGTGTCCCGTGGCCCAGGGTCTATCTCCAGGTCTTTGCCCACGTGCCATCTCCCTTAGTGATGGTGGAAGTGAACCACCCGTTTGGCTCCCTCAGGCCTCCCATGCCCTAAAATTCTTTCAGGTCCAATTTGTAGGCCTTCGCCCATGCAGTACCCCCCAGTCAAGGGCTATTCCCACTCACCAATGACAGAGTTGACATTCTTGGAAGTGTTGCGACCAAAAGCACAGATGCAGGCTGACTCAGCAGGCACGGTGAAGCTTGCCAGGCTCCACTGAGAGTCCACATACTGCCCAATCATAGGCCCCACCTTGCCCACGCGAGCCAGCCTGCAGGCAACACTGGCTAAGCCCAGGTGTGATATATGGGCAGGGGGATGGGGGTGAGGCAGGGTGGGGCAGGAGGCACTCACGCAGAGCGGCGGTTGAGGCGGGTATCCTTGAGAGCAAAGATATGGACTGTGCCCTTATCACTGGATGCACACAGGAAGGAAGAATCATGGCTGAAGTTGATGCTGAAAGACAGACCAGCAGTGACGCCCACGTGTCACGTGGTGTGGGGTCAGGAGCCCACCACGCATACCCTGTGCTCACCAGTAGAGGGTAGCGGGGTCAGTGCCTCGGCGCAGCTCCACCAGCTTCTCCTTGGACTGCGTGTCAAAAAGGCGAATAAGGGTGCCCTTCTGAGAGGCTGAGGCCACTACCGTGCCTGGCTGGTTCAGAGACACGCAGGCCACGTCGCTCTGATGTGCATTGATGGTAAACGGAGCAGATGAGGTGCCGGGCTTTGTGCTTGCCAGGTCCTATGATAGAAGGAGCAGTTTGGGCTTGGGGTAGGTGGTAAGGAGGTAAGTTGCCAAGAGTCCACAGGGAGAGCCAGCCCACCTACCCACCCCTGCCCACTGGACAGCTCACCACAAGTTGCAGGCTCCCGCACTTGTGTCCTGGGAACACTAGCAGTTGTTTCTCCAGGCTGGGGCAGAGGTCACAGAGCCCTAGGGTGGGGGGTGGTGAGCTGGTAAAGAGGACGTCAGGGCCAGGCAGGGTCTCAGGATGGACAGAGCTGGATAAGGGCCGGACTTCAACCTTCCATGATACATGTTACCCACAGAACCCACAGGGGGCTTGCCCTCAGGTGTGCTCCCCACCATCAAGGCAGATTCCCTGCCTCCCTATGCAGCTCTGGCAGCCCCAGGAGGCCTAGGAATCCCTGGCATACCCATTAATGTCCTTAATGAGCCTTTCTGCTCTGCTATCTGAGGTAGCCAGGGGTGAGGCGGGGCCGAGAGTAGAGAGAGAGAACTGGCTAAGGATGGGAAAATGGATAGATTGGGAGTGTGGGCATCTCAGCCCATTGGAGCATCTTTATACAAAGAATCTCTCCCTGCCTCTCTTTCCCAGTTACTCTCTGTGTGCCCCTTTCTGTCTCTCTTCATTTCTGCCCCTCTGCCCCATCCACTGCCTCCTGCCACTACACCTGCATCTCTGGGTCCTCTCACCCTTGGGGTTGTCCCGGGTGTCAAACTCAAACAGCTTTCGGGGATTGTCGGGGAAGGAGTACACATAGATGCGGTTCTTCAGCACGATCACGATTCTGTGGGCATCACACAACACAGGATGGTCGTGAGAGGAGGGCAGGGTGCCCATGCAGGACTAACCCTCTAGCCGGCTGTGGGGACCTCCGACCTCCCCCACCCCCAGCCCACCTCAGGCTCACTTGTCATGGCGCATGCGCACAGCCAGCACTGGCTTGGTGAAGGTGAACTCCAGCACCAGCTTGTCCTTGGAGTCCTTGCCCTCCCGGGCATCGTCCCAGATCAGCACTGCTGGGCAGGTGGGTGTGTTGTCCGGGCCAAGGTTTAGGGTGAGGGGCAGCCCTGGTGACACAAGACCTACCCCTACTCCCCATGGGACCTCAACCCACTTGCTTAACCTTTTGCTAACACCCAATATGACCTCACACAGCATGAGCACTTGTAGATGTGATTCCTGAGAAGACAGGTTCTAGAACCGTTATACTCATTTACAGATGAGGAAGCTGAGGCTTGAAGGGGTTTTCTATCTAGGCAAGGACCTCACAACCCATCAGCAACCAAGCAGGGACTCACACCCAGGCCTGTAACTTCTCATCAGTAACTATTTCTGCCTCCAGGGTCCCAGCTCATACCCCCCAGAAGATTTCTGTGAGGAATCCTAGGGCATCTTTTGCCATGTCCCAGTGGGATCAACAAAAGCCCTTAAAATAAGATGGTGCTTGAGACTCAAAGCAAGAGGGCATTGGGGAGACAGCCCCAAGATTTTAAAACCTATTAGTTGTGTGACCTTGGATAAATCACTTAACCTCTTTGGGCCTCAGTTTCTTCATCTGCAAAAATGGGGATGATGATACTTCCTACCACACAGAGTTACTGTGAGGATTAAATGAGTTAATACATGTAAAGTGGTTACAACAGCACCAGGCTCACAGCAAGCGCTCCATAGGTAAGGACATGGCATACAGGAGGCATTCAACAAGTGTTTGTTAAATGAAGACAAAACACCAAGCTTCTCAAGCGATAAGATCCAGGACTTGTAAGCTGTAGGCCTCACTGTGTGACTCTGAGTTACTCTGACATCTTCATTTGCCAGAGCCTCCGGGAGGCCAGGATTCCGGGGAATCTGGGCCAAGGGTGGGACCGGATGAGGACACTTACCTGAGATCTCTGAGAACTTGGGGCTGCTACCACCGCCCACCAGGGCCAGCAGGTTGGAGCGGTGCAGCATTTCCACCAGGCCCATGCTGCCCACCTGCTCATGGTCTGGACAAGGACCAGGATGTCAGTAGGGGTGGGTGCCAATGCCCAGCCCATCCCTTCTGCCCATTGCCCCTCCCCACCGACAGCTCACCCAGATGCCCCTTCTCCATCAATGGCTCCACGTTGTAGATGCGCACACCTGTCTCCATAGCGCAGCAAAAGCAGCCTGGGGATGGGAGGAATCCGGGCTGCCTCAAAGGATGCCCAGGTGGGAAGCTAGGGGCTTAACACCCACCTCTGGCCATTCTCTCCCTCCCTCTCTCCCAAAAGGGCACAGGCACAAGCCTCTCTCACTTTGGTCTTGGTTGAAACGCAGACTGGTCACTCCTCGAAGTGGCTGCTGAGTCATGGTCCAGGATTGCTTCCCTGGACACAAATGGGGGTAGGGTTAGGAAGAGTCCTGGGGTCTGTTCTCTGAGTCCTAGAACTCCTGTCCCCAACTGATTTCTTCTTCCTCCTCCCACTCTGCTACCTAACCCCAGCAGGACTGCAAAGAAGACAAAATCAGGGGGAGAATCCTAGGGTCCCCACTCTAAGCTCCCAAGACCCCAAAGAGCATGGACAGGAACATTCACATCTTCTTACACTTGGTTGACCCCAGCTCTCTCGGCCTACCCTGACCTGGACCCCCCCCACCTCCTCCTTACTCCTTCCCTGACTGACTGCTTATCAAGAGATAATGGGGTAGGGGGTATCCCAGTGATACCTCCTCTCTACCCTCAGCCAATCCTGGCCCCAGTGCCCAACATGGCCTGGAACCACCCCCTACCCACTTCTCATCTTTACACCTGGACCCAGCACCTAAGTCTGCCTGTCAATAAATGGGGAAAGGGGGCTCAAACATCCACTTCTTCCTGCACCTCCCTGACCTGGCCCTGAGACCTGCTATGGTTGGTCCACCGCTCACAGGAACTCCCCCGCCACGTCCTTCTACTCCAACCTATTCTACCACTCCAGAGCTCTCTCACACCTTCCTTCCTCACAGGCTCCCTGAAATCCCTTCAGGATTCCATTCCCACCTCCACACAACCCCTTCTCATGACATGCTAACTTCCGTCCAACCATGGACAACCTGGACCTTCCCCCAGACCCCTGTATGCCCTAAAGACCCTACCTCAGGATTCCCTTATCACTCCAAATCCCCCACCCCTGGGACATACCCTTCCATGTGTTCTGCTGTCCCTGACTCTGACATGGGTTGGCTTGGACGTACCCCCAGGAATTGCATCCCCCTAAGGTTCCTCCTCCAGACCCCCTATCGCCTCCCCAAGACCCTGTTCCAGGGCACCCCTAACCCCTCAAAACCCTTGCCCAGGACACACACTTCCCAAAACCCCTACCTGGGACAACTCAATCCCCCCTGCAAGACGCCTGCCCTGGACCCCCCCTAATATTCTTGTCCCAGAGTCCCCATACTCCCTTCAAACCCCCATCTCCGCAAAACCTTTGCCCAGGCACACCCCTTCCCACTCTCCAAACGTCCTCCCTTCCCCCCGTACCACCTCCACCGGACCGCCTCACCCCCAAAGACCCATTCTTTGGACAGCCCCACCTTCCAAGATCCCTTTTTTGGGACCCCCATTCCAAAGACACTTGCCACCCAGGAACCCTGCCCAGGGATGCCTCACACATCGCTCCCACCACTTATGTCCAAGACCACCCTCATACTCCTTCCAGTGCCAGCACCTACTCAAGATCCCTGTCCTAGATACCCCCCATCCACCAAGACCCTTGCTCAAAAGACCCCAGACCGTCCCCCAGACCGCAACCAATTCTTGGACCATGCCCCAGCTCCCTGCCGCCTGGACTGACCTGACCTCTGCGCGTCCCCGATCCTGGCCCAAGCTCTCGGTGCCGCCCGCGTAACGGCTTTCTGACCTCCCGTGCCTTGACGCCCCACTCCGGTGTTTACATCAGGCCTTACTTCCGGGGGAGGGAGTCTGTGACCGGAAATGACTCACCCTCGCCGGAAAGCGCGGCTGCAGTCCTCCAAAACAGCTTCTGGGACTTTGGAGCAGAGAGAGGGAGCGCGGCGTTCTCCCAGGAGAGCGCGGCGAGCAGAGGACGCTCCGCCAGGGCATGACTGTCTGAAGGAACCGAGGACGGGTGGGAGAGAGAGAGCCTTCCCCTCGCTGAGCGGAAAAGGGCGAGAATTCCTTAACTCGGTCCTGCTAGGAGGGCTAGCGGCGTTACCTTCTGGGCTAACAAGACTTGGACCTCAGAGGTGGGCTAGAGGGGCCGCCCCTGTTAGCTATTTGTAGTTCTCCCAGACTTCTAGGGAGGCAACCGGGGAGCCTCGAGGCGGGGGTGGGCCTCGAGGCGGGGGTGGGCCTGGAGACCTTCAAAGCTGAGTCTATCCCCATAGCCAGGGGAAGCCAGGATGGGATTCCCCACCCCACCCATGCTTCGTTTTTTTTTTTTTTTTTTCCCCTCCCTCTCTCCCATGCTTCGTTTTATTTACAAAGTGAAAAAGTATTTTTGATGGCAAGAGGTATAAGTGTTCACTGTGGGAGGAAAAAAGACCCCAATTGTGTACATACTGGAAATATTTTTGTATTCAACTTATAAATTTTGAGATGTGGACTCACGTGTAGTTTTGAGAAATAATACAGAGAAATCCCATGTGCTTTAACACTTCCCCCTGAAGGTAACATGTTGTATAGTAAAATACTACACTCAGAATGTTGACACAGTTGTGACACTAAGTATCACAGAGTTGTGATATTGACACAATCCACCCATCCTTTACTTTTTTTCAAATATTGTTTTGATGCTTTAAAAATTATTAATATATAATAGACATCTGTTTTATTCATCCATTTTAATTGATTCATGGTATTCCGTGGAATAAATGTATAACTGTTCAGCTGTTCCCCTACTGATGGCCATCTAGGTTGTTTGATGTACTGTGTTGTCAACATCCACAGACATATTTACTTGTGAATTTTGTCCCCGTGTACTACCCTAGGCGTGACTCCATTGCTGTGCTCCTCAGCAAAGCCAATCTTCTGGCTTTCTTCGGTCTCTACTTCCTCACATCCCAGAGCACATTTAACTTTTTTTTTTTTTTTTTTTGGCCACAGCATGGGATCTTAGTTACCCAACCCGGGATTGAACCTGGACCCTCGGCAGTGAGAGGGCCGAGTCCTAACCACTGGACCACCAGGAATTCCCAGAGCATATTTAACTTAATTCAGTTTGGCTTTTGTCACTTCCATGTCTCTGAGACTGCTCTTAACCAGATCACTGATGAGTAACAATCTTCCCAAACCAGCAGTCACTTCTCTACCCCTTCCTGTAACCACCCAGCATATTCCACAGTTTCTTGCTCTCACTCTCTTAGTTTTCTCCTATATCTCTGGCTACTCCTCCATCTTTACCCAATTTCCAAATACTGTGGTATCCTTAGGTATGATCCTGGCCGCCTTACTTTTGTAGTCAGTATTCTCTCCCTAGGTGACTTCATGTTGTCTCATAGCCTTAATTATTGCAAATATTTGGAAGATCCACTAATTTAGGCCTCTAGCCTAGACCTCTTTCCTGAACACCAGACTCATATGCTATGGCCTGTTTGATGTGTTCACGTGGATGTCTCATAAGGCATCTCAAATTTAATGCATCCAAACAGATCTCTTGAATTTCCCTGGCTCAACCACCCTCCTGTCTCCCTCATCTTAACCAATGGCACCATAACACCCAGTTTGTCACTCAAGCCAAAGAGCAGATATATCATGCTTGATTCTCCTTTGTCACTGGCAAGTTCTGTTGGTTCCACTGTCCAAGTGGTGTCACAAATACAACCCCTGGCTCATGCACTTTTAGTCAAGATGGAGTAACAGGGACCAAATTTGTCCTCTCACATGAAACAACCAACCACTGCCCTCCCAAAAGGCAGAATACGTGAAACAATGGTTTTCAAGGCATACACATCAGACAGTGAAGGACAGTGATCCCTGAGAAATGGGAAAGAAGATGAGTCCCAAACTGCCCCAAGTTACCACTTGGAGAGTTTTCATGCTGTGGCACAGAAAGGGGAGAAGGCAGAGCCTGGTGGCCTCCCTAAATTGAAATAATCCAGAGAGACAAGGGCAGCTAGAGTTCTAAGGACAGAATATCAGTAGAGAGCTTCACAGAGAGAGAACCACAGAGATCTGCAAAGAGTCCCCCTTGAATATTCAGCAGAGTACTGATAAGTGCATGCATATGAAGAAACTACCCAAGTCCAGGGAAAGAACCATCCAACTGGATTAGAACAAGGCCTGGCATATAGGTCAATTGGAAAAACGTAATTCACAGGGCACAGAATACACAGGAAGGTTGTGGGGAATAATTAGCCCTGGACTTAGTACCAGTGCAGACCCAATTAACAAATCATAAAAGGAAGACCCTGAAAGATCAAATTGTTTCCAAGTAACTTAACTATCTCAGTACAAAGATCAGGAAGATTTATAGGAATACTAATAATAAAACCCTAGCACCTAAGGTAAAATTCACAATGTCTGTTATCCAAACAAAAACGTATGCTAAGTGAAAGGAGCCAGTCACAAAGGACTGCATATTGTATGATCCCATTTATAGACAATGTCCAGAATAGGCAAGTCCACAGAGACAGAAAGTAGATTAGTGGTTGCCTAGGGCTGGTGGGGTGGGAGAGGAAGGTGACTGGGGAAAAAAAGGCAATGACTGCTAAGGGGTATGGGATTGCTTTTTGGGGTGTTGAAAATGTTCTAAAACTGATTGTGGTAATGGTTGCAGAACTCTGTAAGTATACTAAAAAAAACCCATTTAACTGTACACTTTATTTTTTTTATGAATTTATTTTATTTTTGGCTGCGTTGGGTCTTTGTTGATGTGCACGGGTTTTCTCTACCTGCAGCGAGTGAGGGCTGCTTTTCGTCGTGGTGCATGGGCTTCTCATTGCAGTGGCTTCTCTTGTTGTGGAGCATGGGTTCTAGGTGCGTGGGCTTCAGTAGTTGTGGCACATGGGCTCAGTAGTTGTGGCTTGTGGGCTCTAGAGCACGGGCTCAGTAGTTGTGGTGCACGGGCTTAGTTGCTCCGCGGCACGTGGGATCTTCCTGGACCAGGGATCGAACCCATGTCCCCTGCATTGGCAGGCGGATTCTTAACCACTGCGCCACGAGGGAAGTCCTAACTGTACACTTTAAATGGTGTATTGTGTGGTATGTGAATTATATCTCAATAAAAGAGTGTTGTTTTTTTTTAAGCAGGAAAACACGAACCATAATGATCAATCAATGGAAACTAACACAGAATGGACACAGATATTAGAATTAGGAGAGAATGATGCTAAAAAAGTTATTAAAGCTACACTCCATATGTTAAAAAAGTTGAGCAGAGACATGGAAGATATATAAGTACCCAAAATGAAATTCTAAAGATGAAAAATACACCAGATGGGATTAATGACTAGACATTGCAGAAGAAAAACATCAGTAGTTTAAATCATAGCAGTAGAAACTAAGAAAATGGAACAGAGGAAGAAAGAATCCCCCAAAACTGAAAATAGAAAAAAGCATAAATGAGCTGTGGGACAATTTCATGTGGCCTAATATGCAGGAAATAGAATCCCCAAAGGAGAGGAAGGGGGACAGAAAAAGTATGTGAAGAAGTAAAGTCCTAAAACTTTCCAAAATTAATAAAAAATATAAACTCACAGATCCAAGAAGTTCAATGAACACCAGCAAAAAGTAGATGAAAAATACTACACAAAGGCACATTGTGGGAATTCCCTGGCCGTCAAGTGGTTAGGACTCTGTGCTCTCACTGCCAAGGGCCCGGGTTGGGGAACTAAAATCCCACAAGTCACGTGGTGCGGCCTAAAAACAAACAAACAAAGGCACATTGTTATAAAACTGCTCCAAACCAATGATACAGAGAAAATCTTTTTTGTTTATTTTTTCTTCCAATTTTATTGAGATATAATCAACTTACAGCACTGAATAAGTTTGAAGTGTACAGCGTAATGACTTGACTTACATACATCATGAAATGATTATCACAATAAGTTTAGTGAACATTCATCATTCCATATAGATACAAAATTAAGGAAATAGAAAAAAAAATTTTCCTTGTGATCCTCTTAGGATTTACTCTCTTTTATATATAACATACAGCAGTTTTAATTATATTTATCATGTTGTACATTACATTCCTAGTACTTATTTATCTTATACCTGGAAATTTGTCCCTTTTGACTGTCTTCATCCAGTTCCCACTCCTCCACCCGCACCTCTGGTAAACACAAATCTGATCTCTTTTTCTATTAGTTTGTTTTTGAAGTATAATTGACCTTCAGCCTTCCTGGTGCTGTTATAACTTCTGGTTATAGAAGTATCACCCCACCTTCACCTCCACAATGAGTGTTTTACCTCACCTTTTTTCCTGGAGCAAATAGGACTTAACGTCTTTTTTTTTTTTTTTTTTAATTTTTGGCCAGGCTGCGCAGCATGCAGGATCTCAGTTCCCTGACCAGGGGTCGAACCCGCACCCCCTGCATTGGAAGCACGGAGTCTTAACCACTGGACCGCCAGGGGAGTCCCTAGGACTTAACATCTTATTTGAATTAAGATGGGTTCCTAAGTCTTTAAATCCTTTTTAGTTTGCTTTTCAAACCAGTGGTCTGGGTATTCACTTAATGCTGTATATTAATAGGACTGTCACCAGAGAATGAAGAATGATGCACATGCCTGTCATACAAAGTTGTCATGAGGAAGGGTGTCAGAGTTGAAAAGGACCAAGATCTAATGACCGAGTAACCTGTGGAAGAAATCCAAACTTGGATGAATGTTTAGGCATTCCAGATTTTTGGGAATGAGTTGTAAGTATCTATGTCTCAGTAAAAATCTTTCTCAAAACATAAATCTTGAAGTTAAGCATGGCTCTGCTCAGACCCGGTTGGGTCAACTTTAATATTAGAATTGCTCCTTGGAACATTTCACCTTCTTTTGTGGACGTGACTCAATGAATTAATTTTCTCTAATGCATCCTGGAAAATGGATTGTTTGTAGATTGAGAAATTGTTTAAGTTTTGCCCTGATGTCTTGAAAAGTAGCATACTAATCTCCTTCATTTAACAACTAATTATTGAACATTCATTCATTCATTTATCCAATATATATTGAGTGCCTCCAACGCACCAGGCACACTGTGCTAAATTTGGGGAATCAAACAGTAAACAGAGCAATGTCCTTGGAGGAGAAAGGTGATGAATGAATGAATATACATATATTTATATTTATATATAAATTAGAGATAAGATGGATTAGGAGATAGGAAGGGTTGAGGTAAGGGTAGGAGGTTGCTATCTTATTTGGGATGATCAAAGAAACTTCTGTGATAAGGTGACATTGGAGCAGAAACCTGAAGGGAGTGCGGGAATGAACCCTGTGGAAATTTGGGGGAAGTGCATTCTGGGCAGAAGGAACAACAAGGATATCAGTGCAGCTTGAGCAGATGAGTCACAGAGGGGTGGATGGGGGGCAGAATATGCAGGGCCTGTAGGCCATTTAAAATGCTTTGGCTAATTGTGAACATGTGGTTTCCCCAACCTGAGTAACCTTCTCACATCCCTCTGTTGTTCCCTACCATCCCTTGGCCACATCCTCTGTATAACTTGTACCAATTCCTGAAGGCTTAGTTTTTGCATTATACTTTCTTGAGAGTCTTTCCTAATATAAAAGTTGTATTAAAAATTCCTCCCCCATAGTGCTCTGCACCCCCCCACAATGTTACAAGGTACAGAGTTGACTTGCTATGCTTGAGACTTCTCCAAGGGCAGATGTTATGTATCCCCAGTGCCCCTCATCAAACCTAATACTTAGTAGATGCTCAAGAAAATGTTTGTTGAACCAAATAAATGTACAATTCATTAAAAAAAATGCTTTGACTACTATTCTGAGTGGGATAGGGAGCCATTTGGAGGGTTTGGAGCACAGGAGAGAGACACGACCAGACTTGCCTTTTCAAAATAGCACTGGCTTCTGTGTGTGGACTAAGGCAGGGAGCAGGAGAAGGGAAAGCAAGGAGGGCAGTTAGGAGGCTATTTCAATAAGCCAGGCAATGGTTTTTGGTGGTTTGGACACTGGGCAGTGGAGGAGATAAGATGTATTCTGGAATTATTTTGAAGGTAGAGCTGCAGGGATATGTTGATGGGTTAGATATAGGATGTGTGGAAGATAGAAGTTAAGAATGACTCAGAAGGTTTTAGGTAAGCTGAGAGTCAGCTGGAGGAACAGATTAAGAGGGGGAATTGGGAGTTTTGTATTATTTTTGTGAACTCTGAAATGCGTATGAAATATCATATAGAGATGTTGGGTAGGTGATTGGATATAACTGAAAGTCAGAAGTGAGGTACAGGCTGGAGATAACAAATTTAGGAGGCATCAGTATATCAAAGTCGTTTAAAGTCAGGAGACAGAGGAGATCACCTAGGAAGTGAAAGTAGGTGGGGAGGTTAGAAGCCTAAGCCCCGAAGCATTTCCAAGGTACAAAGGTCAGGGGAAAGAGGAGGAACTGGCAAAAGATTGAGTAGGAGCAGCCAGTGAGGCGGGAACAGAACCAAGAAAGGATTTCTGGAAGTAAAGAGAAAAGGCATTTCAAGAAGGGAGTCAAATGTTGCTGAGAGGGAGGAATTCCCTGGTGGTGCAGTGGTTAAGAACCTGCCTGCCAATACAGGGGACATGGGTTTGAGCCCTGGTCCGGGAAGATTCCACATGCCGCAGAGCAACTAAACTCGTGTGCCACAACTACTGAGCCTGCACTCTAGAGCCCGCGAGCCACAACTACTGAAGCCCACCCGCCTAGAGCCCGTGCTCCTCAACAAGAGAAGCCACCGCAATGAGAAGCCTGCACACCACAACGAAGAGTAGCCCCCACTCGCTGCAATGAAGACCCAACGCAGCCAAAAATAAATAAATAAATAAATTAATTAAAAAGAAAAATGTTGCTGAGAGGGAAGATGAGGAGCACTCATGATATGCACGCACTGGGTGTACAAAGATGAACCAGATTGCCAGGCACATAGTAGGTGTCCATGTACTTTTAATTGTAACAAAATATACATAACATAAAATTTACCACCTTAACCATTTTTGAATGTACAGTTCAGGAGTGTTAAGAATATTCACACTGTTGTGAAACAGATCTCCAGAACTTTTTCATCTTGCAAAACTGAAACTCTACTCCGTGCGGAGACTGTTTAGTCCTGGGCCTTGCAAGTTTATTGTCCTCTCCATCTGGACTCGAGGCTTCCGTCACAACCATGCTCCGCCAAATCATCAGTCAGGCCAAGAAGCATCCTAGCTTGATCCTCCTCTTCATATTTATTGAAGCGGGAGGTACTGGAGCTACACTGTATGTCTTGCGCCTGGCATTGTTCAATCCAGATGTCAGTTGGGACAGAAAGAGTAACTGAGAACCCTGGAACAAACTGGGTCCCAATGATCAGTACAAGTTCTACTCAGTAAATGTAGATTATAGCAAATTGAAGAAAGAAGGTCCAGACTTCTAAATGAAATGTTTCACTATAAAGCTGCTTAGAATGAAGGTCTTCCAGAAGCCATCCGCACAATTTCCCACTTAACCAGGAAACATTTCCCCTCTAAATGCACGAAATCAGGGACTTCCCTGGTGGTCCAGAGGTTAAGACTTTGCACTTCCACTGCAGGGGGCGCCGGTTCGATCCCTGGTCGGGGAACTAAGATCCCACATGCTGCGTGGTGTGGCCAAAAAGTAAAAAATAAATAAATAAATGCACGAAATCATGTTGGTGTATTGTGTTGGGGTTTACACTGATTAATAAATAGTCTGAAACTTGAAAAAAAAAACTGAAACTCTAGACCCATTAAACATCTCCCCATTTCCCCCTCCCCCAGCCCCTGGCAACCACCTTTCTACTTTGTTTCTATGAATTTGACTCCTTTATTTTATTTATTTATTTATTGGCTGTATTGGGTCTTAGTTGAGGCACGTGGGATCTTTCATTGCAGCGCATGGGCTTCTCTCTAGTTATGGCACGTGGGCTCCAGAGCATGTGGGCTCTGTAGTTGCAGCACGCGGGCTCTCTAGTTGTGGTGCACGAGCTTAGTTGCCCCCTGGCATGTGGGATCTTAGTTCCCTGACCAGGGATCGAACCAGTGTCCCCTGCATTGCAAGACCAATTCTTAACCACTGGACCACCAGTGAAGTCCCAATTTGACTCCTTTAGATACCTCATATAAGTGGAATCATACAGTATTTGTTTTCTTATGACTGGCTTATTTCACTTAGCATAACATCCTCAAGGTTCATCCGTGTTGAAGCATGTGTCAGAATTTCCTTCCCTTTAAAGGCTGAATAATATTCTATTGTATGAATATACCACATTTTGCTTATCAATTCATTTATCAATGGACACTTGGATTGCTTCCACCTTTTGGCTATTGGGAATAATGCTGCTATGAACATGGGTGTGCAAAGTCTCTTTGATACTGTGCTTTCAATTAATTTAGATATTTGTCCAGAAGTGGAATTGCTGGATGATATGGTAATTGTTTTTTTAATTTTGGGGGTAACTGCAATATTGTTTTCTATAGCAGCTGCGCCATTTTATATTCCTACCAGTAGTGCACAAAGGTTCTAATTTTCTCCATATCCCAACCAACACTTCTTTTCTTTCTTTTTTTTTTATAGTAACCATCCTAATGGGTGTGAGGCCAAGAAAATTGTCATTCTTGACCTGTATAGCAGTTCCTTGGAAACCCTCACTTATAGGGCTTGTCTTTATTTGACCTGATTCAGAGCTCTCTCAGGTCAAATAGCCTTTTAAAAAATAATTGGTGACAACTGTTTAACATCACAGCTGCCCGAGGTGGTGATAACAGCTGGAGCAAACAAGAAGTTGACCAACAATCATGAAAAACTGGGAATAAGATATCCAGAGGGACCTTGAAAAGCTCTGACATATTTCTGGGAATCTGGAAGGCCATATGCGTGTGCAAGTGCAGGGCTGCAAGCATGCCAAGGAAAGAGCTGAGAAGGCCCTAAGCTTTCAACTCTGGGTGATTTTTTTTTATTGGAGTATAGTTGATTTACAGTGTTGTGTTAGTTTCAGGTGTACAGCAGAGTGAATCAGTTATACATATATCCACTCTTTTTTAGATTCTTTTCCCATATAGGCCATTACAGAGTACTGAGTAGAGTTCCCTGTGCTATACAGTAGGTCCTTTTTTTTTTAAATAAATTTATTTATTTATTTTTGGCTGCGTTGGGTCTTCATTGCTGTGCGTGGGCTTTCTCTAGTTGCGGCGAGTGGGGGCTACTCTGTTGCGGTGCACAGGCTTCTCATTGCGGTGGCTTCGCTTGTTGCAGAGCACGGGCTCTAGGCATGTGGGCTTCAGTAGTTGTGGCTCGTGGGCTCAGTAGTTGTGGCTCACGGGCTTCAGTAGTTGCGGTGCGCGGGCTCTAGAGCACAGGCTCAGTAGTTGTTGTGCACGGGCTTAGTTGCTCCGTGGCATGTGGGATCTTCCCGGACCAGGGCTCAAACCCATGTCCCCTGCATTGGCAGGCAGATTCTTAACCACTGCACCACCAGGGAAGCCCTACAGTAGGTCCTTATTTGTTATGTATTTTATATATAGTAGTGTGTATATGTTAATCCCAATCTCCTAATTTATCATTTCCCCCCATGTTTTCCCTTTGGTCACCATAAGTTTGATTTCAAGATCTGTGAGTCTGTTTCTGTTTTGTAAATAAGTTCATTTGTATAATTTTTAAATTAGATTCCACATATAAGCGATATTGTATATTTGTCTTTCTCTGTCTGACTTACTTCACTTAGTATGATAATCTCTAGGTCCATCCATGTTGCTGCAAATGGCATTATTTCCACCTCTGGGTGATCTTGAAGCTCTATGGAGAACTCTGCTAAGGCAGAGTTGTAAACTACCTTGCTGGAGTGTTCAAGCATGCTCCAACACACACAGAGATACCCTAGGCAAAGGTTGAAGACTTATTGGTTCAAAACATTTAAAGAAATCTCTCTCTAACCATTAGCTGACCACTAAGTTAATGAAGCAGAGACTTTGGTGATCACACATATCAAAGAATACAGACTTTACAAAACTAGTTCAGAAAAGTCACTAAACAGACAGCAGCAACAATAAAGCCTGGGGTGGAGAGAATCTGAATTCCAGAGCTGCTGCATTATTTAAAATATCCAGATTTTAAAATTGCAATGAAAAAAGAAAGTATGAACCATACACAGGGCAAAAAAAAAGCATGAAATAGAAACTGTCCCTAAGGAAGCCCAAACATTGGATGTACTAGACAAAGATTTTAGGTTTTTTTTGAAGTATAGTTGATTTACAATGTTGTGTTAGTTTCTGGTGTACAGTATAAGTGATTAAGAATATACATATTCTCTCTCTCTTTTTTTTTGGCCATGCCTCGTGGCATGCAGGATCTTAGTTCCCTGACCAGGTATCAAACCCATCCCCCCTGCAGTGGAAGCACAGAGTCCCAGCCACTGGACCACCAGGGAATTCCTGAATATATATATTCTTATATATTCATATATATATATATATATATATATATATATATATATATATATATATATATATATATATCTGCTAATCCCAAACTCCTAATTTATCCCTCCCCCATCCCCTTTCCTCTTTGTTAACCATAAATTTATTTTCTATGTCTTTGAGTCTGTTACTGTTGTGTAAATAAGTTCATTTATATCATATTTTAGATTTCACATATAAGTGATATTGTATGGTATTTGCCTTTCTCTGTCTGACTTCCTTCACTTAGTATGATAATCTCTAGGTCCATCCATGTTGCTGTAAATGGCATTATTTCACTCTTTTTTATGGCTGAGTAATATTCCATTCTATATATATACCACATCTTCTTTATCCATTCATCTGTCGATGGACATTTAACTTGTTTCCATGTCTTGGCTATTGTAAATAGTGCTGCATGAACATTGGGGTGCATGTATCTTTTTTTTCTTTTTTGGCTGCGTTGGGTCTTCATTGCTGCATGTGGGCTTTCTCTAGCTGCAGCGAGCGAGGGCTATTCTGAGTTGCAGTGCGCAGACTTCTCATTGCAGTGGCTTCTCTTGTGGCGGAGCACGGGCTCTAGGCGTGTGGGCTTCAGTAGTTATGGCGTGTGGGCTCAGTAGTTGTGGCGTGTGGGCTCATTAGTTGCGGCACGCGGGCTCTAGGGCACGCGGGCTGCAGTAGTTGTGGGATGCGGGCTCAGTAGTTGTGGCTCACAGGCTCTAGAGCGCAGACTAAGTAGTTGTGGCGCATGGGCTTAGTTGCTCCATGGCATGTGAGATCTTCCCAGACCAGGGATTGAACCCATGTCCCCTGCATTAGCAGGCGGACTCTTAACCACTGCGCCACCAGGGAAGTCCTGTATCTTTTTGAATTAGAGTTTTCTCCAGATATATGCCCAGGAGTGGTGTTGCTGAATCATATGGTAACTCTATTTTTAATTTTTAAAGGATCCTCCATACTGTTTTCCATACTGGCTGCACCAATTTACATTCCCACCAACAGTGTTGGAGGGTTCCCTTTTCTCCACACCCTCTCCAGTATATATTATTTGTAGACTTTTTAATGATGGCCATTTTGACTGGTGTGAGGTGATACCTCATTGTAGTTTTGATTTGCATTTCTCTAATAATTAGCAACATTGAGCATCTTTTCATATGCCTATTGGCCATCTGTATGTCTTCTTTGGAGAAATGTCTATTTAGGTCTTCTGCCCATTTTTTGATCAGTTGTTTTTTGGTTTTTTTTTGTTATTGAGTTGTATGAGCTGTTTGTGTATTTTGGAAATTAAGCCTTTGTTGGTTGCATTGAAACCATGCAACTCAGATTGTGACTTGAACCCAGATGGTTGTTTCTGGATGCAAAAAAATAAAGTGATGGTTACAGAAAGTAATGAAAGGTTTGTGGAAAGTGGACTGTGAGAAAAGTGTTTTGTGCACAGTCAGGATTGACTAAGTTTAGAATATATTTAATTGAGTAAATGAATTTTAAAAGTAAGCTGGTGCAAGACTTGAATGTGGCTTTTCTCTCTTTTAAGAGGACATGTTTTCTTTTTTTTTTTTAAATACATTTGCTTATTTATTTATTTATTTTTGGCTGTGTTGGGTCTTCATTGCTGTGTGCGAGCTTTCTCTAGTCGTGGTAAGCAAGGGCTGCTCTTGGATGCGGTGCATGGGCTTCTCATTGTGGTGGCTTCTCTTTGTTGTGGAGCATGGGCTCTAGGGACGCAGGCTTCAGTAGTTGTGGCACACGGGCTCAGTAGTTGTGGCTCGTGGGCTCTAGAGTGCAGGCTCAGTAGTTGGGGTGCATGGGCTTAGTTGCTCCACAGCATGTGGGATCTTCCTGGACCAGGGATCGAACCCTTGTCCCCTGCATTGGCAGGCAGATACCACTGCACCACCAGTGAAGTCCCAAGAGGACAGGTTTTCTTAAAATGTTGAACTGCCTTTGATAACAGATATTAAGTTTCTTTACCTTTTAAGTGATCTGTTCTGTATTTCTCTTTGAAATCTTTTATTGTCACTTTGATTACGGAATAAGTATTGTCTCACAGTGACCTATGATCTTATTTGACCAAGTGTTTTAAAACTTTTTGACAAACTTCCCAAATATCAAATTTTAATTAAAGTTCTTTTGATTTCCAGCTAATTTTGGGATACTGTAGAGGGCCCCTGAAGTATCTCAAAGAGAAATATTTAACTAGGGTTATTTGGTATGTTAAGTTAAATGTAATAATTCGTAATTCTGGTTATTGTAACCAAGTTTCTTTACCAATTACACTGTAATCAGATGTTTAACCATGCCTTTTAAGTCTTTTGTCATTTATAGATAGTTATTTTTGTACTCTGATGCTGTTACAAAACGTGCTTCATCATCAAGGAGATTCATAGAAAGGCTATGGAAGCAGTTACAACAGTTCCACATCAAGATGATAACTATGTGAGGATTCCAGCCCATACTGACTTAAAACAAGGAGCTGTCCTGCCCCTGGGGCCCCTAGATCAGGCATCCAGAGATGTTTTTACTCCCTGACAGGCAGGGTCGACACCCCTACTCAGCCTCGAAGCAGTTACAGAAGATGGACCATTGCCCCTCTGCTTCCCATAAGAATATGGGAGTAAAATCTCTGAGAGGAGAATGAAACAGGAAGGAAGGGGGCAGGGCACAGCCTTTAAAAGAATGATATAGCCCAAGGACACAACATAAACTAATTAGAACCAAATAGATCCAAGATGGCTTCCACTAGACCTTGAGCCTCAGTTTATGTTCATTGTAACACACCCGCAAGCTAAATGACACACCCACAGGTGACATGACAGTTCCAAGGCCGACCATAAAGGTCAAAAAGTGGGCGGTGGCCCTATTTCTGGAAATCCCCACCCCTTCCCCAAAATAGCTGGAATACTCCTCTCACTCATTAGCCTATGAAATTACCCACCCCTATAAAAACTGACAACCCCATACCCTGGTGCTGCGCTCGCCTTCTCAGATGGCCCACACTCTGTGGAGTGTGTTTCTCTCTAAATAAATCCACTTCCTAATTACTTTGTCTCTCACTGAATTCTTTCTTTGATGAGACATCAAGAACCTGAGCTTCATTAAGTCCTGAGACCAGGTGTGTGATCTCAGTTAAAAAATCGTGGGTTCAAGTCCCAATCTGGGTTTTGGCTGGGTTCGAGTCCTGGCATGTGGGTTCAAGTCCCAAACTGAGTTGCACGGTTTCAGCATCATTTGGAAATATTTTCTCCCAGTCCCTAGGTTGTGTTTTTGTTTTGTTTATGGTTTCCTTTGCTGTGTAAAAGTGTATAAGGTTGATTAGGCTTCATTTGTTTATTTTTGCTTTTGTTTCTATTGCCTTGGGAGACTGACCTAAGAAAACATTGCTATGATTTATGTCAGAGAATCTTTTGCCTATGTTCTTCTAGGAGTCTTATGGTGTCATGTATTATATTTAAGCCTTTAAGCCATTTTGAGTTCATTTTTGTGTATCGTGTGAGGGAGTGTTCTGACTTCATTGATTTACATGCAGCTTAGACAAAGATTTTAAATCACTAGCATAAATATGCTCAAAGAACTAAAGGAAACCATATCTAAAGAACTAAAGGGAAGTATAATAACAGTGTCTCACCAAATAGAAAATATCAACAAAAAGATAGAAATTTAAAAAAAACAAATTCAGGAGTTAAAATAGTTGAATATGATAAAATTAAATAAAAAATAAAAAAATAATAGAATATGAAAATAATGTAAAGAAAATAAATATGAAATAACTGAAATGAAAATTCACTAGAGGGGCTCAACAGCAGTTCCCCATATCCTTTGTCCCACAGGATGATACTGAAACAAAAGGGTCCAGATGGCTGCAACACAAGTGGTGGAACACCCTGTTGCTGAGGCGCTGATTTCATGCTGCAGGTAAGCATTTTTATACCCTGCAGCTATACCCTAAGGGTGAGATAGAAAGCCTCGTATCTCATCAGAATTTGGGAGATGATAAGAATCTCTCATGACAGCTTCCCATGAAGATAAAAAAGTGAGTGGGAAATGGCCTTGTAGCAGTTCTTCACAAGCTTCCCATGCTCTCATGTTCTGGGAGGATCACAAGGCTTCTGCCAAGACCTAGATAGATCAGCTGTGGTTAAGCATTACCTACAGGAACTATGAGGATCTATGCAAGGTCAAGGCACCAGCATGAAGCAGTTTCCCTATATTACCAAGATAGACCATTTTCTGGGCCATAAAATTAATCGCAATAAATGCAAAAGGATTCAGGTTATACAAATTGTTTTCTCTGGCCACAATGGAACTGAATTAGAAATTAATAACAGGAAGATCTCTGGAAAATCTCCAAATATTTGGAAACTAAGTAACACACTTCAAAATAATTCATGGATCAAAGAAGTCAGAATGGAAATTAGAAAACATTTTGAACTGAATGAAAATGAAAACTCAACATATTAGTATTTGTCAATGCCACTAAAGCAGTATTCGGGGGTGAATTTATTGCATTAAATGCCTGCCTATATTAGAAAAGAAGAAAGAACTAAATAAGAAAGGTCTAAAATCTATTATCTCAGCTTCCACCATAAGAAACTAGAAAAAGAAGAGCAGGGCTTCCCTGGTGGTGCAGTGGTTGAGAATCTGCCTGCCAATGCAGGGGACATGGGTTCGAGCCCTGGTCTGGGAAGATCCCACATGCCGCGGAGCAACTAGGCCCGTGAGCCACAAGTACTGAGCCTGTGCGTCTGGAGCCTGTGCTCCGCAACAAGAGAGGCTGCGACAGTGAGAGGCCCGCGCACCGCGATGAAGAGTGGCCCCCACTCGCCACAACTAGAGAAAGCCCACGCACAGAAACGAAGACCCAACACTGCCAAAAATAAATAAATAAAGTGTAAAATTAAAAAGAAAAAGAAAAAGAAAAGCAAAGTAAACCTAAGGTAAGCAGAAGAAAGGAAATAATAAAGATCAAAGTGGAAATCAATGAAAATAGAAAACAGAAAAACTATGGAGAAAATCAGTGAAACCAAAAGCTGGTTGACTGAGATCAACAAAACTGATAAACATGAAGACTTACAGGAAAAAAAAAAAAGGGAGAAGACACAACTTACCAATATCAGGAATGGGAGGCGACATCACTACAGATTCTACAGATACTAAAAAGGTTAAAGGAATATTATAAACAACTTTATGCCAATAAATTCCACAACTTCATTGAAATGTACAAATTCCTTGAAAGACACAAATTACCAGAGCTCACTCAAGAAGACACAGATAGTTGCCAGGGGTTGGGGAGAGGAAAGAATGGGGAGTAATTGTTTAATGGGTACAGAATTTCAATTTTGCAAGATGAAAAGGTCTGGAGATGGATGGTGGTGATGGTTGTACAACAGTGTGAATGTACTTAATGCCACTTAACTGTACACTTTAAAATGGTTAAGTTGGTAAACTTTATGTTATATGTATTTACCACAATTTTTTTAAAAAATAGAAAACTGAATAGCCTTATATATATTAAATAAATAAATAAACTTTATACTTAAAACCCTTCCTGGAACTTCCCTGGTGGCACAGTGGTTAAGAATCTGCCTGCCAATGCAGGGGACATGGGTTCGAGCCCTGGCCCGGGAAGATCCCACATGCCGTGGAGTAACTAAACCCGTGTGCTACAACTACTGAGCCTGCACTCTAGAGTCCCTGAGCCACAACTACTGAAGCCTGCGTGCCTAGAGCCTGTGCTCCGCAACAAGAGAAGCCACCGCGATGAGAAGTCTGTGCACCGCAATGAAGAGTAGCTCCTGCTCGCCGCAACTAGAGAAAGCCTGTGTGCAGCAATGAAGACCCAACACAGCCAAAGAATAAATAAATTTATAAAAAACAAAACAAAACAAAACAAAAAAAACAAAAACCCTTCCTACAAAGAAGACTTCAGGCCCAGATGGTATCACTGTCAAATTCTTTTTTTTTAATTTAAAAATTTTTTTCACTGATGAATTCTATCATGCATTTAAGCAAGAAATAATATCAACTCTACATAAATTCTTGCAAAAATTTGAATATTTCCCAGCCCATTCTATGGGACCAGCATTACTCTGATACCAAAATCAGATAGACATTACAAAAAAAGAAAACTAATATCCCTTATGAATACAGGTACAAAAATTCTAAACATAATTTTAGCAAATTGATTCCAACAATATATTATAAGGATAATACATCATGACCATGTGGAGTTTATCCCTGGAATGTAGGGTTGCTTTAACATTCAAAAAATCAATCAATGTAACTTCTCATACTAACAAACAACAAAAGAAAAAAAAACGTGATCATCTCAATGGATGCAGAAAAATAAGTTGATAAAATTAAACATGATTTCCTCATAAAACTCTCAGGAAAGTAGGAATAGAAAATAACTTCCTCAACCTCATAAAGAGCATCTGTGTAACAGGTATATTAAAAACACTCATTGCCACTAATTATCAGGGAAATGCAAATCAGTACCACAATGAAATATCACCTCACACCTGTCAGGATGACTATTATCAAAAAACCAAGAGACAACATGTGTTGGTGAGGATGTGGAGACATTGGAACCCTTGCACACTGTTGGTAGGAATGCAAAATGGTGCAGCCACTGCAGAAAACATAATGGCTTTTCCTCAAAAAATTAAAAATGGGGGGGGGGGGAATTCCGTGGTGGTCCAGTGGTTAAGACTTCATGCTTCCACTGCAGGGGGCACAGGTTCGATCCCTGGTTGGGGAACTAAGATCCCCACATGCATGCAGTGGCAGCCAAAAAAAATTAAAAAAATAAAAAATAGAACTACCATATGATCCAGCAATTCCACTCCTGGGTATATATCCAAAGGAATTGAAATCAGGATTTCTTAGAGATATCAGCACTCCCATGTTCATTGCTGCACTATTCACAATAGCCAAGGTACGGAAACAACCTAAATGTCCATTGAAAGAAGAATAAACAAAGAAAATGTAGTATGTACATACAATAGAATACTATTTAGCCCTAAAGAGGAAGGAATTACTGAAATATGCAACAACATGAATGGACCTCGAGGACATTTTGCAAAGTGAAATAAGCCAGACACCTTATATGAGGTATCTAAAATAGTCAAATTCATAAAATCAAAGACTAGAATGGTGGTCAACAGGGGCTGATTTAGAAGGGGAAATGGGGAGTTATTAATCAACAGGAATAAAGTTTCAGTTAGGTAAGATTAATAAGCTCTAGAGATTTGCTATACAATATTATACCTATAGTCAACAATAATGTATTATATACTTAAAATTTGTTAAGAGCATAGATCTCATGTTTAGTGTTCTCATCACAATAAGATTAAAAAATAAATAAAAGCTCCTTGGAAGAAAAAAAAAGATACGTGGATTGGCTAAGCTATTTTGGAAGCCTTCTGCATTTTTCATTAATAGGCATGAGAGTCTAGTTGTGACCATGGCCTCTGTCCTTAGAGACATTGTCCAAGGTTTGACCCTGAAACAGATCCACTTCTGCCGTTTTCCTGTGAAAGCAGTTCGTAACTGGTGCTTATATCATAAGCCCCTGGGGGGTTCATTATAACAGAGTGCTGGTTCCTATCCCCAGAATGTCAAATTCATTAGGTCCAGGAAGAGTCTGAGAATTTGCATTTCTACCCTGTTTTCAGGTGATGCTGCTGCTGCTGGTCTGGGGTCCACACTTTGAGAATCACTGGTTGCCTGATAGCAGGAAGTAACAGAACTCTGCCCCTGGAGTATTGTCCTAATTTCCTCAAGGGAACCCTTGATTCAAGGTATGCCCAGAGTCCCTAGAAGGACAGGAAGCTGGGATTTTGCCGTGTTTATAAACAGGTTTATGGTTAGCATGTATTGAGCCTGCTTGGTAATAAATGTTTGTTTAATAAATGACAAGTATGTTGGAGAGAGAGAAAAAAAAACCCTGCAGCTAACATTGTACTTAATGGTGAAAGACTGAATGCTTTCCCTCTAAAACCAAGAAGAAGACGGATACCTACTCTCACTACTGCTATTTTATATTGTACTGAATATTCTGGTCAGTGCATAAAAGGCAAGAAGAAATAAAAGACAATCTGAATTGGAAAGAAAGAAACCTGTCTTTATTTGCAGAAACATGATTATCTAGTAGAAAACCCAATGGAATCTATAAAAAAGCGAATAAAATTAATGATAGTTTAGCAAGGTTGCAGGATACAAGATCAATGTACAAGAATCAATTGTATTTCTATACATTAGCAAAGAACGATTGGAATTTTTATTTAAAAATAATATGTACATTCAAAGAAAGATAGACAAGATGAAAAGGCAGAGGGCTATGTACTAGATGAAGGAACACGATAAAACTCCAGAAAAACAACTAAATGAAGTGGAGATAGGCAACCTTCCAGAAAAAGAATTCATAATAATGATAGTGAAGATGATCCAGGACCTTGGAAAAATAATGGAGGCAAAGATCGAGAAGATGCAAGAAATGTTTAACCAAGACCTAGAAGAGTTAAAGAACAAACAAACAGAGATGAACAGTACAATAACTGAAATGAAAACTACACTAGAAGAAATCAATAGCAGAATAACTGAGGCAGAAGAACAGATAAGTGACCTGGAAGACAATGGTGCAATTCACTGCTGTGGAACAGAATAAAGAAAAAAGAATGAAAAGAAATGAAGACAGCCTAAGAGACCTCTGGGACAACATTAAACGCAACAACATTCACATTATAGGGGTCCCAGAAGGAGAAGAGAGAGAAAGGACCAGAGAAAATATTTGAAGAGATTATAGTCAAAAACTTCCCTAACATGGGAAAGGAAATAGCCACCCAAGTCCAGTAAGCACAGCGAGTCACACACAGGATAAACACAAGGAAAAACACGCTGAGACACATAGTAATCAAATTGGCAAAAATTAAAGACAAAGAAAAATTATTGAAAGCAGCAAGGGAAAAACAACAAATAACATACAAGGGAACTCCCATAAGGTTAACAGCTGATTTCTCAGCAGAATCTCTACAAGACAGAAGGGAGTGGCATGGTATACTTAAAGTGATGAAAGGGAAGAACCTACAACCAAGATTACTCTACCTGGCATGGATCTCATTCAGATTCGATGGAGAAATCAAAAGCTTCACAGACAAGCAAAAGCTAAGACAATTCAGCACCACCAAACCAGCCCTACAACAAATGCTAAAGGAACTTCTCTAAGTGGGAAACACAAGACAAGAAAAGAACCTACAAAAAGAAACCCAGAACAGTTAAGAAAATGGTCATAGGAACATACATATCGATAATTACCTTAAACGTGAATGGATTAAAGGCTCCAACCAAAAGACACAGGCTTGCTGTATGGATACAAAAACAAGACCCATCTATATGCTGTCTACAAGAGGCCCACTTCAGACCTAGGGACACATACAGACTGAAAGTGAGGGGATGGAGAAAGATATTCCATGCAAATGGAAATCAAAAGAAAGCTGGAGTAGCTATACTCATATCAGGTAAAATAGACTTTAAAATAAAGAATGTTACAAGAGACAAGGAAGGACTACATAATGATCAGGGGATCAATCCAAGAAGAAGATGTAACAATTATAAATATATATGCACCCAACATAGGAGCACCTCAATACATAAGGCAACTGCTAACAGCTATAAAAGAGGAAATCGACAGTAACACAATAATAGTGGGGGATTTTAACACCTCACTTACACCAATGGACAGATCATCCAAAATGAAAATAAAGAAGGAAACAGAAGCTTTAAATGACACAATAGACCAGATAGATTTAATTGATATTTATAGGACATTCCATCCAAAAAAGCAGATTACACTTTCTTCTCAAGTGCGCACGGAACATTCTCCAGGATAGATCACATCTTGGGTCACAAATCAAGCCACAGTAAATTTAAGAAAGTTGAAATCATATCAAGCATCTTTTCTGACCACAACGCTATGAGATTAGAAATCAATTACAGGGAAAAAAACGTAAAAAAGACAAACACATGGAGGCTAAACAATACGTTACTAAATAACCAAGAGATCACTGAAGAAATCAAAGAGGAAATCAAAAAATACCTAGAGACAAATGACAATGAAAACACGACAAGCCAAAACCTATGGGATGCAGCAAAAGCAGTTCTAAGAGGGAAGTTTACAGCTGTACAAGCCTACCTCAAGAAAAAAGAAAAATCTCAAATAAACAATCTAATCTTACACCTAAAGGAACTGGAGAAAGAAGAACAAACAAAACCCATAGTTGGCAGAAGGAAAGAAATCATAAAGATCAGAGCAGAAATAAATGAAATAGAACCAAAGAAAACAATAGCAAAGATCAATAAAACTAAAAGCTGGTTCTTTGAGAAGATAAACAAAATTGATAAGCCATTAGCCAGACTCATCAAGAAAAAGAGGGAGAGGACTCAAATCAATAAAATCAGAAATGAAAAAGGAGAAGTTACAACAGACACCGCAGAAATACAAAGCATCCTAAGAGACTACTACAAGCAACTCTATGCCAATAAAATCGACTACCTGGAAGAAATGGACAAATTCTTAGAAAGATATAACCTTCCAAGGCTAAACCAGAAAGAAATATAAAATACCAACAGACCAATCACAAGTAATGAAATTGAAACTGTGTTTAAAAATCTTCCAACAAACAAAAGTCCAGGACCAGATGGCTTCACATGTGAATTCTATCAAACATTTAGAGAAGAGCTAAGACCCATCCTTCTCAAACTCTTTCAAAAATTGTGGAGGAAGGAACACTCCCAAACTCATTCTATGAAGCCACCATCACCCTGATACCAAAACCAGACAAAGATACTACAAAAAAAGAAAATTACAGACCAATATGACTGATGAATACAGATGCAAAAATTCTCAACAAAATACTAGTAAACAGAATCCAACACCACATTAAAAGGATCATACACCATGATCAAGTGGGATTTATCCCAGGGATGCAAGGATTCTTCAATATACGCAAATCAATCAATGTGATACACCATATTAACAAATTGAAGAATAAAAACCATATGATCATCTCAATAGATGCAGAAAAAGCCTTTTGACAAAATTCAACACCCATTTCTGATAAAAACTCTCCAGAAAGTGGGCATAGAGGGAACCTACCTCAACATAATAAAGGCCATATGCGACAAACCCACAGCAAACATCATTCTCAATGGTGAAAAACTGAAAGCATTTCCTCTAAGATCAGGAGCAAGACAAAGATGTCCACCCTCACCACTATTATTCAAAATAGTTTTGGAAGTCCTAGCCACGGCAAACAGAGAAGAAGAAGAAATAAAAGGAATACAAACAACAGATACAAAAGACCTGTATGCAGAAAACTATAAGACACTGATGAAAGAAATTAAAGATGATACCAACAGATGGAGAGATATACCATGTTCTTGGATTGGAAGAATCAACATTGTGAAAATGACTATACTACCTAAAGCAATCTACAGATTCAATGCAATTCCTATCAAACTACCAATGGCATTTTTTACAGAACTAGAACAAAAAATCTTAAAATTTGTATGGAGACACAAAAGACCCTGAACAGCCAAAGCAGTCTTGAGCGAAAAAAAACGGAGCCGGAGGAATCAGACTCCCTGACTTCAGACTATACTACAAAGCTACAGTAATCAAGACAATATGGTACTGGCTCAAAAACAGAAACATAGATCAATGGAACAAGATAGAAAGCTCAGAGATAAACCCATGCACCTATGGTCAAGTAATCTATGACAAAGGAGGCAAGGATATACAATGGAGAAAAGACAGTCTCTTCAGTAAGTGGTGCTGGGAAAACTGGACAGCTACATGTAAAAGAATGAAATTAGAACACTCCCCAACACCATACACAAAAATAAACTCAAAATGGATTCAAGACCTAAATGTAAGACCGGACACTATAAAATTCTTAGTGGAAAACATAGGAAGAACACTCTTTGACATAAATCACAGCAAGATCTTTTTTGATCCAGCTCCTGGAGTAATGGAAATAAAAACAAGAATAAACAAATGGGACCTAATGAAACTTCAAAGCTTTTGCACAGCAAAGGAAATCATAAACAAGATGAAAAGACAAGGGAGGGTGGGAGGGAGGGAGATGCAAGAGGGAAGAGATATGGGAACATATGTATATGTATAACTGATTCACTTTGTTATAAAGCAGAAACTAACACACCATTGTAAAGCAATTATACTCCAATAAAGATGTTTAAAAAAAAAAGATGAAAAGACAACCCTCAGAATGGGAGAAAATATTTGCAAGCGAATCAGTGGACAAAGGATTAATCTCCAAAATGTATAAACAGCTCATGCAGCTCAATATTAAAGAAACAAACATCCCAATCCAAAAATGGGCAGAAGACCTAAATAGACATTTCTCTAAAGAAGACATACAGATGGCCAAGAAGCAAATGAAAAGCTGCTCAACATCACTAATTATTAGAGAAATGCAAATCAAAACTATAATGAGGTATCACCTCACACCAGTTAGAATGGGCATCATCAGAAAATCTACAAACAACAAATGCTGGAGAGGATGTGGAGAAAAGGGAACCCTCCTGCACTGTTGGTGGGAATGTAAATTGATACAGTCACTATGGAGAACAGTATGGAGGTTCCTTAAAAAACTGAAAATAGAATTACCATATGATCCAGCAATCCCACTACTGTGCATATACTCAGAGAAAACCATAATTCAAAAAGACACATGCGCCCCAATGTTCATTGCAGCACTATTTACAATAGCCAGGTCACGGAAGCAACCTGGATGCCCATCGACAGACGAATGGATAAAGAAGAAGTGGTACATATATACAATGGAATATTACTCAGCCATAAAAAGGAACGAAATTGAGTCATTTGTTGAGGCGTGGGTGGATCTAGAGACTGTCATACAGAGTGAAGTAAGTCAGAAAGAGAAAAACAAATATCGTATATTAACACATGTATGTGGAACCTAGAAAAATGGTACAGATGAACCGGTTTGCAGGGCAGAAGTTGAGACACAGATGTAGAGAACAAACATATGGACACCAAGGGGGGAAAGCAGCGGGGGTGGTGGTGGTGGTGGTGGTGTGCTGAATTGGGCGATTGAGATTGACATGTATACAGTCATGTGTATAAAATTGATGACTAATAAGGACCTGCTGTATAAAAAAATAAAATAAAATTCAAAAATTAAAAAAAATATGTACAATAATATCAAGAAATATGAAATACTTAGGGATAAATCTGACAAAAGATTTATCCTTTTTTTCTTCAGTACAAAACTTAGACACCGAAGACTACAAGAAATGCTGAGACAAATTAAGGAAGACCTGTATAAATGGACCTTGTTCATGGGTTGGAAGGCTAAATATTATTAACATGTTAGTTCTTCCCAAGTTGATCTATAGATTTGATCCAATCCCAGTAGGCTCTTTTGTAGTAGAAATTGACAAAAAAATTCTAAAATTCATATGGAAATGTAAAAGACCTAGAATAGCCAAAGCAACTCAGCAAAAGCATAACAAAGTTGCAGGGCTAATCCTACCTGATTTCAAGAATCATTATAGGACTTCCCTGGTGGTGCAGTGGTTAAGAATCCACCTGCCAATGCAGGAGACACAGGTTCAAGCCCTGCCAGGAAGATCCCACATGCCACAGAGCAACTAAGCCCGTGCACTACCACTATTGAGCGTGCGCTCTAGAGCCCACGAGCCACAACTACTGAGCCCCCAC
This sequence comes from Balaenoptera acutorostrata, assembly GCF_949987535.1. NCBI lineage: Eukaryota > Metazoa > Chordata > Mammalia > Artiodactyla > Balaenopteridae > Balaenoptera > Balaenoptera acutorostrata. The sequence continues at coordinate 42,942,293 of NC_080085.1, forward strand.
GCCTAGAGCCCATGCTTCGCAACAAGGGAAGCCACCACGATGAGAAGCCCGCGCACCGCAATGAAGAGTAGCCCCTGCTCTCCGCAACTAGAGATAGCCGGTGCGCAGCAACAAAGACCCAACACAGCCGAAAATAAATTAATTAATTTTAAAAAAAGAATCATTATAAAGCTATAGTTATCGATACAGCATGATACTGGCATACAGATAGACAAATATATCAATAGAACAAAACAGAGTCCAGAAATCAATCCAAAAATATGTGGACAACAGATCTTTTTCTTTTCTTTGTGGTGGATAACTAATTTTTGAAAAAGCGGAAAGCAATGCAGTGGAGGAAGGGTAGTCTCTTCAACAAATGGTGCTGGAACAGTTGGATATCCATACCCAAAAGAATGAGCCTGGATCCATACCTCCCACCACACACAAAAATTAATTCAAAATAGATTAAAGACCTAAACATATAATCTAAAACTATAAAACTTCTAGAAAACCTTTGTGATCTTGGATTAGGCGAAGATTTCTTAGATATGACATCAAAAGGACAATCCAGAAAGAACAAATTCATAAATTTGACTTCATCAAAATTGAACATTTCTGCTTTTCAAAAGACATTAAGAGAATGAAAAGACAAGCCACAGACTGGGAGAAAATACTTGCAAAGCACGTATCTGATAAAGTATCTGTATCTAGAATATATAAGAACTGCTTTTTTTTTTTAAGATTTTTAGAAATTTCATGAAATGTCTGAAACATTTATATTAACATATTTCCATACATATTTCCATACAAATACAAATATAAGATTTTTAGAAATTTCATGTAATGTCTGAAACATTTATATTAACATATTTCCATACAAATAACCCAATGAAAGTTTAGTATTAGTTGTTTTGTTTGTTTTTTTATACTGCAGGTTCTTATTAGGCATCAATTTTATACACATCAGTGTATACATGTCAATCCCAATCGCCCAATTCAGCACACCACCATCCCCACCCCACCGCAGTTTTCCCCCCTTGGTGTCCATATGTCCATTCTCTACATCTGTGTCTCAACTTCTGCCCTGCAAACTGGCTCATCTGTACCATTTTTCTAGGTTCCACATACATGCATTAATATACGATATTTGTTTTTCTCTTTCTGACTTACTTCACTCTGTATGACAGTATCTAGATCCATCCACGTCTCAACAAATGACTCAATTTCGTTCCTTTTTATGGCTGAGTAATATTCCATTGTATATATGTACCACTTCTTCTTTATCCATTCGTCTGTCGATGGGCATCCAGGTTGCTTCCATGACCTGGCTATTGTAAATAGTGCTGCAATGAACATTGGGGTGCATGTGGCTTTTTGAATTACGGTTTTCTCTGGGTATATGCCCAGTAGTGGGATTGCTGGGTCATATGGTAATTCTATTTTTAGTTTTTTAAGGAACCTCCATATTGTTCTCCATAGTGGCTGTATCCATTTACATTCCCACCAACAGTGCAAGAGGTTTCCCTTTTCTCCACATCCTCTCCAGCATTTGTTGTTTGTAGATTTTCTGATGATGCCCATTCTAACAGGAGTGAGGTGATACCTCATTGTAGTTTTGATTTGCATTTCTCTAATAATTAGTGATGTTGAGCATCTTTTCATGTGCTTCGTGGCCGTCTGTATGTCTTCTTTGGAGAAATGTCTACTTAGGTCTTCTGCCCATTTTTGGATTGGGGTGTTTGTTTCTTTAATATTGAGCTGAATGAGCTGTTTATATATTTTGGAGATTAATCCTTTGTCCGTTGATTCATTTGCAAATATTTTCTTCCATTCTGAGGGTTGTCTTTTCGTCTTGTTTATGGTTTCCTTTGCTGTGCAAAAGCTTTGAAGTTTCATTAGGTCCCACTTGTTTATTTTTGTTTTTATTTCCATTACTCTAGGAGGTGGATCAAAAAAGATCTTGCTGTGATTTATGTCAAAGAGTGTTCTTCCTATGTTTTCCTCTAAGAGTTTTATAGTGTCCAGTCTTATATTTAGGTCTCTAATCCATTTTGAGTTTATTTTTGTGTATGGTGTTAGGGAGTATTCTAATTTCATTCTTTTACATGTAGCTGTCCAGTTTTCCCAGCACCACTTACTGAAGAGACTGTCTTTTCTCCATTGTATATCTTTGCCTCCTTTGTCATAGATTAGTTGACCATAGGTGCGTGGGTTAATCTCTGGGCTTTCTATCTTGTTCCATTGATCTATGTTTCTGTTTTTGAGCCAGTACCATATTGTCTTGATTACTGTAGCTTTGTAGTATAGTCTGAAGTCAGGGAGTCTGATTCCTCGAGCTCCATTTTTTTCCCTCAAGACTGCTTTGGCTATTCGGGGTCTTTTGTGTCTCCATACAAATTTTAAGATGATTTGTTCTAGCTCCGTAAAAAATGCCATTGGTTATTTGATAGGGATTGCATTGAATCTGTAGATTGCTTTGGGTAGTATACTCATTTTCACAATGTTGATTCTTCCAATCCAAGAACATGGTATATCTCTCCATCTGTTGGTATCATCTTTAATTTCTTTCATCAGTGTCTTATAGTTTTCTGCATACAGGTCTTTTGTCTCCCTAGGTAGGTTTATTCCTAGGTATTTTATTCTTTTTGTTGCAATGGTAAATGGGAGTGTTTCCATAATTTCTCTTTCAGATTTTTCATCATTAGTGTATAGGAATGCAAGAGATTTCTGTGCATTAATTTTGTATCCTGCAACTTTACCATATTCATTAATTAGCTCTAGCAGTTTTCTGGTGGCAGTTTTAGGATTCTCTATGTATAGTATCATGTCATCCGCAAACAGTGACAGTTTTACTTCTTCTTTTCCAATTTGTATTCCTTTTATTTCTTTTTCTTCTCTGATTGCCATGGCTAGGACTTCCAGAACTATGTTGAATAATAGTGGTGAGAGTGGACATCCTTGTCTTGTTCCTGATCTTAGAGGAAATGCTTTCAGTTTTTCACCATTGAGAATGCTGTTTGCTGTGGGTTTGTCATATATGGCCTTTATTATGTTGAGGTAGGTTCCCTGTATGCCCACTTTCTGGAGAGTTTTTATCAGAAATGGGTGTTGAATTTTGTCAAAAGCTTTTTCTGCATCTATTGAGATGATCATATGGTTTTTATTCTTCAATTTGTTAATATGGTGTATCACATTGATTGATTTATGTATATTGAAGAATCCTTGCATCCCTGGGATAAATCCCACTTGATCGTGGTGTATGATCCTTTTAATGTGGTGTTGGATTCTGTTTGCTAGTATTTTGTTGAGGATTTTTGCATCTATATTCATCAGTGATATTGGTCTGTAATTTTCTTTTTTTGTAGTGTCTTTGTCTGGTTTTGGTATCAGGGTGATGGTGGCCTCATAGAATGAGTTTGGGAGTGTTCCTTCCTCTGCAATTTTTTGGAAGAGTTTGAGAAGGATGGGTGTTAGCTCTTCTCTAAATGTTTGATAGAATTCACCTGTGAAGCCATCTGGTCCTGGACTTTTGTTTGTTGGAAGATTTTTAATCACAGTTTCAATTTCATTACTTGTGATTGGTCTGTTCATATTTTCTGTTTCTTCCTGGTTCAGTCTTGGAAGGTTATACCTTTCTAAGAATTTGTCCATTTCTTCCAGGTTGTCCATTTTATTGGCATAAAGTTGCTTGTAGTAGTCTCTTAGGATGCTTTGTATTTCTGCGGTGTCTGTTGTAACTTCTCCTTTTTCATTTCTGATTTTATTGAGTTGAGTCCTCTCCCTCTTTTTCTTGATGAGTCTGGCTAATGGCTTATCAATTTTGTTTATCTTCTCAAAGAACCAGCTTTTAGTTTTATTGATCTTTGCTATTGTTTTCTTTGTTTCTATTTCATTTATTTCTGCTCTGATCTTTATGATTCCTTTCCTTCTGCTAACTTTGGGTTTTGTTTGTTCTTCTTTCTCTAGTTTCTTTAGGTGTAAGGTTAGATTGTTTACTTGAGATTTTTCTTGTTTCTTTAGGTAGGCTTGTATAGCTATAAACTTCCCTCTTAGAACTGCTTTTGCTGCATCCCATAGGTTTTGGGTCGTCGTGTTTTCATTGTCATTTGTCTCTAGGTATTTTTTGATTTCCTCTTTGATTTCTTCAGTGATCTCTTGGTTATTTAGTAACGTATTGTTTGGCCTCCATGTGTTTGTCTTTTTTACGTTTTTTTCCCTGTAATTCATTTCTAATCTCATAGCGTTGTGGTCAGAAAAGATGCTTGATATGATTTCAACTTTCTTAAATTTACTGAGGCTTGATTTGTGACCCAAGATGTGATCTATCCTGGAGAATGTTCCGTGCGCACTTGAGAAGAACGTGTAATCTGCTGTTTTTGGAAGGAATGTCCTATATATATCAATTAAATCTATCTGATCTATTGTGTCATTTAAAGCTTCTGTTTCCTTATTTATTTTCATTTTGGATGATCTGTCCATTGGTGTAAGTGAGGTGTTAAAGTCCCCCACTATTATTGTGTTACTGTCGATTTCCTCTTTTATAGCTGTTAGCAGTTGCCTTATGTATTGAGGTGCTCCTATGTTGGGTGCATATATATTTATAATTGTTATATCTTCTTCTTGGATTGATCCCTTGATCATTATGTAGTGTCCTTCCTTGTCTCTTGTAACATTCTTTATTTTAAAGTCTATTTTATCTGATATGAGTATAGCTACTCTAGCTTTCTTTTGATTTCCATTTGCATGGAATATCTTTCTCCATCCCCTCACTTTCAGTCTGTATGTGTCCCTAGGTCTAAAGTGGGTCTCTTGTAGACAGCATATAGATGGGTCTTGTTTTTGTATCCATTCAGCCAGTCTATGTCTTTTGGTTGGGGCATTTAATCCATTCACGTTTAAGGTAATTATCGATATGTATGTTCCTATGACCATTTTCTTAATTGTTTTGGGTTTGTTTTTGTAGGTCCTTTTCTTCTCTTGTGTTTCCCACTTAGAGAAGTTCCTTTAGCATTTGTTGTAGGGCTGGTTTGGTGGTGCTGAATTGTCTTAGCTTTTGCTTGTCTGTAAAGCTTTTGATTTCTCCATCGAATCTGAATGAGATCCATGCCGGGTAGAGTAATCTTGGTTGTAGGTTCTTCCCTTTCATCACTTTAAGTATACCATGCCACTCCCTTCTGTCTTGTAGAGATTCTGCTGAGAAATCAGCTGTTAACCTTATGGGAGTTCCCTTGTATGTTATTTGTTGTTTTTCCCTTGCTGCTTTCAATAATTTTTCTTTGTCTTTAATTTTTGCCAATTTGATTACTATGTGTCTCAGCGTGTTTTTCCTTGGGTTTATCCTGTGTGGGACTCGCTGTGCTTACTGGACTTGGGTGGCTATTTCCTTTCCCATGTTAGGGAAGTTTTTGACTATAATCTCTTCAAATATTTTCTCTGGTCCTTTCTCTCTCTTCTCCTTCTGGGACCCCTATAATGCGAATGTTGTTGCGTTTAATATTGTCCCAAAGGTCTTCTAGGCTGTCTTCATTTCTTTTCATCCTTTTTTCTTTATTCTGTTCTGCAGCAGTGAATTGCACCACTTTGTCTTCCAGGTCACTTATCCGTTCTTCTGCCTCAGTTATTCTGCTGTCGATTCCTTCTAGTGTAGTTTTCATTTCAGTTATTGTATTGGTCATCTCTGTTTGTTTATTCTTTAATTCTTGTAGGTCTTTGTTAATCTTTTCTTGCATCTTCTCAATCTTTGCCTCCATTCTTATTCCGAGGTCCTGGATCATCTTCACTATCATTATTATGAATTCTTTTTCTGGAAGGTTGCCTATCTCCACTTCATTTAGTTGTTTTTCTGGGGTTTTTTCTTGTTCCTTCATCTGGTACATAGCCCTCTGCCTTTTCATCTTCTCTATCCTTCTGTACCTGTGGTTTTTGGTCCACAGGCTGCAGGATTGTAGTTTTTCTTGCTTCTGCTGTCTGCCCTCTGGTGGTTGAGGCTATAAAGAACTGCTTTTTGAAAACAGTTTATTAATAGGATATGGCAAAAACAAAAGGGGTGGTGTATCTGTAATTTTCATAAAGATTCTTAAAGCGCTTTTTTTAAATAAATGTTTGGTTATTATTTATTTATTTATTTATTTATGGCTGTGTTGGGTCTTCGTTTCTGTGAGAGGGCTTTCTCTAGTTGTGGCAAGCGGGGGCCACGCTTCATCGCGGTGCGCGGGCCTCTCACTATCGCGGCCTCTCTTGTTGCGGAGCACAGGCTCCAGACGCGCAGGCTCAGTAATTGTGGCTCACGGGCCCAGCTGCTTCGCGGCATGTGGGATCTTCCTAAACCAGGGCTCGAACCCGTGTCCTCTGCATTGGCAGGCAGGTTCTCAACCACTGCGCCACCAGGGAAGCCCAAAAGCGCTTTTTTTAAAGAATCAGCTTTATTTTTTTAGAGCAGTTTTAGATTCATAGCAAAACTGAGTAGAAAATACACCCCTGCCCCTACCTCCATGCACATCTTCCCCCACTATTGACATCTCGCACCACGGTGGTACATTTATTACAATCAATGAACCTACATTTATTGACAATAGTACATCATTGTCACCAAAAGTCCCTAGTTTACATTAGGGTTCATGCTTTGTGTTGCACATTCTGTGGGTTTTCACAAATGTATGACACGTGTCGACCATTAGAGTAGCATACAAAGTAGTTTCATTGCTGTAAAATCCTCTGTGCTCTGCCTATTCATCCCTCCCTTACTCTCTAACTCCTGGCAACCACTTTTTACTGTCTCCATAGTATTGACCTTTCCAGAATGAATGTCATATTGTTGGAAACATTCAGTATGTAGCATTTTCAGATTGATTTCTTTCACTTAGTAATATGCATTTAAGTTTCCTTTCATGGCTATATAGCTCATTTCGTTTTAGCACTGAATAATATTCTATTGTCTGGATGTACCACAGTTTATTTATCCATTCACCTACTGAAGGACAATTGTGATTGCTTCCAAGTTTTGGCACTTATGAAAAAAGCTGCTATAAATATCCATGTGCACGTTTTTGTGTGGATATGTTTTCAGCTCCTTTGGGTAAATATCAAGGAGCGTGATTGCTGGATCATATGGTAAGAGTATGTTTAGTTTTTTAAGAAATGGCCAGATGGTCTTCCAGAGTGGCTGTACCATTTTGCATTCCTACCAGCAATGAATGAAAGTTCCTGTTGTTCCACATCCTCACCAGTATTTGGTATTGTCAGTGTGTTGGATTTTTGCCATTCTCATAGGTGTGTAGTGGTAGCCCATTGTTTTATTTTTTTTTCATTGTTGTTTTTAATTTGCAATTCCCCAAGGACTTAAAGCACTTTTGAAGACAAGGATGGGATGAGGTTATAAGGAAAATCAGTACTACCAAAAGATTAGTGAGCAGAGTTGTGTCATTTAGTCCTCTTCTGAGATGCTGTGGGGGAACAGGATATATTTAGTGCCTCTCCTCTTTAGCTGGTGGTGTCTGTTTTTAGACAATAACTCTTCCAGAGAAGTGGTTAAAGATCGGGGGTGGGGTGGGGTGGGGTGTGGAAGTCAGGTGCTGAGGGTGCCTCCGAGGCCTGGGAAGGAAGTTGCTTCCCAAGTTTGAGGCAATGCCTCAAAGTACCCCACTGGCACTGACAGAGAAGTAAGCCTTCCAGGAAGTTCCAGTAGCCCCACTGGGCAGCCAGTGGGAGAGTCATTTCCCGACAGTGGAAATCAGCCAGACTGACCAAAGCACTTGAGGGACAGCTGTATTTAATGTGGCTGTGGGGGTGGGGGTGGCATCAGCAGGCAGTCTCTGGCAGTGGCTGCATGAAGACTTATGATTGTCACCTCAGTCAGAACATTGCATGTGGCCCTCAAAGCACCATAGTACCTCTTGGACCTGACCTACTACGTCCCCTCTCCCTCATTTACTCCCCTGCAGCCACACTGGCTTCACTATTCCTCAAACACACCAGCATTGGTGCCACCACAGGGCCTTTGCACTTTCTGTTTCCCGACTCAGACCACTCTCCAGATAGCTGCATGACTCTCCCTCACTTCTTCATATATTTGCTCAAATGTCACCTTTGTAGTAAAGCCTTCCCTGGCCATCCTATGAATACTGCCCACTCTGGATCCCCTTTACCCTGCTGTACTTTCTCCCTGCTCCCCCGCCACCAGCCCCATGGCTGTTAGCATCTTCTAACATACTGGATAATTTACTTCTTATGCTTATTGTCTCTCAGCCCCACTGGAATGTCAGCTCCACAAGGACAAGGATCTTTGTGTTGTTCATGGTGTTTTTTAAATCTTCAGTAGCTAGAATCATGCCTGGCATAGAATGGAGACTCAACACTTGTTGAATGAATGATTTACCCTTTACTGTATCCCTAGCATGCAGAATAGTATCTGGCATACAGTAGGGATTCAACAGATGCCTGCTGAATGAATTGGAGCAATAGGGGTAACCTGGTGAGGACGTAGCTTTCCAAGTTGTTGGATACTTTCTCTCTCTGCTTGATGCTACAAACATAGAGATTAAGAGGCCCCAGTGTGGGAGTGGAGGGGAGCATTCCCCGGCTGAGGAAGCAACGTCAGAAATGAAGGGCCTACCTGTATATTTCTGCCACCAAACTCAGCCCCACGCAGTAGTCCCAATCACCCAAATAATTCACTTCTCTCTCAAAAGGCAGAGAAGCTGCTTCTTGAGTCTGCTGCCACACATTCCTGGTTCAGTGTCTGGACAGTTTTTTAACAGAGGTTGCACCCTGCCAGGGAAACTTTTGGAGACTTGGCAGAAGAGGCAGATGCTTTTTCACCCACATCTTGCTCAGACCCTGTGATGTGGAAGAAGCCAGTCTGGACAAATTGTACGGGTCATGGTCCCCGGCTTGTGAGTGGTCTGTGGAGAGTTCATGGGCTCACAGAAGCTGTCGTTGCAGTAACCACTGCCGAAGGGGCAACACTGGCAGCAAGCACAGCAGCTGAGAAAACTGCACAGACTCAAAGGGTATTTGTACACAGTGAACAAGGGGCAGATTGGGAAAGCTTCCTGATATTGTCTACGCTTCCCGGAATGTAAGGAGCCCTGTCCTCAAACTGAGGGATCAGGAGGGATCCTCTCAGGGGAAGCATGTAAAGCCCCAATGATCTGCCCCGGGGGGACCAGGTGCTCTGCCGAGGGCTAGGCCTTCTGGACACAGGGCCATATGCAAGAACTTCAGGCCCCATTTCCAAAGGCAGGCTCAGGAGAAACATTAACTCCAGGAAATCAGATCTGATGAAAGATCTGTTTTAAGTGTCATGGTGCACAGAGGAGATGGAGGGATTTGTCTGAAACTGCCAGGTTATGCCACATTGCAGGGCAGACACATGGGACCGGGGCGATTCCCCGAGGAGCTTTCTGTCCTTCTCAAGGGCATTACCAAGATGGATTTATTATGATTTGGAGAAAGGAGGCGGCCTTCTTGACTGGGTGAAGCACGTAACAGCATAGGAAACTGATTTCTGGGTGTGCCAAATAGGGAACCTCTAGAACTCCCAACCGTTCCCAAGATTTTTAAAAAAATATTTATTTATTTATTTATATATTTATTTATTTTTAAATTTTATTTATTTTATTTTTGGCTGCGTTGGGTCTTCATTGCTGCGTGCGGGCTTCCTCTAGTTGCGGTGAGCGGGGGCTACTCTTCATTGCGGTGTGTGAGCTTCTCATTGTGGTGGCTTCTCTTGTTGTGGAGCACGGCCTCTAGGCACGTGGGCTTCAGTAGTTGTGGCACGCGGGCTCTAGAACACAGGCTCAGTAGTTGTGGCGCACGGGCTTATTTGCTCTGCGGCATGTGGGATCTTCCCGGACCAGGGCTTGAACCCGTGTCCCCTGCATTGGCAGGCGGATTCTTAACCACTGCGCCACCAGGGAAGCCCTATTTATTTATTTTTGGCTCACGCCAGGTCTTTAGTTGCGGCACATGGGATCTTTTTTTTTTTTATAAATTTATTTATTTATTTTTATTTTTGGCTGCATTAGGTCTTTGTTGCTGCGCGTGGGCTTTTCTCTAGTTGCGGCGAGCGGGGGCTACTCTTCGTTGTGGTGTGTGGGTTCTCATTGGGTGGCTTCTCTTGTTGCAGAGCACGGGCTCTAGGGGCGCGGGCTTCAGTAGTTGTGGCTCGCGGGCTCTAGAGCGCAGGCTCAGTAGTTGTGGCACATGGGCTTAGTTGCTCCGCGGCATGTGGGATCTTCCCGGAGCAGGGCTCGAGCCCATGTCCCCTGCATTGGCAAGCGGATTCTTAACCACTGCACCACCAGGGAAGCCCCATGTGGGATCTTTTAGTTGTGGCATGCGGGCTTCTTAGTTGTGGCACTCATGTGGGATCTAGTTCCCCGACCAGGAACATGAGCCTCCTGCACTGGGAGCGTGGAGTCCTACCCACTGGACCACCAGGGAAGTCCCCTAACCCTTCCCAAGACTAAAAATACAACTCAGCCTGGAATTCCAGGGCAGCGTGTGCAATCACGATGACGACTCAAGAACGAGCAACTGGTGGTGGGGGTTTGTTCTCTGGTATCTGCCTTAACAACCCTGTTTGGCTAATCTTGAAAACAGAGTTCTGGAATTAAGCAGGGACGATAAAAAAAAAGTAAATCGGTCTGTGTAAGTGTCCCTCATATTGGGGTTACTATACTGGAAGGTTTTCTAATCATCCCTTACCTTACTGGGCACACTGATCTGGCCAACTCACTGTCTTTCTATACCTGCTCATTTTGGCTCAAAAGGGTAGTCTGCCTCTGCTTGGCAAGGACAGAAGCTCACCTTTATTATCCTGCTTGAGGGGGAAGGGTTTAAATTCTCCACAGCTGTGCTGTGTTCTGAAGCATCAGGAGTTTATAGCAGAAGCCTAGATCTAACTCAAATACCATTAATTACATCAATGACTTAGTGACTGGGGATGATTTAGAAACACTTGTGCCTAAAGTTCTGACTTCCCCTGATTTTTTTTTTTCTTCCCTTGTTGATTTTGTATGTTAGGCCATTAAACAGGAAAAAGGATTCTCTGGAACCCTTTAATGGAAAAAGGATAACCTTTTTGAGAATCCAGTTACCTGGAGCAACCAGAGAGATTCTACCCGAGACAGACAAAACTTTTTCACCTTCAAAGTTTTGGGACTAAAACGGGGGCCCCGAGATTAACTGGCTCCTCTGGAAAGTAGTGCTAACACGTCCCATTGGTGGGGAGAAGCCTCCCTTCCACTTGACTCCTGTCACAGGCTCAAGATATCCTCTGGGCATCTGCTCTGGACCAAAAGTAAAAGCAGAGCCTGCTAGATTCTTGCTCAGAAAGTTGTCCAGAGATGTGGTGTTCCAGAATCCCTAGTCTCTGCTCGGGGACAGTGTTCATAGCTTCTGGACTCTGATAGTGAGCTCGGGAGCGGATGGATCCTTCCACTTGGTGAGCAGCCCAAGCTAGGCGGTGGGGCTGAAAAGACTGGTTCCCAGCTCAATCAGCGCGGCTCCCATCTGCACTCACAGCTCAGCACACCATTTATGATCTCTTCGTGTTACAAAGCATTTGAACTGGTTTTTATTATATACTAACTTCTGGTAAACACTGGGTTTGTTTCTAGCCTCCCTTCTGGTCCATCCTGTCCCAGGGCTGCACTGCAAGTGGAGGGCGGAACCATGACCCACCCCCCACCTTCGTAAAGGCAGGCTTTTCACACTGTACGGGATTGGTAACAACCTGGGGGATGGGAGTGTGTCCACAGGTCAGTCCTCCGAGTCGCTGGGGCCCACGTACTGGCAGATGGCATCATAGTGAAGCTCCACCACCCGACTCTCTCTCTGCAGCTGTACAAGAGCCCGGCTCTGCTCTCTGTCCCGGTCCAGCAGGCGGCCCACCTAGAGTAGGGGCGGGTGGAGTCAGCAAGGCCAACTCAGACTCAGGGACATTCCCTGAGTGCTTCTGCGCCCATTCCCAGGTCTTGGACTCACCCTTCCAGCCCATGGCCCCAGAACCACCATCACCCGCTTGCCCTGGACCTTGGGGACCAGGGTCTCCAGCATGTCTTCCCTCAGGCCTGTGGATAAGGAGAGGGGAGTGAGGCCCGCAGCAAGAGCCAGCCCAGTCAGGGTCCTGTCAGAAGGGCCTTTCCTGTATTCCCTGGTGCCACTCTGTGCCTGTTGACAGATGCGAGGCCCCCACATCCATTTCACAGAGGAGGAAACCTAAGGAGCAGTTCCTGGCAATAGTTGTAATAAAGGGAGCATTTATGTATGATGATGATGGGTGGGGGTGATAACAGACACCATTTATTGTGGGCACGTTGTATGCCCTGCCCTGCACGGGGAGCTTACACACATCCCTACAAGGCACCAGTTATAAGAGGGAGAAATAGGTTATCTCCATGCTAATTTTGCAGAAGAGGAAAGTGGGGCCCAGATATTCACCATCATGGAAGCGTCTAATGATATGTTAGAGGATGCTGGGCCTTGCAAAAAACTTAACTCTGTCCAACCTCCCGCCTTTGCCTGGGCCAGGCTCTTGGCCCAAGACAGCCGTCTCAGTCAGCCTCCAGGGTGATAACGACCCAATGGCCATCCCTCAGACTCACCTTCCAGGACCTGGCCTTCATCTGTCCGACACACACAGGTATCTGGGCTCAGGACATCTTCGATTGTCATCTGGGGAAAGGGTCAGGGGACATGAGAATGTTAGAGAGCTAAGTGGGCCCAGTCCCTGGGGAGGAAGCGGACCCAGGTGCGGGGCTCTCACCTTGGTGTTGTAATACTGGCCACCCTTGTGCAGCTTGTCCACAAACCGCACACGCAGGTCCCTGTGCAGCCAGTGCTGACTCCTGGGAGCTGCTTTCTCACTCTTGGCTGCAGGCGCATCCTGTCTGTGGAGCGGGGCCAACACCAGGCTTAGTTCCTTATCAGAGGCACATTCTGGTCATCCCACCTTCGCCGATGTCTTAAAACCCACTCATAATGCCATTCCTAGTTCCTTCTAGGCACGTGCCTTGCCCTAGAAGCCTTCTCTGACTGCTGGAGCCTCCCCACAGCCCTGTCCCCTACCCCCATCTGAGATGCTCAGAGTCCCACCGGTCTGGATGGTGTTTCCGCTTCCTCGCTGAGTCCTCCTGCCGGACGTGGAGGTCCTGATGCTGAAGGGCCTTCCATGACGAGGTTGTTCCGTTCTGTTGCCTTGGGGAAGTTTTGCTCACCTGGCCTGTTCAAGCGGGTGTGGAGAGAACCAGGAAACAACCTCAATGTCTCCCTCTCTTCCCTTCCAGGCCACACCTCAGCCTCAGGCCACCTCCCATCTGCCAAAGTGCCCGTCTCACCAACAAGCCTTTGCCTGGGCTATTAGAATGCTCTCCCCTTCCTTTCAGCTGTCTCAGCCTCCTTCAGGAAGCCTTGCTCAACCACCCCAGCCCGTCCTGTCGGCGCTTACCTGAGTCAACTGCCTAGGGCGGGCTAGGGAGTCCTGGAGGGCTGTCGGCTCCCATCTTCTACGTGCCAAACTGATCCATCCTACTGACGTGCCTAGAATGCCTTTCTCCCCATCATGCCCTAGTCCTAGCTGCTCTCAGTCCCTAGCAAAAGAGAGGTTCACCACCCCAAAGAGACAAAGACATCCCAAGGGTAGGAACTGGTTTCCACACTTGTTCCTTCCTCCTCAGAAAGAGGCTAAAGACCCAAGGGTACTAGATCAACCTCTCTTCAATCAAACTGAATAAACCACTATGTTCACTCTTACCTCTTAACTCTGACCAGAAGTCATCCTTGCCAGGCAGACCACTGTCCTGCCCCTCTGCAGATCTAACCCCCCGCCCCAGGAATACTTCTCCAACTCCCCCAGCTAGGTTAAGAGGCTCACTCACTTGGATCCAAGGAGTTCTTGTCAAACTCCTGCTGGGAGACAGGCCGCAGGCAGTACTCACTAACCGTCACCATGCGGCTCCCCACAGCCAGACGGACCATGGCCCGAGCATTGTCAGGATCGAGGCCTTCCACCTAAGGTGTTGGGGGGGAGAGGTGAGTGGACCTGACCCACGTTCCTAGGACCACGCTGTCCACCCTTCCCTCTAATAGGCCTGACCCCTGGGCCTCTCCCAGCAGACTGTGGGGCTTGGATACACTTTAAGTATGTAATCCTCAGGGACTTGTGGCATATGGCATTCTCTCCCTTTTAGTTGAAAACTGAGGCTCAGAAAGGCCCAGCAAGTAGTCCTGAGTTATTGAATGAGGCGGCAGGCCAGGCAGTCCTGAAAGACAAGGACTTCCGGCCTTTATACCCCAAACCCAATTCTGCCTCCCTCTGACCCTCATGTCAATTTTCCCTGCTGCCTGTCTTGGGCTCCAGGCACATCTTGGTTCCTTACCTTCCCATAGAGGCCTCGGTGAGGGCCAGAAAGGACCGCCACAGCTCCTCCAGGCGCCAGTCCTTGAGGCTGGTCTTCCTTATCCTTCTCTGGCTCCTCATCTGGCCTCAGCAGGTGGTGGGGGCCGGTGGGGGCCAGGGCCTGGACCTCAGTCAGGTTGGCGCCCAGCCCTAACCCTCTGGGCCTCAGTGAGTTGACACGGGGCTTCACCACTCTGCAGGGAACACAGAATATGGGCTTGTTGGGGGGATGCATCGGTCTTCAGTGCTCCGTTCCCCAGCCCTACCCCCAACCACCACCCAAATCCCAACCTATCGATATGTTTGAGAGTATCCTTCCCAATCTCATATTAGGGACTATTTCTGACCTGCAGAAATGGCAATTTTATTTGGTTCAACCTAATAACCTATGGTGTATAACATCTATGACACAGTATTTACAGTGGGATATGAGGCAGATCCCAATAACCAAATATACTAACTTTTCTACAGGGGAAACCATGACTATTCATACCAAGCAAGAGAAACAGTGTCAATTCAGTTCACATTTGGCTGCCAAATAGTTTATGAAAAAAAAAAAAAGTTTGGTTTTCAGAATTCTTTACAGTTTAGAACTGTGGAGAACAGATTGTAATCTGTATGATCATGATAATAGCAAGTGTTTAGCCTATGCTTATCTGGGGCCAGGGCCTGCTGTAAGTGCTTTATGTGTATCATTTCACTTAACTCTCACAACAGCCCTGGGAAGTCAGTACTGTTATTATCCCCATTTTTCAGATGAGGAAGCTGATGCCCAGAGAGGCAATCTTTACATAATAGGATCTCTTAATGGAGTTTCAAAGGGCAAATAGGAGGCTTAAACAGTAGTGGAAGGGGCTACTGAAATACATAGGGTGGTAATGTGCCCTCTCCCTGCCTGGATGGTTCTAGGTGGGCGGTAACCATGGGGGTCTGTTCCCTGGCCCGTCTGCTGTCCCCTGCCCCTACCCTAGAAACTCACTGATTGAAGGTACGGCCGATGCCCTCGCCAGGTTTCCAGCCCATGCCCCGCAGCATGGCCAGCCCATAGGCCTCTACAGGGACTGCCTCATAATCAGCCTCCTCCGGCACCTATGGGTTTAGGCAGAGGAAGGACGGTCAGGCTTGGCTTACAGTGGGCCCTCTGAAGTGTACTTGCTATCACCCACTGGGTGACCCTCGAGACTTCTTTTCCAGTCAGCTCAAGGGTGAATTTTTATTTCTTCTTGCCATCCCTCACTTTATTCCTCCATGTTCAGTCCTTGGACAAATCTTTATAAAGCACCTATTCTGTGCCAGCTACTGTTCTAGGTGCTGGGGATAAACCAGTGAACAAAATAGACAAAAACTCCTGCCCTTTGTGTGGCTTACATTCTAGTTGTGGAGACAGAATAAATAAAATTCATAAAACATGATATGCCAGGTAGTGATAAGTCATATGAAGAAAAATAAAGCAGGTTAAGGGGATGCAGAGGGCTGAAGAAAGGAGTGTCACTGAGTTGATATTTGAGCAGAGACCAGAAGGAGAGACAGAGGGAACCCTGAAGATAAGAGTCCTCCAAAGAGAACAGTAAGAGCAAAGGCCCTGAGGCAGGACAAGATCTTCTATGTGTGGAGAGAATTGTGAAAGTCAATCTGACTGAAACAGATGTGGAGGCAAAGAGGGGCACGATAGGGTGGCAGCCACAGGGGGATGAGTGAGGAAGTTACTGCAATAGTCCAGATGACAAATGCTGGTGGCTCAGACCAGAGAAGTGGTAGTGGTGATGGTGAGAAGTGGTCATATTCTGGATGTATTTTGAAGAGGAAGGATGGATGGAACTGTGATCAACTGAGATGCGGAAGGCTCTGAGAGGAGGGAAAATTAGAGAAAGGAGGCCAAAGCTGGAACAGGATGGAGAGTGAAGTGAAGGTCTTTTTAAGATGAAAGATACCAGAGGATGTCTGAAGGCTGATGAGAACAGTTCAGTTGAAAGAGTCTCTCTGGTGTGGGGCTATAGGAGAACTAGGACCCAAACAAGCATTGCCAAAAAATTGTGAACAAAGAGGTGAAAAGTAGGGTCCATGGGTATGAAAGACAGACTTGGTTACTTCTGTGGACACATCCCTCACCTCTCCTGTTATCACCTCCCATCATCACTCCCTCAATTCTTTATATTCGCTCTAGACACACCACAGATTGTCACTGATGGACACACACCATACCGATTTTCTGCCACCATGCCATTGTCTGGGTGGTTGCTGCCATTAGGAGCACTCACCCTCCTCTTCCCTCTCACTAAACCCTACCTGTCTTCCCGGCCTCACTCCTACCACTCTGATCTGAGTCTCCATCACCTCTAGCCTGGACTGCTGCTCTCCTTGCCTCTGCCTCTGCTTACTAGTCTGTTCTGCTCATAGCAGCCAGAGAGAGCCTGTCAAATCATAAGTCTTGTCCCTTCTCTGCTCAGAGCCCTCCCATGGCTCTCATTCCACTCAGAGTAAAAGCCCAAGTCCTCACCATGGCCCACTTCTGACCTCACCTACTACCCTTCCCTGTCACTCATTCCACTCCAGCTACGTTGGTCTCCTTGATGTTCCTCAAACACTCCAGGCAGAGTCTACCCTCAGGATCTTTACATTTCCTGTTCCCTTTGCTCATCTCCTTCAGATAATCCCAGAATCCAAGTATCTTTTCACACCTCAGTATCTGGATTCATTTGTTAATGCTTCCAAAAAGGATGGAAGGAGGCAGGGCGAGGCAGCAGGCCTTTAGTACACACACAGACTCTGCCTGCTGTGTGCAGGGACGCAAGTCCTGGCAGACAGGGCAGTGAGAGACTGGGGAAGGAGGGAGGCCAGGGGCCAGCTCACTGTCTCAGCCTGGGGTTCGCTGTCTGCCCCTTCCCCGTTGGGGGTGCATCCTTTCTGGATCATGGGGATAGCGAGCGTGGGGTCGACACCTGCATTCTCTCTCTCCTCCAGAGACTTCGTGGATTCTAAAGAAGAATGGGAGGGAGCAATGAGGTTCCACCCTATCCTTCCATTTTCCTCCCCTTCTTCCTTCACTAGGGCAAGGCAAAGGAGGGATCACTCACCCTCAATGAGCTCCTTCACAGCCTGGGACAGCATCCCATCCACCAAGACCTCAGTATGTGTGGATGGCCCAGGGGCCTGGGTCGGTGGCTGCCTGAGATGGCCATTCTGGATCAACGGGATGACAAGTTCCTTGGGGGCTTCTGAGGGCTGCACACTGATGTGGACACAGAGGGGGTGAAGTTGGGAGAGTAGCACAATCAGTGAGTTCTGAGCCACAACCCTTCATTCAGAAGAAACACAAGAGCCAAACACACCCCCAGCCCCATTGACTACACCCTCCCTTCTCCTGGCTGGCTCTCCTGTTATATCTCTGGTGGTGCTTTCTTTGGATCCTCTCCCCCACCCCCAACTCTTAAATGTCAGTGCCTTCGAGGAATCAGTCCTCAGTTCTGGACCCTCTGTTCATCCCAAGACCCACTTCCGTGGCTTCCACTATGACCTAAAAATCATCATCTTCAGCCCAGACTCTCTCCCCAGCTCCAGGCTCCACACCAGCCTCCTGGATGGTTGATTCTCTTCTGGAAGTCCCTCCCTCAGACTGTCCTTTCCGAATTAAGCTGACGATCGCCTCCCACAACCTGAATCTGCCACTCTATCCTGCTCCCCGTATGGGAGAAGCCCCATCGCTTCACCTGGGACACTAGGAGTCCCGTCATTCTCCCCTCCTTTCCTTCTTTCAGAACGCACGCTCCTCAGGGTTCTCAAGGCCTAAAGACACTCCCTCTCAGGAATACATCCTCTCCTCTCAATCCCCTCGGCCAACAGGTCCAATTTCCCCACCTCCCCTACTAACTCCCTCCTTCTGAGCTCCACGGATTTTCTCCGGCTGTGCTTCAGACTTCCCAGGCCACTGTCACCAAGACAATCAACTCAAGATTCCACCCTCCCGCAGGCACCCACCGCACCGCGTTCCAAGGGATGAAACACCCAGCGCTTCACCTCTGCAGCTCCCTCCCTTTCTCGGTCTTCAAGAAATCCTTCTCCGGAGCCGCGTCTCCCGCCAGCCGTCTCCGGGCGGACGTGCGATTGAAGCTGAATGAAATTGGGGCACTGAAGGCTCCCGCAGGCCGCAAAACACCATCTTTGGCGTCCGCCATTTTCCCCTCTTCCCAGGCCGGCGTGCTGCTTGCTGGGAAGTGTAGTTTGCGCTCGCTTTGCTGGGGCTTGACCACCAGTGCTTCAACTACCTTTCCTAAGAAACACTGTGGCACCCCCAGGCGAAGGCGGATAGGGGCAGTAGGAAGTAATTGCCGTTCTTTTTACGTCACAAGAGTGCGTGGCGCCAAGCGTACAGGGAAATGTAGTTCTTGGGGAAGGTAGGCGTGGTAGAAGGTGGCTTCCTTCTTGCTAAGTCGTCACTCCTTCGTGTAGGCGTTTATTGGTCGCCTACTGTGTACACGTTACTGTGCCCTACTGGTGTGGGAAATGTAGGTAAAATAAATCATTAAGAAAAAAATCTGGGCTTCCCTGGTGGCGCAGTGGTTGAGAATCTGCCTGCCAATGCAGGGGACACGGGTTTGAGCCCTGGTCTGGGAAGCTCCCACATGCCGCGGAGCGACTAGGCCCGTGAGCCACAACTAACTGAGCCTGCGCGTCTGGAGCCTGTGCTCCGCAACAAGAGAGGCTGCGACAGTGAGAGGCCGGCGCACCGCGATGAAGAGTGGCCCCCGCTTGCCGCAACTAGAGAAAGCCCTTGCACGGAAACGAAGACCCAACACAGCCATAAATAAATAAATCATTTTTTAAAAAAAGAAAAAAGAAAAAAATCTGGGCTTCCCTGGTGGCGCAGTGGTTAAGAATCCGCCTGCCAGTGCAGGGGACAAGGATTCGAGCCCTGGTCTGGGAAGATCCCACATGCCACGGAGCAACTAAGCCTGTGCGCCACAGCTACTGAGCCTGCGCTCTAGAGCCCGCGAGACACAACTACTGAGCCTGCTCACCTAGAGCCCATGCTCCTAACAAGAGAAGCCACCACAATGAGAAGCCCACGTACCGCAACGAAGAGTAGCCCTCCCCGCTCTCCGCAACCAGAGAAAAGCCCGCGTGCAGCAACGAAGACCCAACGCAGCCAAAAATAAATAAATAAAATTAAATAAATTTATTAAAAGAAAGAAAAAATCTGTGAGTGCCAGTTGTGTGCAATAATAAATAATAGACATGTAAGTGGTACCTACAAGATGACAGATTTAATAGTGGATAAACTCTAGATTCAAATACAGTTGACCTTTAGATAACACGGGTTTGAACTGTGAGGGTCCACTTACACATGGATATCTTTCACTAAATAACCTACTACAGTACTACATGATGCAAGATTGGTTGAATACGAGGATGCAGAACATGGAGAGCAGACTGTAAAACTATACGGGGATTTTAGGGACTTCCCTGGTGGCCTAGTGGTTAAGAATCCACCTGCGGGGGCGGGTGTGGTGTGATGAATTGGGGGATTGGGAATGACAATATATACACTAATATGTATAAAATGGATAACTAATAAGAACCTGCTGTATAAAAAAAATAAATAAAATAAAATTCAAAAAAACAAGAATCCACCTGCCAATGCAGGGGACACGGGTTCGAGCCCTGGTCCGGGAAGATCCCACATGCCGCGGAGCAACTAAGCCCAAGCGCCGCAACTACTGAGCCTGCACTCTAAAGCCCGTGAGCCACAACTACAGAGCCCACGTGCCACAACTACTGAAGCCTGCGTGCCTAGAACCCGTGCCCTGCAACAAGAGAAGCCACCGTAATGAGAAGCACGCGCACTGCAACGAAGAGTAGCCCCCACTGGCCGCAACTAGAGAAAGCCCGTGCACAGCAACGAAGACCCAACACAGCCAAAAAAAAAAAGTTATATAGGGATTTTAGACTGTGCTGGGTCGGTGCCCCTAATGCCTACATTGTTCAAGGGTCAACTGTATTAATAAAATAGTCTGGCCTCCTCTCTAGAGGCTCCAAGTCTAGTGGGGAACAATGACACTCAAAACGGATTTTTAAAAAAGTAGTTCCTACCAACTTTAAATATGTTGTGAGAGCCAGGTCCTAAGCCCTCAGAAGATTAATGAGACAGACTCCTGTCTCAAGAGTTTGTAAAGTAGAAGAGTGATACTTAAACAAATAGTCACAAGAAAGAATACTACAAATCTGCTAAAAATTCATCCCAAGGAAATCATCCAAGATGTGCAAAAGTATTTTTATATGAGATTCATCAGAGTATTATTTATTGTAACAAAAGCTTGAAGACCACTTAAATGAACAACAAAAGGGCTAAAAAGGCTAAATGAATTACAGCACATGGTTTGGGTGGAACGAATATACTAGAGCCTTTAAATATGAAGCTATACATATAGTTAAATGAAATGGGGACATAGTCACAATGTTTGGAAAGTAGAATAGTATGGTGGGTCAGAGGTTGCTCTTGAAAACAGGAAGCCCAATATTCAATCAATTTTGTGGCCCTGTTTTGAGGCTTACAAGCCCTGGGCATCCTGGGATGGGCCCTGGTATCTCAAGGGAGAAGCCATCTTGGTTTTCAAAATATACAACAACAACAAAAACTTTAAATTTTTATTTTGAAATACTTTTAGACTAGAAGAAATGTTGAAAAAATAGTACAGAGAGTCCCTATATATCCAGATCCCCCCTAAACATTTTATATAACAATAGTATAATTATCATAATCAGGAAATTAACATTGATGCAATACAATTAACTAAATGATAATTTTCTGTTCCAGGATTCAATCTGGGATCATACTTTGCATGTAATGGTAATGCCTTTTTTAAAAATTTTATTTTATTTTATTTTATTTTTGGCTGTGTTGGCTCTTTGTTGCTACGCACGGGCTTTTCTCTGGTTGTGGCGAGCGGGGGCTACTCTTCGTTGAGGTGCGCAGGCTTCTCTTGTTGTGGAGCACGGGCTCTTGGCGTGGGGGCTTCAGTAGTTGCGGCGCACTGGCTTAGTTGCTCCGCAGCATGTGGCATCTCCCCGGGCCAGGGATCAAACCCGTGTCCCCTGCATTGGCAGGAGGATTCTTAACCACTGCACCACCAGGGAAGCCCTGGTAATGCCTTTTTAAGTCTCCTCCAACCTGTGAAAATTCCTGTCTTTCCTTGTCTTTCATGACCTTAACATTTTTGAAGAGTACAGTTCAGTTATTTTGTAGAATGTCCCTCAGTTTGGGCTTGTCTGATGAGTTCTCACAATTAGGCTGAGGTTATGGGTTCCTGGCAAGAATGACACAAAGGTGATGTGCCCTTCTCATCACATCATATCAGAGGGTTCACAATATTATATCTTATTACTAATGATGTGAACATTGCCTGGGAGGTAAACTGTCCATGGCTGAAGTGATACCCATTTCCTGAAGCAGCCACCTGAGATAGTGTGCACAATACAGGCTTACACAGGCTAGGGCCAGAGGTCCCTGAGGGTCTTGCCTTCTGGGTTGGTTCACACCTGGTCTCTGACTCACTCCTGACATGTGCCACAGAGCTCATGCCAAGTCCTGATGCAAAACTTCGTGGTGAAAATGTAATGGGAGAAAAGATACTTTTTTCCCTATCTTTCCTTCATTCTGAAAACAAAATCAGGAATTTTTTTCTATACAAGCACTGAGAAAAGTATTTGCTTGCCATGCAATGAAGGAAGAATATGAAAGTTTTGCAAATTCAACCATTTATTCTTTTGTTCATTGAATAAACATTAATTGAGCACCTACTCTGTTACATGCCCTTCCTTCAAGGTACTCATATAGGATTATGGGGAAAACCCATGGTTACGAGTGTGGTTATGGCTGTAGACAAACAGGGCTGTGGGAAGGGGTGGCTGAGAAGACAGAAGGGGATTAGTTGTACATGATGCCACTTCTAAGAGGGGCTGAAGATTTTAAAAGCTTTCTAAAAGATGGCAGGAAGCGAAGCTGGAGTGATGTGCAGTGGTTTGGTCATGGGTAGCAAGGAATTCGAGGCTTAGGACTTTCTGCTGCATGTGATGAGAGAGTCATGAGAAGGTTATGTGACATGACAAAATTTATGTTTTAAAAAAGTAATGTAGGGGGACTTCCCTGGTGGCGCAGTGGTTAAGAATCCGCCTGCCAGTGCAGGGGACAAGGGTTCGAGCCCTGGTCTGGGAAGATCCCACATGCTGCGGAGCAACTAAGCCTGTGCACCACAACTACTGAGTGCTCTAGAGCACGCGAGCCACAACTACTGAGCCTGTGTGCCACAACTATTGAAGCCTGTGCGCTTAGAGCCCGTGCTCCACAACAAGAGAAGCCACCGCAGTGAGAAGCTCACGCACCGCAATGAAGAGTAGCCCCCGCTCGCCGCAACTAGAGAAAGTCCACGTGCAGCAACGAAGACCCAATGCAGCTAAAGTAAATTAAAAAAACAAAAAGTAATATAGGGACTTCCCTGTTAGTCCAGTGGTTAAGACTCTGGCTTCCACTGCAGGGGGCATGGGTTCGACCCCTGGTCGGGGAGATCCCGCATGCCATGCAGTGTGGCCAAAAATTAAAAAAAATAATAAAGTAATGTATATCAAAGGTATAGGGACAATGTACTCAATACACAAAGAACTCCTGTAGTTCAATAACTATAAAAGGCAAGCAACCCCCAACTGAAAAATGGGCAGTGGACATAATTAGGTGGTTCACGAAATGGGAAATACAAATAGCCATGAAGCACATGTAAAGATTCTCAACCTCACTAATACTCAAAGCAATGCAAATAAATAAATAATAAAATGTTCTTCATTTAACTCATTGGTAAAGACCAAAAGTAAAAATGACAAATACTTCTGTGGTAAGTTCTCTATGCCAATTGCCCAACTAAGCACTCGTTTAGTCCTCCAAAGGATTCTGTGAGGTAGGAACTATTTTAAAAATCCATTTTACATATAAGAGAACTGCAGCACAGAGAGGGTAACTGAGTTGGCCAAGATCACAAAACAGTAAGTACTATGGATGATGCCCAGAGTTACTAAAGATGGAAGAAAATGGGCACGTTCATACACTGCTGATAGGGGCACAAATTGATTCAACATTTATCAGGGTCAGTATAATAATATATATGCCTTCCCTGACCCAATGACTCCATTTCTAAGAATAGATCTGAAGGAAAGAATGGAAAATTGGGGCAGGATGTTCTGTATGCTAATGAGTGAATGTATGTTATACTTTTACTAAAAAGGTTTAAAAATTCTTCATGGCTTGACAAGGAACAATAGCTACAATATTTCGTTAAATGGAAAAAGCAATTTGAGGAATATGTAGGGGATTTCTGGGAAATTAATAACGTTCTCTTATTTAACATGGTGAGAGTCACACAGGTACTGTACTGATTTTACAATTTGTCAAACTGTTCATGTATGTTGTATGCATGTTCTTCTCTATTAGGTATATTTCACTTTTTTAAAAAATAGAGAAGCACTTACAGAATAGTAGCACTAGGAGCTTGGTAGACCTTATCCTCAACAAAGCAACCTTAACTAGTGAAAGTTATTTTTTAAAACAACACTTTAAAGTCTCTGGGAATTGCATAAGGGCATACAGGAAATGGAGAAACATTTGTTCAAGAAACTCCAATAAATCACTGTAAGAACACCAAGAGTCTGGCTCTTGAGCCATGACTTGCTCCCTCCCTGCACCCCAGCTCAGTGTGACAAAAAGAAGCTCTACTCCAGGACAGTGTGGCCAAGAACATGGGGCTCTCTCTCCCTCCAGCTCCCAGTCTAGGGCAGTGATTTCTCCTCATGAGGGGTAGGCTACCAGCATGTCTCATCTCCTCCAGCCCCATGTTACAGAAGCTCTATTCTGGGAACGCATGACTAAGAGGTGTGGCGCTCTCTTCTACCACCCAGACCCCATTCTTAGGGTGGAAGCTTTACCCCAGTGTGGCAGACCAAGTATACTGGGCCCCAATTGCCCACTCCACAGCTTACTGTTAGAGTGGGGGTTCCACACTGGGAAAGACAAGCAGATAATGCCAAGGGATATAACCTCCCCAGCATCCTGCTCATAGAAGAGGAGTGTCAGTCACTCCAAGAGAAGTGGGCTTCTGATCCACCCCCAGCTCTTGAGGGGGAGTACAAAGAACAGACAGTTTAATAGCTCTCCTTAAGGGGACTGACTTTATTTGGACAGAAAGTCAAGAAGTTAAAGAATAAGGGCTTTATGAGCAATTAAGAGGCGGCTGGTATCTCCAAGATAGCAACAAGCAAAACAGAGAGAAACAGCTAAGAAGAATCCTTCTAGGGTCAAAGCAAGCCACAAAGACTGCTCTCAAAGACTACACCATACTTATACCGGAAACATTGTAAATCAACTATTCTTCAATTTAAAAAAAAGATTTAAAAAAAGACTACCCCATATTTTAATTGAATAAGGGGCCTGACTTTAATTGAATAAGACTTTAATTGGTTAACTGGAAAAAATTATGCACCAGGGTACTGTAAAAAATTAGTACCGGTTAAGCTAGGTGTGGTATCAATACAGGCAGACCAGCCAGAAATTAAACCAGGAGATCAGGGAAAGAAACAAAGAGAGCCTGGATAAAAGCAAGGCCATCCCAGGGTGACTGTGCTCATGCCCAAGCCTGAACCCTTTGAAGAAGGACATCAGGTGGAAATAGATTTGACTAAATTAGTCCAGTCAAGTCACTAAACAAATAAACAAGCACAAGAAAACAAAAATGGGCAGATCGGTATCTAGAGTTGCTATAATATATTATCTAAAATGTTCAGTGAAATATGCAAAGAAACAAGAAAATGTGACCCATACATGGCAGGAGCAGGAGGAACAGGAAACAGAAACTGTTAGAGGGCCCAAATGTAGGACCTAACAGATAAAGACTTCAACGTGAAACAGGAAGGAAGGGGGCAGGGCACAATCTTTAAAAGAATGGCATACCAGTTGAGGATAAGACATAAACTGGTTAGAACCAACTAGGTCCAAGATGGCAGAAGATTCAACTTCCAAGAGACCTTGAGCCTCATTATATGCTCATTTTGATATATTAGCATATGCTAAATGACACACCCACAGGCACCATGACAGTTCCGAGGCTAAACATAGAAGGCCAAAAAGTAGGTGTTAGCCCAAATCCTGGAAATCCTTGCCCCTTCTCCAAAATAGTTGGAATAATCCTCCCACTCAGTCTACAAAATTACTGAGCCCAAAGAAACTAACCACCCCATATTTCAGGGCCTCTCGCCTTCTGAGCTGGTCCACACTGTGTCTGTGGAGTGTATTTCTCTCAGGGCCACTCTCGCCTTTTGAGACAGACTGCATTCTGTCTATGGAATGTGTATCTCTCTAAATAAATCCACTTTTTACCTATCACTTTGTCTCTCACTGAATTCTTTCTGCGATGAGACATAAAGAACCGGAGCTTCATTAAGTCCTGAGACCAGCTGTGTGATTTCAATTAAAAGACAGTGGGTTTAAGTCCCAATCTGGGTTTCAGCTGGACTTGAGTTCCAGTCTGAGGTGTACGGTTTCAAAAACAGCTATTAAATTTGTTCAAAGAAGTAAGAAATCATGTATAAAGACATAAGGGAGGAAAAAGTGATGTGATGACAGGAGCAAAGAGAAAGAGATTGGAAGATGCTATGCTTCTGGCTTTGAAGATAGAAGAAGGGGCCACAAGCCAAGGGATATAGGTGGCCACTAGAAACCAGAAAAAGCAAGGAAACTGATTCTCCCCTAGAGCCTCCAGGAGGAATGTAGCCCTAACAACACCTTGAATTTAGGAACTCTGACTTCCAGAACTGAACCAAGATGGCAGAGTAGAAGGACGTGCTCTCACTTCCTCTTGCGAGAACACCAGAATCACAACTAGCTGCTGGACAATCATCGACAGGAAGACACTGGAACTCACCAAAAAAGACACCCCACATCCAAAGACAAAGGAGAAGCCACAATGAGATGGTAGGAGGGGTGCAATCAGAGTAAAATCAAATCCCATAACTGCTGGATGGGTGACTCACAGACTGGAGAACACTTATACCACAGAAGTCCACCCACTGGAGTGAAGATTCTGAGCCCCACGTCAGGTTCCCAACCTGGGGGTCTGGCAACAGGAGGAGGAATTCCTAGAGAATCAGACTTTGAAGGTTAGTGGGATTTGATTGCAGGACTTCGACAGGACTGGGGGAAACAGAGACTCCACTCTTGGAGGGCACACACAAAGTAGTGTGTGCATTGGGACCCAGGGGAAGGATCAGTGACCCCAGGGGAGACTGAACCAGACCTACCTGCTAGTGTTGGAGGCTCTCCTGCAGAGGCAGCGGTGGCTGTGGCTCACTGTGGGGACGGGGACACTGGCAGCAGAAGTTCTGGGAAGTACTCCTTGGCGTGAGCCCTCCCAGAGTCCGCCATTGGCCCCACCAAGGAGCCCAGGTGGGCTCCAGTGTTGGGTTGCCTCAGGCCAAACAATCAACAGAGAGGGAACCCAGCCACACCCATCAACAGTCAAGTGGATTTAAGTTTTACTGAGCTCTGCCCACCAGAGCAACAGTCAGCTCTACCCACCACCAGTCCCTCCCATCAGGAAACTTGCACAAGCCTCTTAGATAGCCTCATTCACCAGAGGGCAGACAGCAGAAGCAAGAAGACTACAATCCTACAGCCTGTGGGAAAAAAAACCACATTCACAGAAGGACAGACAAGATGAAAAGGCAGAGAGCTATGTACCAGATGAAGGAACACGATAAAACCCCAGAAAAACAACTAAATGAAGTGAAGATAGGCAACCTTCCAGAAAAAAGAATTCAGAATAATGACAGTGAAGATGATCCAGGACCTCGGAAAAAGAATGGAGGCAAAGATCGAGAAAAGGCAAGAAATGTTTAACAAAGACCTAGAAGAATTAAAGAACAAACAAACAAAGATGAACAATACAGTAACTGAAATGAAAACTACACTAGAAGGAATCGACAGCAGAATAACTGAGGCAGAAGAACGGATAAGTGACCTGGAAGACACAATGGTGCAATTCACTGCTGCAGAACAGAATAAAGAAAAAAGGATGAAAAGAAATGAAGACAGCCTAGAAGACCTCTGGGACAACATTAAACGCAACAACATTCGCATTATAGGGGTCCCAGAAGGAGAAGAGAGAGAGAAAGGACCAGAGAAAATATTTGAAGAGATTATATAGTCGAAAACTTCCCTAACATGGGAAAGGAGATAGCCACCCAAGTCCAGGAAGCGCAGGGAGTCCCATACAGGATAAACCCAAAGACAAACATGCTGAGATACATAGTAATCAAAGTGGCAAAAATTAAAGACAAAGAAAAATTATTGAAAGCAGCAAGGCAAAAATGACAAATAACATACAAGGGAACTCCCATAAGGTTAACAGCTGATTTCTCAGCAGAAACTTTACAAGCCAGAAGGGAGTGGCATGATATACTTAAAGTGATGAAAGGGAAGAACCTACAACCAAGATTACTCTACCCGGCAAGGGTCTCATTCAGATTCGATGGAGAAATCAAAAGCTTTACAGACAAGCAAAAGCTAAGAGAATTCAGCACCAACAAACCAGCCCTACAACAAATGCTAAAGGAACTTCTCTAAGTGGGAAACACAAGACAAGAAAAGGACCTACAAAAACAAACCCAGAACAATTAAGAAAATGGTCATAGGAACATACATATCGATAATTACTTTAAACGTGAATGGACTAAAGGTTCCAACCAAAAGACACAGGCTTGCTGTATGGATACAAAAACAAGACCCATCTACATGCTGTCTACAAGAGACCCACTTTAGACCTAGGGACACATACAGACTGAAAGTGAGGGGATGGAAAAAGATATTCCATGCAAATGGAAATCTAAAGAAAGCTGGAGTAGCAATACTCATATCAGATAAAATGGACTTTAAAATAAAGAATATTACAAGAGACAAGGAAGGACACTACATAATGATCAAGGGATCAATCCAAGAAGAAGATATAAAAATTATAAATATATATGCACCCAACATAGGAGCACCTCAATACATAAGGCAACTGCTAACAGCTATAAAAGAGGAAATCGACAGTAACACAATAATAGTGGGGGATTTTAACACCTCACTTACACCAATGGACAGATCATCCAAAATGAAAATAAAGAAGGAAACAGAAGCTTTAAATGACACAATAGATCAGATAGATTTAATTGATATTTATAGGACATTCCATGTAAAAACAGCAGATTACACTTTCTTCTCAAGTGCGCACGGAACATTCTCCAGGATAGATCACATCTTGGGTCACAAATCAAGCCACAGTAAATTTAAGAAAATTGAAATCATATCAAGCATCTTTTCTGACCACAACACTATGAGATTAGAAATGAATTACAGGGAAAAAAAGGTAAAAAACACAAACACATGGAGGCTAAACAATACGTTACTAAATAACCAAGAGATCACTGAAGAAATCAAAGAGGAAATCAAAAAATACCTAGAGACAAATGACAATGAAAACACGGAGATCCAAAACCTATGGGATGCAGCAAAAGCAGTTCTAAGAGGGAAGTTTATAGCTATACAAGCCTACCTCAAGAAAAAAGAAAAATTTCAAATAAACAATCTAACCTTACACCTAAAGGAACTGGAGAAAGAAGAACAAACAAAACCCAAAGTTAGTAGAAGGAAAGAAATCATAAAGATCAGAGCAGAAATAAATGAAATAGAACCAAAGAAAACAATAGCAAAGGACAATAAAACTAAAAGCTGGTTCTTTGAGAAGATAAACAAAATTGATAAACCATTAGCCAGACTCATCAAGAAAAAGAGGGAGAGGACTCAAATCAATAAAATCAGAAATGAAAAAGGAGAAGTTACAAAAGACACCGCAGAAATACAAAGCAACCTAAGAGACTACTACAAGCAACTCTATGCCATTAAAATGGACAACCTGGAAGAAATGGACAAATTCTTCCTAGACTGAACCAGGAAGAAACAGAAAATATGAACAGACCAATCACAAGTAATGAAATTGAAACTGTGATTAAAAATCTTCCAACAAACAAAAGTCCAGGACCAGATGGCTTCACAGGTGAATTCTATCAAACATTTAGAGAAGAGCTAACACCCATCCTTCTCAAACTCTTCCAAAAAATTGCAGAGGAAGGAACACCCCCAACCTCATTCTATGAGGCCACCATCACCCTGATACCAAAACCAGACAAAGATACTACAAAAAAAGAAAACTACAGACCAATATGACTGATGAATACAGATGCAAAAATCCTCAACAAAATACTAGCAAACAGAATCCAACACCACATTAAAAGGATCATACACCATGATCAAGTGGGATTTATACCAGGGATGCAAGGATTCTTCAATATACATAAATCAATCAATGTGATACACCATATTAACAAATTGAAGAATAAAAACCATATGATCATCTCAATAGATGCAGAAAAAGCTTTTGACAGAATTCAACACCCATTTCTGATAAAAACTCTCCAGAAAGTGGGCATAGAGGGAACCTACCTCAACATAATAAAGGCCATATATGACAAACTCACAGCAAACATCATTCTCAATGGTGAAAAACTGAAAGCATTTCCTCTAAGATCAGGAACAAGACAAGGATGTCCACTCTCACCAGTATTATTCAACATAGTTTTGGAAGTCCTAGCCATGGCAATCAGAGAAGAAAAAGAAATAGAAGGAATATAAATTGGAAAAGAAGAAGTAAAACTCACTGTTTGCAGATGACATGATACTATAGAGAATCCTAAAAATGCCACCAGATAACTACTAGAGCTAATCAATGAATTTGGTAAAGTTTCAGGATACAAAATTAATGCACAGAAATCTCTTGCATTCCTATACACTAATGATGAAAAATCCGAAAGAGAAATTAAGGAAACACTCTCATTTACCATTGCAACAAAAAGAATAAAATACCTAGGAATAAACCTACCTAGGGAGACAAAAGACCTGTATGCAGAAAACTATAAGACACTGATGAAAGAAATTAAAGATGATACCAACAGATGGAGAGATATACCATGTTCTTGGATTGGAAGAATCAATATTGTGAAAATGACTATACTACCCAAAGCAATCTACAGATTCAATGCAATCCCTATCAAATTACCAATGGCATTTTTTATGGAACTAGAACAAAAAAATCTTAAAATTTGTATGGAGACACAAAAGACCTCGAGTAGCCAAAGCAGTCTTGAGGGAAAAAAACGGAGCTGGAGGAATCAGACTCCCTGACTTCAGACTATACTACAAAGCTACAGTAATCAAGACAATATGGTACTGGCTCAAAAACAGAAACATAGATCAATGGAACAAGACAGAAAGCCCAGAGATAAACCCACACACCTATGGTCAACTAATCTGTGACAAAGGAGGCAAGGATATACAATGGAGAAAAGACAGTCTCTTCAATAAGTGGTGCTGGGAAAACTGGACAGCTACATGTAAAAGAATGAAATTAGAACACTCCCTAACACCATACACAAAAATAAACTCAAAATGGATTCGAGACCTAAACATAAGACCGGACACTATAAAACTCTTAGAGGAAAACATAGGAAGAACACTCTTTGACATAAATCACAGCAAGATCTTTTTTGATCCACCTCCTAGAGTAATGGAAATAAAAACAAAAATAAACAAATGGGACCTAATGAAACTTAAAAGCTTTTGCACAGCAAAGGAAATCATAAACAAATGAAAAGACAACCCTCAGAATGGGAGAAAATATTTGCAAACGAATCAATGGACAAAGGATTAATCTCCAAAATATATAAACAGCTCATGCAGGTCAATATGAAAAAGCAAACAACCCAGTCCATAAATGGGCAGAAGACCTAAATAGACATTTCTCCAAAGAAGACATACAGATGGCCAAGAAGCACATGAAAAGCTGCTCAACATCACTAATTATTAGAGAAATGCAAATCAAAACTATAATGAGGTATCACCTCACACCAGTTAGAATGGGCATCATCAGAAAATCTACAAACAACAAATGCTGGAGAGGGTGTGTAGAAAAGGGAACCCTCTTGCACTGTTGGTGGGAATGTAAATTGATACAGCCACTATGGAGAACAGTATGGAGGTTCCTTCAAAAACTAAAAATAGAGTTACCATATGATCCAGCAATCCCACTACTGGGCATATACCAAGAGAAAACCATATTTCAAAAAGACACATGCACCCCAATGTTCATTGCAGCACTGTTTACAATAGCCAGGTCATGAAAGCAACCTAATTGCCCATCGACAGATGAATGGATAAAGAAGAAGTGGTACATATATACAATGGAATATTACTCAGCCATAAAAAAGAACGAAATTTGGTCATTTGTCGAGACATGGATGGATCTAAACACTGTCATACTGAGTGAAGTAAGTCAGAAAGAGAAAAACAAATATCGTATATTAACGCATATATGTGGAACCTCGAAAAATGGTACAGATGAAATGGTTTGCAGGGCAGAAATTGAGACACAGATGTAGAGAACAAACGTATGGACACCAAGGGGGGAAACTGGCGGGGGGGTGATGGTGGTGGTGTGATGAATTGGGCGTTTGGGATTGACATGTATACACTGATGTGTATAAAATTGATGACTAATAAAGACCTGCTGTATAAAAAAATAAGTAAAATATAATTAAAAAAAAAAGACGGAAGGAAAAGTATAAGAGTATCTCAAAAATAGAGGACATCAATAAAGAAGTAAAGTTACAAAACGACCAAATGGAAATCCAGGAGCTGAAAAGTACTGTGAAATATAATTCATATTTCATGGCAAGACAAGGAAAATTTAAACATAAAAATTCTTCTCTGCCCTTTGGCCTCTTCTCTCCCCGCACTGTGCATTGTGCATCTGCATTGTGCATTGTGTATCTGCATTATGCATTGCCCAAACCTCTCCCATCAGCAGGAATACCTGCTCAACCATAAAGAGCAGCATTGAAACAGGAGGGAAGGGGGCAGGGCACAAACCTTAAAAGAACAACAGGGACTTCCCTGGTGGCACAGTGGCTGGGAATCCACCTGTCAATGCTAGGGACACTGGTTCAATCCCTGGTCTGGGAAGATCCCACATGCTGTGGAGCAACTAGGCCTGGGTGCCACAGCTGCTGAGCCTGCACTCTAGAGCCTGCAAGCCACAACTACTGAGCCCGCGTGCTGCAACTACTGCGGCCCACGTGCCTAGAGCCTGTGCTCCGCAACAAGAGAAGCCACCACAATGAGAAGCCCGCATGCACCGCAATGAAGAGTAGCCCCCACTCGACTCAAGTAGAGAAAGCCTGCACACAGCAACGAAGACCCAACACAACCAAAAAATAAAAAATGATATAGCCATTGTGGATAGGACAAAAACTACTTAGAACCAATTAGGTGCAAGATGGCAGAAGATTTGACTTCCAGTAGACCTTGAGCCTCATTATATGCTCATTGTAATATATTAGCATGCTAAATGACACACCCACAGGCACCATGACAGTTCTGAGGCTGACTATAAAAGGGCAAAAAGTGAGCGGTGGCCCAATTCCTGGAAATCTCCACTCCTTCCCCAAAGAGTTGGAATAATCCTCCCACTTGTTAGCCTATGAAATTACCAAGCCCATAAAAACTAACCACCCCATGTTTTGGGACCACACTCTGTCTATGGAGTGTATATCTATCTCCCTAAATAAACCTACTTTCCTTCTTGGGGCAGAGCCCCCTTGCCTGCCCACTTGTATCCCTCACAAGAGTCCTATATTAATAAGTCTACTTCTTGCCTATTGCTTTGACTCTTGCTGAATTCCTTCTGTGCTGAGACATAAAGAACCTGAGCTTCAGTAAGTCTTGACTTGAGCTGAATGACTTTAATTAAAAGACAGTGGGTTTGAGTCCCAGCCCATGGGTTCAAGTCTCAATCTGAGTTTTGGCTGGGTTTGAATCCCATCTGAGGTGCGATTGTGTTCTAATCTAATCAGACCAGGTGTGCAGGTTTCAGCATCAACAAGACAACTCCTTAAAAGATAATATTCCTTCTTGATCTTGTAACATGACCTATCATGATGATGCTTAGATATGGATTATGTAAACCATCAATAATACATCATTTGGGCTTCCCTGGTGGCACAGTGGTTGAGAATCTGCCTGCCAATGCAGGGGACACGGGTTCAAGCCCTGGTCCGGGAAAATCCCACATGCCACTGAGCAACTAGGCCCGTGAGCCACAACTACTGAGCCTGCGCGTCTGGAGCCTGTGCTCTGCAACAAGAGAGGCCGCGATAGTGAGAGGCCAGTGCACTGCGATGAAGAGTGGCCCCCGCTTGCCGCAACTAGAGAAAGCCCTCGCACAGAAACGAAGACCCAACACAGACAAAAATAAATAAATTAATTAATTTTAAAAAAAAGGAATCCCTGTCTTTAAAAAAAATACATCATTTGATGTACAGCCCTCTTTCTCAAAAAACATATAACTGTGCCTTGACTTCTAAGGGGTGGAACAGTTCTCAGAGCTTTCTCAGATGCTGTTCCTGAGTTATAACCCTCAAATTTGGCTTGAATAAAAATTTCCATTTCTTTCTTGGATTGACTGATTAGTTTTTCATCCACAGTACAATAACCAAAATGAAAAATTAACCAGAGGGGCTAAAGGTAGATATGGTCTAGCAGAAGAAAGGAGCAGTGAACTAGAAGAGAGGGCAATACAGATTATGCAATTTGCAGAACAGACAGTAAAAGGAATCAAGAAAAAATGAACAGAGCGTCAGACAAATATGGGACACCATTAGGAGCACCAACATATGTGTAACGGGGGTAGCAGAAGAAGTGGAGACAGAGAGAGGAGCAGAAAAAAATTCCAAAGAAGTAACAGCTAAAAACATTCTAAATTTCATGAAAAAAACTTTAATCTACATGTCCAAGAAGCTTAACTGACTCCAACCAGGATAAAGTACAAAGAGATAGATACTTAGGCACATCATAGTCAAAAATGTTAAAATCCCAAGAGAAAACTTGAAAGAACAAAGAGAAAAATGACTGATCATCTATTACACAAGGTAACCCCAATAAGATTACAAGCAGGCTTCTTATCAGAAACAGTGGGTCCATGAAACAGATAAGATCCTATTTAATAGTGAAAGTCTGTATACTCTGCACCCACGATCTGGAAAAAAACAATGTCTGCTCTTGCTACTTCTATTCAATATTGTACTTGAAGATCTAGCCAGGAAAAGTAGGCAAGAAAAAGATATAAAAGGCGTCCGGATTGGAAAGTGTTAAGAAAGGAAGGACAAGGAAGTTAAAAGAGTGAATTATTTCTGGCAAGGTCACCCTCCCTTAGGGGGAAGAGAGGGGAGGGTGTTTTAGGCAGATTACCTCACTAGTGCAGACCAGGAAAAATCACAGACTGATTGGCTTAAAATTCAAATGTAGGATAGCCTGAAACTACAGTTAGGTTAGTTATTATGTATCAGTGGGGCTTAGCACAAGTCACTCCATTTTGGGCTGGTTGTTTCTTTTTAACAAAAGAAAGAAGTAAAACCATCTCTATTTGCAAATTAATCCTAAGGAATCCACTAAAAAAACAATTAGAACTAATAAACAAGTTTGGCAAGGTTACAGGATAGAAGATCAATATACAAAAATCAATTGTATTTCTATAGACAAAAATGAAATTAAGAAAATAATTCCATTTACAACAGCCTCGAAACAATAAAATACTTTGGAACAAATTTAACAAAAGAAGTTTGAAAACTGTACTCTGGAAACTACAAAACATTGCTGAAAGAAATTAAAGACGACCTAAATAAATGGAGAGACATCCAATATTGACTCAAGGCTTGTGCTGGATTCTCAGCTGGCCCTGTCCATTGCTCTCCTGCAGCACCCATCCTTCTCTGCCACCCTCTCTCCCCATCCAGGAACCCAAGATTCATTAAGGAAGTCTTGGCAGGATGGACAGTTCAAGCTTCCCAAAAGTACACAAGGTTTTAAAAACCGACTTTATTTGCCATGCTAGGAACTCTGGCTGGGAGGCAAGGGGATATTGGGACAAGTGACTATCCATGATGTTATTGTCCTTACATTCCAACACTGAAGGGCTGAAGGATGAAAGAGGCTAAGAAAACCGTTAATGACCCTCCAATGAAACAGCATAGGCCTATCCCCCTATATATACATTCTAGCCTCATCTCTTTGAACTCATCCGGGCCTCGTTCACCATTTACTACTTAGGCAGTGACCCTCAAGTAATCATTCAGGCTCCGGCCACCCGAATGACCATCCTGATCCCGGCTTCTTAGCTAATAACCCTGGGACCAGCTATTTGAATAATCCTAAAGACCTTCCTACCTCCCTCTAATAACACGCAGATCCCGCCCCTCATATTAAACCGTTAGGCTCACCCTGCAGGGTGCTACTCCAGGATTCCGCTGCTGAAGATTCCAGGCCCCGTCCTCCAATCAGCCTATAAACTTCAACCTATTCCTGACCTTTCGAGCCGCTACCGCAGTACGCTTATAGACTCCACCTCCTTGACTAACATTCCAGGCCCGCCCCTTAGCCAAATGCCCGCCCCCAACCCTCTCCAGGCCCCGCCTCCTCAGAAATGCCACTCGAAACCCTGCTGACAAAAGTAAAGATCAAGCTCCGCACCCACAACTAACCTTGCAACGTTCACCTACTGCAGTAACCCTCTCTGTGTCACCTCCTAGAGGAATAATCTAGGCTAACCCCAGCACCCTCGAATCACCGCCAAAGCCCGTCCTCCCAGCTCACACCCATTGGCCCCACCCAGGGGAGTAGCTAACAATCCTGGGCCCGCCCCCCCAGAACCCCGCTCCACTCCGACCACGCCCCCGGGAGGCCACGCCCCCATCACGCACCCTCCTTGGGGCGCAGGCGCAATGTGGCGCCGGCCCGGCGTACCAGCGCCGCCACGTCGGCCGCAGCTCGGGCCGCCAGGGGGCGCGCGTCCAGCCGCGCCAGGAGCTGCCGGGCACTGGGGCCCGCGGGCGGGGGAAGGCCACGGCCTGCGCGAGTGAAAAGAACAGATCAGGGCCCACCCTGAGTCTCAGCGACCCCCTACGCCACCCCCCCCACGACCGAAGACCTAGAATGCCCCTCAGGATCCCGGAGACCCGAGACCACTCCCTCGATAGTTCTGAAAGTCACCGACTGCCCCTCTCATCTCCCGTGACCCCCGACCATCGCGGGTATGCCCGTGGACCCCCGCCTGCCCCCACGACATCCCTGGACAGCTATTTAACCCCAATATTCCTGGACACCTCCGAACACCCTGTGAATAACTCTGGAGGTCTCTCACTACCCCCCTATAACTCCAGATTCCAGACTCTTCCCCCGAACATCGAGAAGGATCCCGATTCCCCCAGATGTCCCAACAGAACACGGTCTGCCCCCTGTGGCCCAGGCACCCCCGATTCCCCTCCAGTTATCCTAGGCAACCCTGTCGGCCCACATATCCCCAGAGCCCCCAGCCTAACCCCCCACAATTCACCAAAGACCCCGAGTGTCCAGTTGTCCCCAGTGACCCCGGGCAGACCCCTCCGGCACACCTCCCCGGAGACTGCGGAGAGACCCCCGGGTCTGGTGCGCCGCCCCGCAGCGCGGGTGCGGGTAGGGCGCCTCGAGCCCAGCCCGGGTCGCTGGGCCCCTGCCCTCCACCGCCGCCGCCCGCAGCCGCTAGGGCGCCAGGGTTGCTTTGTTTACCACCTGTCAGAAGGAAAAGGTGAGGAGCAGACAGGCGGGGCGAGGGCTGGCAGGGACGCGCCCACTACCCTCCCACCCCGCGCCCCGTACCTCGTCTGCTCCCCTTAGGGTCCGTGGCGCCCCCCGCGCGCGGCTCCATGACCCGTACTTGGCCTGGTGGACGCACTGCCGCCAGCGACGCGTTTGGAGCGCCCGGGAGCGCTCACCTGGCGGCCCGCCCGGGCTTGGACGCGGCTGAGGCCGGCCGGCCGGTCCCGTGCTCGGCGCCCCAACCAGCGCGGTGACCTACCTGGCGGCCGCCAAGGAGGCCTGGCCCTGGGAGCCAGCGCGAGCTCTTGGCCTCGCTCTGCCTCAGGCGCTGCCTCTCTTTCCCAGCATCATGGGAAAACTCTTTCCGCCCAGGGGATGTTGTTATTCCACGTGTGAGAGGGGGAAGTCGAGGCCCAGAGAAGTTAAGGGCCCCACCCGAGCTCTGACGACTCAAAACGGGGTGCAGAACCGGAACCCAAGTTTACCAGGGTATTCTGCAGCCTCCACCAGAGCTTTGCACATCGTAGGCACTCAGTAAATTTGCAGTGAATGTTTCCCTACTGGGGGACTGGAAGAGTACGGTGGGCTGGGGAGGGGGGTGCCCTTGGAGCCTTTGGGAGCTCCGGGAGGCTTCAGGGGCCTGAGCATATAGGGTTGGGGGATTCAAAAAGTAGGGAAGGGCAGGTCTCCTGGAGAGTGGAGAGGCAGTAGGAGCCTGGACTTGAGGAGCCTTTGAAGGCACATGGTGGGGGAGGGGACACTAGCCAATGAGAGGGGAGAAATGAGGCCCTTCCTAGGTTTGAAAAGGGGTGGGGCTTTGTCTGGAGACAAAGCCCCCAAGGGTGGAGCACTTGGGCAGAGTGCTACTGAAGTGGAAGGAGGAATGGGGAGCTGTGAGAGAAGGCCTGTGGCCACCACTTTGTGGAAGAAGAAACTGAGGATGGGAGGGGCCCAGGGTCGCACAGTCAGCCAACAACAGTGGGGGTCTCAGGCAGCTTACCCCCAACAGTCATCTGGTCCATGACTGTTTCATTATGGGTTGTGAACACACTGTGTCCTGATGTCCATTCTGGCAGGCTGTGCAACCTCTCTCATCCACCTTTCAGGGTCCTGGTTTTGTTGTAGTTGAAAGGGCTGAATGGTCCCTGCTTTCCTTCCTCCTCTAGTCCCATGCTCCTCCCATCTCTGACCTGACCTTGTCTGTGGGGGGACACACTGGACCTCCTTCACTGCTCTGCCCTGTTCTTGTTGTGACCGAATGGGGCTTTCACAGCTCCCTAAATATGCCCACTGTTATTCCCATCTCCCTGCTTTTGCCTATGCTGTTCCCTCTTTCTAGGAGGCCTTTCCCAGCCTTTTGTCCACCTGGAAGGTGACTGTGTGTTATCAAGGCCCAATTCAAAGTCTTCAACCCTGCGTTCTTCCATTTCTGAAAAGAAAGAACGCATGTTTATATGCAGACGATGGATGATTGTCCCTGCAGAATTGTAAACCAAAGTGCTTCTGTCTGTGGGGATGAGTCCAAGCTGATTTCTTTTCCTGAGTCTTCCCAAGAGAACTGGGTTGAGGAGAAAAACCAAGGCTGAGCCCTAGGCATCCATATCCTCTCCTCCACTGGGAAGCCTTGCCACTCTCTCCTCCAGGGCCCAGTCCCCTTTCCCTCCCCCAGGGACCTCCCCAATCCTGCAGGGCAGTGCTGGTCACCAGGATCACTGGCCTCTCTGGGCATCTGCCTGCCTGAACTGGGATCTGCTCTGTCCCTCTTGGCCACCCTTGGGAGTCCAGCTGATGTGTGTGCTCCCAGGGGTCCCCAGCAGTCCCCAGCATAAGATGGCTGCATCTGCCCACCTTCTCTTCGGAGAAGCCAAGATGCTTTCTTTGTATAATGCCGTGTAAACTTCTTACGTATGGCTTGTGGAATGAGAAATAAGGCAACACAAGGCACAATTATTACCCCAGTTTTATAAATTGGGAGAAAGAGGCCCAGAGAGTGTAAATAACTTACCCTCGTCTGGCCCTGTTCTTACTGAGACTTCAAGCACTGAAGATGGAGATGGCAGCTTCCAATCTGGGGTTTGGGGCTTGGGGAACCAGTGATTGTGGTAGAGGGGTGCTTAAAGGTTGAGGAATGGATGCCTGAGGTTCTATGGATTGCTTGATGGGAGGGCCTTGCAGAGGAGCACTGTGGAAAGTTCAGGATGGTGGATGGTGAGGGGAGCTTTCCAAGTATCCGGCAGCCTGGATGTTTCAGAAATGGGGCAAGGAGCTTGCCAACTGGATGGGGGCTCGAGGGTTTGGAGATGGGGGATTGTTTGAGACTGGGAGATGCTCAGTCTTAGGGGAGTTTGCAAAGGAATGGGGTGTCCAAGGATGGCTTCAGGGATGAATGGTAGGGACGGGACCCTGGGTGAGAGTTTGCTGAGAGCTGATACCAGCAGGGCCACAAATCTGGGGATAGGATTGGGGTTGAGGGAGCCATGCTCAGGTCACCAAGGCAGCTGGCAGGGTTGGGGGGCCCAGACAAAAGGCAAACCCTGGGGCTTCCCTGGTGGCACAGTGGTTAAGAATCTGCCTGCCAATGCAGGGGACACGGGTTCGAGCCCTGGTCTGGGAAGATCCCACATGCCGCGGAGCAACTGGGCCCGTGAGCCACAACTACTGAGCCTGCACATCTGGAGCCTGTGCTCTGCAACAGGAGAGGCCGCGATACTGAGAGGCCCGCGCACCGCGATGAAGAGTGGCCCCCTCTCGCCGCAACTGGAGAAAGCCCTCGCACAGAAACGAAGACCCAACAGAGCCATAAATAAATAAATAAATTTAAAAAAAAAGAT
Organism: Balaenoptera acutorostrata; assembly: GCF_949987535.1. NCBI lineage: Eukaryota > Metazoa > Chordata > Mammalia > Artiodactyla > Balaenopteridae > Balaenoptera > Balaenoptera acutorostrata. Next base: position 42,982,317 of record NC_080085.1, read on the forward strand.
TAAAAAAAAAAAAGGCAAACCCTAGCTACAGAAGGTGGAACCCTAGCTACTGCTTTGTCTGGACCCTCAGTGTACCCCTCTGGGAAGTGGTGGTAATGAAGTGTGCATGGTAAAATTGCCAAAGGATTAGGAATAAACCTTCCAAACCACCTGCATTGTGCCCAGCCAACCTGTGGTAGCAGCTCCGGATGCTGCAATCAATATTGATTACAATCAAGCTGGACAGGCCAAACCCCCTCTTAGTCCTGCTCCATTGTGGGTTTAAACCAATGCATTCTTAGCCTCATCCATTCATGAAAATAAGCCTTTTGCCCCTTTTAGCGTCACCTCATTCATGGATTTAAGTCAGTCCCTCTCACAACCCCACCAGTTCTTATTAATTTAATCAAATATTTCTTCTTTTTAAGAAATAGATCCCTTTTAAAGGGATTGAGGTTTAATTGCCATAAAATTTGATAGGTTTTGAACTTGTTACTGAACGAGGTTCATTTGCTCAACACTCAGCAAGCCAAACGCTGAGACAGCAAGGTCTGCAGCAGAGAAAGGGTTTATTCACCACCTCCCCAAAGGCACAGGGCTTGAGATACTTATGGGATAAAGAATCAGGGTGGTCTTAGGCCCAGGGTAAAGTGTTTGGAGGCAGGGAAAAGGTGAGGCAATCGATGTTCTGCACAGGTGTATATGAGTTACATGCTTCTTCATGGAATGCATGTTCAAAAATGGAGGTGCTTAGCATGATCTGAGGGTGGAGTTTTCAGCCCTCTGATGTCAAAAGGTCATTCATCAAACACCTGTGCAGGCCCAGTTTTGGGGTCGGTGGTCCCAACCAGTCTTAACTGGCTCGAATTGGACAAGAGCTGACTCCAAGTTCCTGGAAAACAATGGTAAGCCCCATTACTATAGCAACCCATATGTCAGAGGTGTTATCTATAGGGGGTGGTAAAGGAGTCAAAAATAATTAAGGCGAGTTTGGTCAGTGAAGGCAGGTTACAAGCAGAGGGGTTTTTAACAAGCTGTTCCCTTACCTGCTGTTCTGTAAGACAAGCTCAAGAATTTCTGTTAGGCACTTGAACAGAAACATTAACCCTATGGGGCATGGTTTCAAACTGTTTACAACTGTGAGACTATCACTACAATCAAGATAGAGAACACAATCCTCACTGCCAAAAGTTTTCTCCTGCCCCTGTGTGATTCCTCTCTCCTGCCTGCTGCCCCCTCCCCCCGTCACCAATCTACTTTCTTTCACTATACATTAGTTTGCATTTTACTAGATTTTTATATAAACAGAATCATACAGAATGTACTCTTTGCGTGGGGAGATAGGTCTTGCTTCTTTCACTTAACATAATTATTTTGAGATCCATCCAAATTTTACATCCATTTTTACTGCAGTGTAGTATTCCATTGCATGAATATTCCAGTTTGCTGATCCATTCACCTGTTGATGGACATTTGGGTTGTTTTCAGTTTTGGGCTATTAACATATGCTATGGACTCGTGTCTCCCCAAAATTCATATATTAAATCTCTAACCCCCAATGTGATTGTATCTGGAGATAGAATCTTTAGGAGGAAAATAAGGTTAAATGATGTCGTAAGACGGGAGTTCCCTGGTGGTCTAGTGGTTACGATTTGGTGCTTTCACTGCTGTGGCCCAAGTTCAACCTCTGGTCAAGGAACTGAGATCCCACAAGCCACAGGACATGGCCAAAATTTTAAAAAATGGTGTCATAGAGTGGGGTCCTAATCTGATAGGATGTGGCCTGATAAGAAGAGGAAGATCTCTCTCTCTCTCTCTCTCTCTCTCTCTCTCTTCCATGTGAGGATACAGAGTGAAGGTGGCCATTTGCAAGCTGGGAAGAGAGCCTTACCAGGAACCAAATTGGCTAGCACCTTGGTCTTTGACTTTCCAGCCTCCAGAACCGTGAGAGATAAATTTCTGTTAAGTCACATGGTATTTTGTTATGGCAGCCTGAGATGACTAAGACAACAAATAAAGCTTCTATGAACATTCATTTACAAATATTTGTGTAGACATATGCTTTCATTTCTTTTAGGTAAATAACTAGGAGTGGAATGGCTGGATCATACATGTAAGTTTAACTTTTCAAAGATACTGCTGGACTTCCCTGGCGGTCCAGCGGTTAAGACTCAGTGCTTCCAATGTTGGGGATGTGGGTTTCATCCCTGGTTTGGGAACTAAGATCCCGCATGCTGCGAGGCCCAGCCAAAAAAAAAATACTGCCAAACTGTTTCCTAAAGATGCTATATACCATTTTACATTTCCATCAACAGTATATGAGGGAATTCCCCAGGGGTCCATTGGTTAGGACTCGGTGCTTTCACTGTCTGGGGCCTGGGTTCAATCACTGGTTGGGGAAATAAGATCCCACAAGTCCCACGGCATGACAAAAAAAAAAAGTAAACAGTATATGAGAGTTCCATTTTCTCCACATCTTCACAAACAGTTGGTATGGTCAGATTTTTTATTAACTTTAGCCATTCTAATATGTGTGTAGTGGTATTTCATCATGATTTTAACTTGCATTACCCAAAAGACTAATAGTATTAAGCATTGTTTACACGCTTATTTGCCATCTGCATATGTTCTTTGGTAAAGTTTGTGTTCAAATCTTTTGCCTGTTTCTTCCTCCACAAAGTGGTGGCCACAGGCCTTCTCTCACAGCTCCCCATTCCTCCTTCCACTTCAGTAGCACTCTGCCCAAGTGCTCCACCCTTGGGGGCTTTGTCTCCAGACAAAGCCCCACCCCTTTTCAAACCTAGGAAGGGCCTCATTTCTCCCCTCTCATTGGCTAGTGTCCCCTCCCCCACCATGTGCCTTCAAAGGCTCCTCAAGTCCAGGCTCCTACTGCCTCTCCACTCTCCAGGAGACCTGCCCTTCCCTACTTTTTGAATCCCCCAACCCTATATGCTCAGGCCCCTGAAGCCTCCCGGAGCTCCCAAAGGCTCCAAGGGCACCCCCCTCCCCAGCCCACCGTACTCTTCCAGTCCCCCAGTAGGGAAACATTCACTGCAAATTTACTGAGTGCCTACGATGTGCAAAGCTCTGGTGGAGGCTGCAGAATACCCTGGTAAACTTGGGTTCCGGTTCTGCACCCCGTTTTGAGTCGTCAGAGCTCGGGTGGGGCCCTTAACTTCTCTGGGCCTCGACTTCCCCCTCTCACACGTGGAATAACAACATCCCCTGGGCGGAAAGAGTTTTCCCATGATGCTGGGAAAGAGAGGCAGCGCCTGAGGCAGAGCGAGGCCAAGAGCTCGCGCTGGCTCCCAGGGCCAGGCCTCCTTGGCGGCCGCCAGGTAGGTCACCGCGCTGGTTGGGGCGCCGAGCACGGGACCGGCCGGCCGGCCTCAGCCGCGTCCAAGCCCGGGCGGGCCGCCAGGTGAGCGCTCCCGGGCGCTCCAAACGCGTCGCTGGCGGCAGTGCGTCCACCAGGCCAAGTACGGGTCATGGAGCCGCGCGCGGGGGGCGCCACGGACCCTAAGGGGAGCAGACGAGGTACGGGGCGCGGGGTGGGAGGGTAGTGGGCGCGTCCCTGCCAGCCCTCGCCCCGCCTGTCTGCTCCTCACCTTTTCCTTCTGACAGGTGGTAAACAAAGCAACCCTGGCGCCCTAGCGGCTGCGGGCGGCGGCGGTGGAGGGCAGGGGCCCAGCGACCCGGGCTGGGCTCGAGGCGCCCTACCCGCACCCGCGCTGCGGGGCGGCGCACCAGACCCGGGGGTCTCTCCGCAGTCTCCGGGGAGGTGTGCCGGAGGGGTCTGCCCGGGGTCACTGGGGACAACTGGACACTCGGGGTCTTTGGTGAATTGTGGGGGGTTAGGCTGGGGGCTCTGGGGATATGTGGGCCGACAGGGTTGCCTAGGATAACTGGAGGGGAATCGGGGGTGCCTGGGCCACAGGGGGCAGACCGTGTTCTGTTGGGACATCTGGGGGAATCGGGATCCTTCTCGATGTTCGGGGGAAGAGTCTGGAATCTGGAGTTATAGGGGGGTAGTGAGAGACCTCCAGAGTTATTCACAGGGTGTTCGGAGGTGTCCAGGAATATTGGGGTTAAATAGCTGTCCAGGGATGTCGTGGGGGCAGGCGGGGGTCCACGGGCATACCCGCGATGGTCGGGGGTCACGGGAGATGAGAGGGGCAGTCGGTGACTTTCAGAACTATCGAGGGAGTGGTCTCGGGTCTCCGGGATCCTGAGGGGCATTCTAGGTCTTCGGTCGTGGGGGGGGTGGCGTAGGGGGTCGCTGAGACTCAGGGTGGGCCCTGATCTGTTCTTTTCACTCGCGCAGGCCGTGGCCTTCCCCCGCCCGCGGGCCCCAGTGCCCGGCAGCTCCTGGCGCGGCTGGACGCGCGCCCCCTGGCGGCCCGAGCTGCGGCCGACGTGGCGGCGCTGGTACGCCGGGCCGGCGCCACATTGCGCCTGCGCCCCAAGGAGGGTGCGTGATGGGGGCGTGGCCTCCCGGGGGCGTGGTCGGAGTGGAGCGGGGTTCTGGGGGGGCGGGCCCAGGATTGTTAGCTACTCCCCTGGGTGGGGCCAATGGGTGTGAGCTGGGAGGACGGGCTTTGGCGGTGATTCGAGGGTGCTGGGGTTAGCCTAGATTATTCCTCTAGGAGGTGACACAGAGAGGGTTACTGCAGTAGGTGAACGTTGCAAGGTTAGTTGTGGGTGCGGAGCTTGATCTTTACTTTTGTCAGCAGGGTTTCGAGTGGCATTTCTGAGGAGGCGGGGCCTGGAGAGGGTTGGGGGCGGGCATTTGGCTAAGGGGCGGGCCTGGAATGTTAGTCAAGGAGGTGGAGTCTATAAGCGTACTGCGGTAGCGGCTCGAAAGGTCAGGAATAGGTTGAAGTTTATAGGCTGATTGGAGGACGGGGCCTGGAATCTTCAGCAGCGGAATCCTGGAGTAGCACCCTGCAGGGTGAGCCTAACGGTTTAATATGAGGGGCGGGATCTGCGTGTTATTAGAGGGAGGTAGGAAGGTCTTTAGGATTATTCAAATAGCTGGTCCCAGGGTTATTAGCTAAGAAGCCGGGATCAGGATAGTTATTCGTGTGGGCGGAGCCTAGTTAAATGGATGAGCAAGTCTGTCTCTGCATCCTAGAGGCAAGGAAATGAGATGAGGCTAGAAATATTAACTCAGTAGGCTGGTCCTAGATAGTTTCTTTATAGTAACCTTCCGACTGCCTTTTTCATCCCCCAGCCATTAGCGTGCTGGATTCTGCGGACATAGAGGTCACAGACAGTCGCCTTCCTAATGCCACTTTCGTGGAACACCGGCCCCAGGTACCACCTTGTCCTCCTTCGAGGCCACCTGCCTCGAGACTGGCAGTGTATGTATACTTGTGTCCTTACTCCAGCATCGTCGGTCAGAGACCTTGGGTACACGTACTGCGCCGCTCCAAGTGACCCAGGGTAAGGCACGTCGTGCTTCGAAGCCGCCCCAGGCCTCTGGTCAGTTCTGTGTGGAACTCGTTCGCAGTTCCGTGGGCTTTGGCTTCACATTAAGTGGAGGCCGAGATGCAGGCGGGGACGCTCCGCTGGCAGTGCGCGGGCTGCTGAAGGACGGGCCGGCACAGCGCTGCGGTCGCTTGCAGGTGAAGCATAAGGCACCCTCCATTCGACGGTGCCAGCCCTGTCCTATCCTGTTGTCGATGTGCTCTCCATTTTGACCTTTCTACAACACCCCTTGCCTTGCACTCTTGCAGGCCGGCGACCTCGTGCTCCACATCAATGGAGAGTCAACTCAGGGCCTCACCCATGCCGAGGTCATGGATCGGATTCGCGCAGGCGGTCCCCGGCTCTACCTTGTGCTAAGCAGGCCTCCTGAGACCCACCCCGGCAAGCCTGAGGGGGTGGGAGGGCCCTGGAAAGAAGATGGTGGGTTTCTCAGAGGATTGGGGTCAGGGATCTGTGAGACGATGAGGGTCGCAGAGTGGAGAGGCTGGGGACCTGGGTGAGAAGGGTTTGGTGGTCTCAATGGGGAGGATCAGGGCTTGGTGTTTGTGAGGGTCATGATATTTTCAAAAGTGGGGATGGGAAGACCGGGGTCCCAGGATAGGAATAAGGGTGGATTTCAGAGGGGAGGCTTTTGAGGTACTGGGAGGGAAGAGAAAAGAGGGGTTTGGGGTAAAAGTGGTTGTTCAGAAGGAAGGGTCGTGGTCCCCAGATGGGAAAGCAGAGTGGGTCTCAGTGGAGAGGGGATGGGATGGGTATCCAGAGGGTAGGGGGTCTGGTCCCAAAAGATGAGGAATCCATTAGGGAAAGGGTTGGGAGTTGAGGAAGGTAGGATGAGCAAGGAGAGTCTGGGATCCTAGATGGGAGGGGTTTGACTTCCTTTGGGAGTTGTGGGAATTGATTTCTGAGGGGAGTGTTCTGCATCCAGGAAAGGAGGGGACTCGGGAAAGGAGGTGTCGGGTCTTGAGGAGTGGCTCCGGTTCCTGAAGGGCGTGTCCATTCCTTGAGGGAGGTTCCTCTAAGTACTGGGGTCTCTGTCTCCCACAGCCCTTCGAGTCTGCCGGCCACCCTCAGCCAAGGGGCCCCATCTCCGTTCCGCACCCTATCGCCCAATCTAATCTGCAGTCTTGCCATCCCCAGATCGCAGCGCAGATCCTGGGGGACCAGCGGTGACGAGGTCTCGCAGCTCCAGCGCTTCCCCACTTCAGCACCCTCGACCCCGTACGACGCCCCAAACCCGGGGCAGCCCGGAGTCTAGCCCAGGAGTGGCGGACGACCCCGCGGTTCCTCCTCCTGAGGGCAGCACGGAGGACCCCAACGACCACACCCCGGATTCCCCTGGACCCTGGCTGGTGCCGAGCGAGGAACGGCTCTCGCGAGCCCTAGGGGTCCCAGGGGCCGCGCAGCTAGCCCTGGAGATGGCAGCCGGAAGGCGGAGGCACTGAGCGTGTAGCAGACGGGTCACCTGGTACTGCCCAACCTGGATCTGGCGTGCTCCGCCCGCCGCTCACTAGCATCATGGGGAGAGCTTCCTTGGTCTTCTCCCCCCTCCTGCTTCGCAGTCGACCAGCCCGCGCTCCCCTCGAGGCGTCAGTGGTACGGCCCTCCCGGACCGGCCAGCCCTGCGCTTCTTGCTTCGGGCAGGGGAGGTAATAAAATGGTTCGATCCAGTCTTGACTTGCCAGGTGCTCTAGGCCGGGTGGGGCTCCCGAGTCCAACTCGTAAAGCAGCGGGTGGGTCGACCTGGTTGCGAGGAGGGCCTCTTCTAGCAACCCTTGACAAGCTTACTTCCTGCTGTTTCTTTCATGCCTCTAGAAAGGTCTTCGCTTCTGCCGGCATAGCCCCACGCCGTTCCCCTTCGCCAATTCCTGCTTCTCTCCCCATTTATTCATTTCACTTTTTTGGACGTGTGCAGGGCTCAGTTAATTATTGCGCGTGGCGTGGGGAATGCAGAGGTGGGCCTATTGTGGCGGGGTGTGCACCAGTGTACCCACAACCCCGGCCAGGAATCGTCCAGACCCTCAGCTGGGCTGGATAGCAAGGCTAGAACCGGGGCGGCTTCCTTCGCCGAGAACCTGCGGTCTCTCACTTCCAGCCTGGTCTGCCAGCTTTGGCTGGCTGTAGACTGCCACCCTCAGGGCGCTGGCTGGGGCCCCGAAGCCCCCTTCGGGGCGGAGCCAGGAAGGTGTGAGTCAGCGGGCTGGGCTAAAAAAGGCTTTTAGAACCGTTGGGCTGCGCCCCCCTCTTCCATAGATGGTGACGAACTGCAGACGGGCTTGTGTGCACACGCTACACGCTGGGCGTTCCCGGTCCTGGGAGAGGCCCGAGTTTCCTCCGTCCTAGGAACAGAGCCCCAAAGCCAGGGCTTATATGGCCAGCCGGACGACTCCGGTGTAGCCCCAGTGCGGGCGCTGACCGAGGCCAGAAATGTCCAGTCACCTCCGCTGTCACCACATCCTGAACACTGCGTCCCATCCCCCCCAACGAAGGAAGCTGTGGTCTGGAGGGAATGGGCAACTCTACCCCCTACGGAGAGGGGCTGGAGAGGTGAGGGAGGGAAATTAAAGGGCCCGAGTGTGAGTGTCCAAGGTGGCGCTGGGGAGGAGAGAGGGACTGTAAAGCTAGGCTGGGAGTTGGGGTATAAAGAGGTGAAGAGGTGAACCCTTGAATGATTAGCGCTGTAGGCATTGTGGGGGAGTGCACTGGGGCTTCTAGCTGACCCTAACTCAGAGCCTGGTAGAAGTGTGGCTCTAGGGAAGTCAGGAAAGGGCTCCAGAGCCCCAGTCCTATAAAAACAGTCACACCCAGGAGACTAATAATATCGATAGTACCCGCAGCCACCATTTACTTGGTCTTATCCTGGCTACCGGCTTTACTGGAACTATCTATTTCCATCTAGTTACATATCGACTCAACAATCCCGATGTGACCATTTCACAGAGGAGAGAAATGAGGCCCAGTGAGTATAAATAGCTTGAGGAAGTTGGGGATTGAGGCAATATTTAATCTTCCCCGATTTCCAAGCCTGTCCTCTTAATCTCACCTGCATTTGAGAAGTATTAATTGAGCCCCAACTGTTTACCTTGCACTGTGATAGGCACTGGTGAGATGCTGGAGGAATGAAATATAAAGATTTCTATCCTTGTGTAGCTGAGGTAGTGGGGGCGGGTAGACAGATGTCAGAAAAGACACAAGAAGATGAATAAATAAAAGATAATTTCAGAGAGAAGTGAGAGTTAGGAAGATAGCAAAAGATAATGGTGGGGGAGGTAATGATGGTGGGCTGCTGGCCTCTTTGAAGACATAATATTTGATCTGGGACCTGAGTGACCAGAAGCTAGATGTTTGTAGAACTGGGGGAAGGGCATTGACAGCAGTGAGAACAGCAAGTTCAAAGGCCCTGATACAGAGCAGAGTTTGTTCTGTTCTAGAAACTCTGGCATGGCCTCACAGAGTTGGAAAGCAAACACTCAGCCTTGGGAAAGGTATGCTTCATGCCTTCCACTATCCAATCCCTCTTTCAGCAACCTGGGCTGAAAGAGGGGAGCCCCTTACTTAGTTTTGTGGGACCCCGGGTTCGGGGGTGGGGGAGAAGCAGGCAGGCCCTTGGGTTGAACCATCCTGGCCTTCCAGCCATGGCTCTCCTCTCCTCAGATGAGATGAGAATGAAACCAACACTCACTCTGGAGAGAGTGTGCCCCTCAGCACATCTTGGGGGAGATCCTGATTCCGTGACCAGGTGCATGTCTCAGACACAGAAATTGAGGCTGAGTCAGGAGAAATTACTCGCTCAGGATAACACACTCTTCAAATGTCATCAGCCTTTTCACCCGGTCTGGCACCCAGAAGCCTTCCCCTCATCTTGCCAAGCTCATGGCAATAAATAAAGCTGTGCTCCTTCCCCATTCTTCATCTAAGACTGGGCTGACAGCCCCTCTACTTAGAACCAGGAAATGGAAGCCCAACACTTGGGGCCAGGACCTCCCTAGAATTGCAGAACAGAGAAACAGACCCTGAGCTCTGACACTATTAATAACGTCCACCCTTCATTTACCGAGCAGCTTGATGCTCAACAGGCTTTGTTCTCTCTCAGCCTGTGCACTGGCGAGGTCTCATTCCATCACTGCTAAGAGGTTTATTCTGTGGTCCACGGTCTTTTATCCACAATTCCGAAATCCAAACAGCTTTGGACACCAACAGTTTTCCCACAAGTTGGGCACCATTTGGTTACAAAACTTGACTTGACTTGACCAGGAAAAATTTTTGGTCCTGGCCTATCCCACTTACTGTGAATGTCCACACCATTCCTTGAGGAAATATTAACGTGTTTTTGTTTGTTTGTTTGGTTTTTTAACGGGGCAGTCTCAGACCCTGCTGAGAGTGTTAAATAATATACCTTATATGTATTGAGAAAACTTTCTAAAATCCAAAATATTCCGAATTCTGGAAACATACCTGAGTTTAACCCTGGCCTCGGCCGTTTTTACAGCTAAGGAAACTGAGGCATTCCCTTCCAAAGCCAAATCCCCACGGTTCTGAGTTGAGGCAGCCCTAGGCGCATTGGTATTCTAAAAGCATGAAGGGTCTCTCCAGTGCAACACATGGTTCGCAGAACTGCCAAGCCTCAGAGGCTGGCGCCCCCGTAGATGGGACGCCCTGGGGGCTGTGCGCCGGGCGGGGAGAATCCTTGGCGGGAGGGGCAAGGGGGCTTCCGGGGCGGCGGCCACCTGGCCCGGCCCGCTCCGGCCCCGCCCGCTTCTGCTCCGCGCGGTGATTCACTCCCTCCTTCGCCCCGGGGCCCCCTTCCCGGCCAGACGGCGGGCAAGACGGCTGGGTGTGCACCGTCCTCGAACCCACGAGCAAGCGAGCAGATCCTCCGCGCCTCTCGGGACTCCGGTCCACGCCATGGCGGATTCCGAGCGCCTCTCGGCCCCCGGCTGCTGGGCCGCCTGCACCAACTTCTCACGCACCCGAAAGGGAATTCTCCTGTTTGCTGAGATTGTGAGCGTCCCGGGACTGGCGGGTGGGCAAAGGCGGGGTGGGGTAGCTGGACTGCGCGGAGCGGGGCAGCTCCGGGGGAGGCAGGCGCGTGGCCCGGGCCTCTTGGCAGTGGGGCGAGGGGTGCGTGGGTTGGTGGCGCAGGCCCGAAACCAGGGGCGCACGCAGGGCGAGTCAGTGAGGTTTGGAGAAGGTGGTCGGGAGCTGCTGGCCCACGGGGTCAGGCAAGAGACCCATAGGACATATGGGGGCCCCATAGAGAGAGACCCCGCAGGCTTATCGGTGGACTCATCGAAGGGGTCCCCAGGGGCTGGGTGTTGGGGGGCATCCCGTGGCAGGGCGTGGCGCGGCCTGGGCACTGGCGGGAGGGTTGGCAGAGCGCCCAGGGGCGGGACCTGTTGGGGTGGGGCCCCCGCGCGCTAGTCCCGCGTGGTAGGGTGACCAGCCCTCCCCCAGTTCTTCCTCGCCTCTCTGTGGTGGGGTGGGAGGTCCTCAGCTATTTGGGAGCCTCGGTTTCCCGTCCCTCTCAAAGTGGGCGCCTCCTTTGAGTCACTTGTAAAAGGGGTGCGGCGCCTTTAATGGAGCCCTGCCCCTCTGGTATCGCTCTCACCGTTTCCCAAAGAGGTTGCTGGGAGAACCGCACGTCCCGCCCCGTCAAAGCCCTGAAGCTGGCGCCGCGAGTGCTCACAAAAAACACCTGGAGGCACCACTCCCGGCAGGCCATCCTAGAAGGGAAAAGAGGGGAAACTGAGGCACCTAAATCTACTCCTTACTAGCTGGGTGATCCTGGATAAGTCACTTCATGTCTCTGTGCCTCACTTTTCTCATCTATAAAGATACTAATGATAGTACCCGGCTCATTAGGTTGATGTGACGATTGAGTGAATTAATACTTGCACAGCTCTTAGAACAACATTTGCAACACAGTGTGCACACAATAAGTGTTTAGCTATTATTATTTGTCATTTTCCCAGTCCTGGTAGGCATCTGAGATTGAGACCCCCAATTTAAACCAGTCCCCTCAGCCCTGGGAGTTGATTGAGGCCCCCTTTCACATATCCTTCCAGATATTGTGCCTGGTGATTCTGATCTGCTTCGGTGCCTCGACATCAGGATACTCCTTCTTGTCGGTGATAGAGATGATCTTTGCTGCTATCTTCTTTGTCGTCTACATGTGTGACCTGCACACCAAGATACAGATCATCAACTGGCCTTGGAGTGTGAGAAAGGGGCCACAATGGCAAGGCTAGGGAGGGGCTCGGGAAGTTGGGATTGTGGGGGGAATTCTGGACACTGACTTCCCTCTTCTCCCTACACCTCACAGGATTTCTTCCGAACCCTCGTAGCGGTCATCCTCTACCTGATCACCTCCATTGTTGTGCTTGTTGAGAGAGGAAACCACTCCAAAATCGTTGCAGGGGTAAAGGCTGTGGAATCAGCTCCAAAGCACAGAGAGAGGGGTTTGAGGATCCTGGGGTCATTTCTGCCTCTGCTTCTGCCAGAAAGTGTGTGACCCACAGTAGGTCACACCTGTCCTCAGGGTCTGCAGGAAAGTCTGACCCAGGCCCTGGTTTTCCTCCCCAAATCATTTGCTGTAAAGGGCCATCCCTTGTCCGACACAGGGACTTTTGTGGGAAGCACAGAGAGGTGGCCCCTTTGTCGATACACTAGACTACACCATCTGCTAGAGCTTTGTCTCAATGTACAGTATGAATGGCGTCCCCTATATGTGGGGCCACTGTGTGGCTGCACTGTGTTGAAAGGTACTAGGAAGAGGGAGGGTGGGATAGAGTCCAGTCTCTGGCCTTTCCCTGGGGCTCTCTGGCTTGCCAACCTGGGGCTTTAGCTACCGTCCCTGCATGGGGTAGTCACTGGAGGTGGTGGATACAAGGAGGTAGGAGGCCGAGTAGGCTGACCAGCCTAATTCACTCCCACCTCACTCCCATCCCCATCCCCAGGTGCTGGGCCTAATCGCTGCATGCCTCTTTGGCTATGATGCCTACATTACCTTCCCCTTGCGGCAGCAAAGACATACAGCAGCCCCTACTGGTAAGTGTGTGGGTGTGTTGCGGGGCGGGGGGGGGGGTGTTGCTAAGGGGGTGAGAAGAAAATGGGTCTCCCAAGGGGCATGAATGCCAACTCTGTCTCTTATTGATACTTAAGGCTTTGGTGCCAATAAGTACCATAAGCTTCAATATTCTTATCTGCAAAATGGACATGTGGATCCAGCCAATGCGTTCTCTCTTTTCCTCTTGCAGACCCTGCAGATGGCCCGGTGTAGGTGAACTCCCTTCATTTCTATCAGCAACCTGCAAATAACACCTCCATCGAAATAACTCCTCCCCGCCCCTACTACAACACTCCCAGTCAACTCCCAGCCCCCTACTGAGGTAAAAGTGCCTTTATCGCGAGAATTTGTCTTCCAGGCTGCTAATCAACTCCTCTGGGTATGGCCACCTTTATGGGTGTGCCTAGGTTCCCCTTCCTTCTGCAGTATCCAAACGGAGACACCAGTTCTGCCTGGACAATGCCCCCACCTAAGCCACAAAATGACGGAAGAGGGTGCCTCAGATTTCAGACTCCAGGCCCCAGGTTGTAACCCACTCCTAATAACCTTCTCAGTGTGCATGTGTGTGTGGGAGGAGAGTGGTTCTGTGGAGGAATAAATAAATAATAAGCAGATTATTAGAATATATGATAGTGAATAAATTAATCCTTTGATCAAATGTAGATAAATCTCAAGCATCAGGAGGGGGAAAACTGGGGGGGAGCTGGAGCAGCTGGAGCAAGGAGGTAAAGAAGCCAGGCCTGTTTTAAAACAAATATTAAATTACTTCAGTAATACAAACAGACAAAGGAGGGAGGAAGGCAGGGGATTTATGACTTAAGTTGGGGGGGGTGGGTCATCATCTACACTGACTTGAGAATGCAGCCCTCCAGAACTGTCACTCCTTCAAGCCACGATGCAGTTCTTGTCTCTGGCCTGGCGAGGCATCCCTGGGCGAGAGTTCCTGGGGAGCTGTGGAGATGGGGAATTGGGGGTCTCAGTTGCAGTGTCCTGAGCAGGCATTGGCCTGCACAGGTGCGGGGGCAGTGGGATGCGTTCCCCTAGGAAGAAGCCGTCGTCCTCTGAGGATTCGGAACTGGGACTGGAGGGCGAGCTGGAGCAAGATCCCGAGTCCGACCCTGATCCCAAGTCACATTGATGGTGGCGACGTCTGCCGGAGTGGCAGCGGTGATGGTGGTGGTGGCGGCGATGTGTGGGGCCCCTGGGCGGGGGGCTGCGTGGCCTGCGGCGCTGGGCTGGGGGCACACTCAGGGACCGCCGCGGGCCTCCCTCAGACACCAAAGGGTCGCGGAAGCTGACGCGTGGGGTGCTCTGGCGACCAAAGGCACCATCTTCTGGGCGCGGGTCCGGCTGGCCAGGAGGCCCTGAGGGTGGTTCAGGGACACTGCGGAGCCCCAGCTCAGGCATGGAGTGGCGGTGAGGGGCCCCTCTCAGAAAGCGGGCAGGCTCCTCGGGGCCTGCAGCTGGAAAGAGAGATGGAGCGACTCCCTGTATCTCTCACCCCACCCCTACCCCAGCCCTGGGGAGGCCTTTGGAAAGGGCCTTCTCTCTCCCCTATCAGGACTGGGTAAGTGGAGGCAGGCATGGGGCGGGGCAGCGAGGTGGGGAGTCTGGGAAATGTGAGGCCTGGGGCAGGTTCTGGGTGGAGGGAAGGAGGTTGAAAGCAGGAGGAATAGGACCAGATGGATTGGTGTATGGGGTGTGGCCGGGGTGGGGGCGTGGCTTCTGGTGAAAGGGGCGTGGCATAGGCTGGAGCAGACAGGGTCTGGGATAGAATGGGGGCGGGGCCTGGGGGCGGAGGGTGACGGGTAGAGGGTTTGGAGGAAAGGAGGAACTCGGGCTCAAGCTGGGACAAGTTGAGGTAGGGGAAGGGCCCTGTACAGAAGTGGGGTGGAACCAGGGTTCACGTTGGGGTGTAGTTGGGGATGGAGACTAGGCCTGGAATGGTTTGGGGACGGAGCCAGGGCTGTGATGGGGGCGGGGCCAGGGATGCCACAGGTGAAGGGCCTGGGCAAATCAAGGGGAGGGGACAGGGTTGAGGCGGGGGGGCACTGGAGTGGCTGGGCGTGGCTGGAAGGTTGGCTCACCAGGCGCTGGCTCGGTGCTGGTGCCTTTGGTGGAGGTCTCAGACACCCCCTCCACAGCAGAGAAAGAGGCTGTAGAGGCTGTGAGAGGTGTGGAGACCGTGCCTGCGCTCCAGCTGCGGCGGCCGGGCCCCGGAGCCGTGGGCTCGGACCCCAGGCTGCAGGCTCGGGAGCAGAAGATTAGGCCACGGCGTGGCAGGAAGGGGCGGCCCAGGAGGGCTCGCCCACAGCGACTGCAGCAGAAGCAGTGGTCTGAGGCGTGCCAGTGCTGGCCCTCATAAGCCATCTGGCCCTGGTCCAGGCCTGCGGGGATGGACACGAGGGGGAAAACTGAGGCAGAGCCCCCAGGCATATTCCCAACCCTCCTGAATAGGGGCCCTTCTTGGTAAGAGGCAGGGAATCTGAGGCAGGGTACCCGGAGATGCCCTCTCCCCCCACCTCTCCAGAATGGGGCCCTTCCTCATCCTTCTCTCCTGGAAACTGGCTGATAAATGTCTCCTCTGCCTCCCTTTCTTTCCCAGGGTGGGGGTAGACATTGGACTCCAAGATGTGGGTCAGGCTTAGACATTAAGAGGTGGCTTCAGGTGGAAGGAGAGTGAAGGTGGACCTGAAGAAGAGGCCTGGGTGGTGGCGGCAGGACCTAGAAGGTAGGGCATGGCCTTGGTGGGAAGGGAGTGGGTCTTAGAGAGTAGGGTCTGGCTTAGAAGGTAGGGTTTACCTAGGCTGATGGAGGAGAGTCTTAGAGAATAGGGCATAGCTTGGAGTAGGGGCCAGGCTGAGAGGGTAGGAGGGTAGCTCTGGTGGGTGGCAGGGCTAGGAATTAGAGGGCACTCTGGAGGTGGACCTAGATGTGTAGTGGTGCCTAGTGTAGGTGGGGTTTAGAAAGTATGGCATGATGGGGGACATTGGTAATGGAATTGCAGGGAAGGGTACAGGGCTACAGTGCTGGAGCTAGACTTAAAGTATGGGGTATAACGGAAGATGGGGCCTGGAAGATGCCCCCAGGAAGAATCCTGGGGGTGGGGCTGTGACCCAGCTGTCCATCCATCCCCCATCCAGTCCCATGTTCACCCACCAATGTGCTCCCCACAGCCATCACAATACTCCGCGTGGCGGGCCTCGTAGCAGGCGCAGCAGTGGGGGCGGCTCTGACGCATGACATAGCGCTGCCCTCCCAGTGACGCTTCACACTCAAAGCAGCAGAAGTGACCCATGTGCCAGTGCCGGCCCTCGGCCTCTGTGCACTCAGGGGAGAAGATGATCTGGGGGGCAAAGGCCATCCATGGCCATCAGAAGGGCCTGCCCCTGCCCACCCTCCGTTCACACCCCTGGGCAGAGAGACACGAACCTCATCACAGGCTTGGCAGCGCGGGCGCAGGCGTTCAGCATGGTGGCGACCACAGTAGACCTTGCCAGCATGGTAGAAGTAGATGAGGTCCACCAGCAGCTCCCGGCACGTGGAGCACACAAAGCACTGTGGGTGCCAGCAGGCACCCAGGCCTGCACGGCTGGCAAACACGGCGATGTCCCCACCTCCAATCTGCTTCCCGCACTGCCAAATGACAGGTGGACGCCGTCACCATCACCAAGATGGCAGGATGGATGGGGGTCAGCCAAGGCGTGTCACATGTGGGCCTTCCCCGTGGCCTTTGTGACCGGCCCCATCCAGGGGGTAACTTTGAGATAGGCCCTGCCTACATGGCCAGGGGTGGAGGTGGGAGCAGGAGCCTTAGAAAAGGGCGCTGCTCCTGGGGGAAACCACAGAGACAGGCCCTATTCCTCGTGGGTGGCCTTAAAGGCAAGTCTCCCCTTTAGGGGGTTGGGGAAACCATAGAGACAGGCCAGGCCCAGTTGGGGGATCTTAGCAACAGACCTCACCTAACGGTAAGATCTAAGGTTAGGCTCCACACACCAGGGGGGCCTTAGAGACAAATCCCACCCATCACCCAGCTCTAGAGACAGGCCCTGCCACTGTGGGTTGGTTCTTAAAGACAAGTCTCAATCATAAGAGGACCAAAGAGATAGCCCACGCCCCATGTACACTGCATGGAGGGGAGAAAACTCTTTCCAGGGCCTGGCAGATGGGCCCTGTACCCCAGGGCTTGGAGCAAAGGCACCATTACTCACTGAGGCCCTCCATGGCTCACCTCCTCACAGATGGCCCCAGTGATGGTCACGGGGAAGATGCGCACGGTGCCACGCCCCAGATTCTCCCGCTTCCGCTGCTGGCTGAAGGCTCTGAGCTCTTTCTTCTCTTCCTCTTCCAGTGCTGTGCAGTACTGTGCCTGGAGTAGTGGGGATCTTCCAGGCTCCTCCCCTGATGCCTGCCCCCAGCCTTCTTCCAAATTTCATCCGTGCTCAAAAAAATTTACTTCTAGGCCTTTATATAGATGGTGCTTCCTGCCTGAAATACCCACCCCTTACCTCTTCTCCCAAGGCACAGCTGTGGTTTTGCCAAGGAATGTCCCCTGATTGCCCCTGCCTGTCCAGACCTGTCACCTCAGATCAGCTCACCTTTCCTCCTCTGACCCTGCCCACTTCTTTCCAGCTGCCCAGCATTTGTCCAGGCTGTGTCCCCTACCTGGCATGCCCTTCCTGTCTTCTGTCTCCTCACCTCACTGTCATGTGGGGGCAGCTGGTGCAGCAGCTGCTTGATCCTGTACTTCTCCCCGGGACTGTTGACGTAGGGGACCTTGTCCTCTGGAAGGCAGCTGAAAAATTGGTATACCTGGGAGGACATGGGGGATGGGAGAAAACAATTGAGACTAGGGGTGATGCAGTGGGATGGTGGGTCCCTACTTTTCTGAGAAAATTAAAGTCATCGGGAGGGAACTTCTATTGACCCCCTCCTCCCTACAGGCCAGATCATTTCTGCCACTTCCCAAGCCTACTGAGAGTTCCCTCATGTCTTGACCCCACTTTTCCCTCCATCTGCTGCTCCACTTTTCTTTCCCCTTTATAGCAAAATTCCTTGAAGGAGTTGTGTGCATTTGCTGTCTCCACTTCCTCTCCTCCCATTCTCTCTAGACCCCACTCCAGTCAGGCTTCCCCACCCCCTCTGTCCCGGCCTCTCCTCCAAAGCTATTCCTGTCATAGTCATTGATGATATCCACATCGCTGAACTCATTGTTCAGGTCTCAGTCTTCATCCAACTTGACCCATCAGTAGCACTGGACACAGCTGATCACTCCCTCTTCCTGGAAACACTGTTCCCTTAGCTTCCAGAACACCACACAGCCCTGGGTTTGTTTCCTCCTACCTTACTGGCTGCTCCTTCTCTGTCCCTGTTTTGGTTCCTCCTCAACTGGCCAACCCCTAAATGTGGGAGGGTCCTCAGGCTCAGTCCTTGGTCCTCTTGCCTCTGTCTACCTTCAGTCCCTTGGGAATCGAATCCACCCTCATGGCTATAAATACCATCTCATGGCTAATGCCTCACAAATGCATACCTCCAGCCCTGTGACCTCTCACTTGAGTTCCAGACAACGTGACCACTCAGATGTCCAACAGGCATCTCAAACTCCAGATAGCCAAAACCAAACTTCTGCTCTTAGCCCTCAAACTTGCTCCTGCCTTGGCCTGCCCCATATCAGTCAATCCATCCATCCTTGGGGTCATCTTTGACTCCTCTGTCACACCCACAAGCAAATCCTCTCAGCTCTACTTTCAGAATTTAACTAGAATCTGACCACCGCTCACTACTTCCACTGCCAGCGCCATCATCAGTCACTTGGACCATTGCAGTAGCCTCCCCTTCACTGATCCCCTGCTTCCACCCTCACTCTTACAGTCCATTCTACACTCAGCAGCCAGAGGGACTGTGTTAAGTCCTAAGACAAATCACATCCCTTCTCTGCTCACAAGCCTCTTGTGTCCTCTCCCTCATTCAGAGTGGAAGTCAGAGTTCTGTCCATGGCCTCCGCCATCTCTGACCTCACCTCCAACCACTCGCCCCATTGCTCACTGTGCTCCAGATACACTGGTCTCCTCGCTGTTTCTCATACATGCCAAGCACACTCCTGCCTCAAGGCCTTTGCATTAGCTGTTTCCCTTGCCTGGATCGCTCTAACCTCAGATATCTGCATGGCTCATATCCTTACCTCCTTCAAGACCCTCAAACATCATACTCTCACAGAGGTTGACCTGGGCACCCTATTTACAATTCTAACCTCTCTCTCTCCCTCTCTCTCTCTCTCTCTCTCTCCCCCTCTCCCCTCTCTTCCACTTCCCTGCTCTATTTGTTCCATAGCCCTTACACCATCTGACATATATTTACAGGTTTGCTTATTGGCTCTTGCTCCCTTTGGGAATACAACCTCCATGTGGGCAGATGTATTTTTTTGTGTTTTGTTCATTGCTGTGTTCTCAGTGCCTAGAACATTGTCTGACATGCAGTAAGTGCTCAGTGACTGTTTGCTGAATGAATCAATCAATGGAAATGAAGTGAATGAAGTGCTGGGATAAGACCTGAGGTAAGGGGAGGACAGGAGAGGGGTGAACAGGTCCTGAGGAACTGGCTCAGCGATCAATCAGGGTTCCCTGCTAGACCACAGAGGGGTCAGAAGGACATGCACAGTCTGACCACGCACGCTAGAGTTTCCCTGGAAATAGGTTCCCACTTGAGTGTGCATGTGTGTGTGCCCAGTGGTGAGCAAGAGTGGGTGGTGGCGTTTGGTCACCTGCTCGGGCTTGAGACCAGGGGGCACCCAGGCATACTCCTCCGAGGCACAGCCAGAGTCGTCGTCAGAGATGGAGTGGCGCTGGAAGTCTGAGATTAGCCGACACATGATGCGTTCCAGGTCCACAGGCACTGCGTGCACGGCGTGCTCCTCCCGTGGGCATTTGCAGTGCTGGCAGATCTTTCTGAGGGGACCGGGATGGGGGGTCAGTTCCTAAGGGTTGGCCCACTTGGACCCCTTGGCAGCCCAAGGAAGTCCAACTGAGGGCCAGAGACATTCAGATTATCACCAGCAAAAGACTCCGAGCCAGACAGGGGCCTGGGGGCGGTGCTGAGCGGAGGTGGGGCTGTGAGCCAGACTACTGTGGGGAGTTGGCGGGGGCTGTGAGGGGCAGAGCGGCCAGCTGGGGGCAGGGCTGTGAGCTGGGAGTGGGGCTGCGGGGCCTGGGCCGAGGATGTGAAGGGGTGGTGGGGCTGTGGGAGGTCTCAAGTCCATCCCCTGACTTTCAGCACTGGGACTTGGGTCACACTCTCCCGGCAACGGGCCTGAGTAGGGGTGGGGCTCTGAGTCTGAGATTGGAGTTATACATCTAAGGGTTTCCCCTCATGACTTTGGACGTGGTGGGGGAACTTTCCCTAGGGGCGGGCTCTAGCTTGTGCTGAGGCTCTGAACTTGTGAGTGGGTGGGGCTCTGAGCCTGAGTGAGTAGGGCTCTGTCTGTGGTATTTTATGGGACGTTTTGGGTACAGGGCTCCACTAGGAGGATAGGACCTGGGTCTGGGAGAGGAGTTCTGAGCCCCAGAAGGGGGCTGGAGGTCAGTGGGCGGTGCTTAGAGCCCGGGACGGAGGATCTCCCTAGAGATGGGACTCAAAACTTCTGGGGGCGGGGCTGTGTAGTAGGCGGAGCTCTCCTGGGAACTGGACAATTGGGAATGAGTCAGGGGAGGGGCTCTGGACCTGAGTTTTCTCTAAGACCTGGCTCAAGCCTAGGGGCGTGCCCTAAGTCTCGGTGGGGGGGGGTCCCTAAGGGCGGGTTCCCATAAGGGCAGGACCCTGACGAAGACAAGGTCCTGGGATGGTCACCTACCTCCAGCCATGCAGCAGGAAGCCGGGGCACTGCTCCCTGCAGGAGTTGCAGGGCTGGCCGCGGTCTGGGTCCTCTGCCTCTTGAGGCTGTAGTGGGCGGGGGCAGACGCGGGACCCGGCGAGGTGCGCGCGGGCGGGGAGGGAGAGAGACGTCAACGCCCGCCTCTCCACTCCGAGGCCGACAACCACACGCCGGGGCCTGTCCCACCAGGGCAACGCCGGGCAGGCTGGGACAGAGCCCAGAGCGCGGGGGAGGGGGACACAACCGAGGTAGAGGCGGGGGAGCTGAGGCCACCTCCCTATATGCCGCCCCTTTCAGGGAATTGCCCTCCCCGGGCCAGCATCGGACTACCCTCACCCAGCCTCGACACCTCCCACCAGCCTCTGACTCCTCCAGGCCTCAAAACACCTCCCCCTGAACTCAGAGTACTCTCCCCACCAGAGCAGAGCCCCTAATCTGGGTGTCCCCTCTCAGGCCTCATCTCGGCCCCTTCTCCACTCAGGAAGCCAGCAGCACTCCAGTTCCACAGGGTAGGAATCCGAGACCCTATCCTTACTTGGGATCTCCACGTGAGCCCTGCTCCTCTTTTCAGAAGCTCAAGAGCCCATCCCCCAAACCCTGGCTTCACCCTTTCATACCCAAGGAACTGAGACCCTCCTCCAGGATCTCAGGAGGCCCTTGAGCCATTCAGAAACCCACACCCCAAGAAGCCTTGGCCCTTACCCCTCATATCCTAGGGCTATTCACTCTTCTGGACCACCAAACGCAGACCCCACCCAGACAGCCCCTCCAAAGGAAGAGGGAGACCCTCCCATCTAGGAAGGCAAAAGCTTCCTGGCTCAAGTGGAAGCCTGGAAGCCCTCTCCTCACAAATCCCAACCACTCGACTCTCAGTATTAGGGCACCCCAGGAGTGTAGGGCCTCACTCTTCAGTTCACCTTCCGCCAAGGTACAGGGGGAGGTCCCTTTTCTCATAAGCTCAGGAGGCCCCTGCTCAATCTAGGACTCCAGGACCCAATCTTTTGGCTCTCAGAATCCCCTCCCATAATTCACCCGAGAGGGGAGTGCACCAGGTCCCCGGGGTGCTGATAAAGGTGTGCGGAAAGGTGATTAGGGAGCAAGGGCCACCAGATCTCCACGTTCCTTCATCCACATGCTTCCAGCAGCCCCAGGCCCTCCGGTTTGGGAACCCTGAGGATGGGGATTCCCAGATCCTCTGGGAGCGCCTCCTCGCTATCCCTATCCCCTGCTCCCTCTCCCGGGCCTCAGTTTACCCCGACCCCCACCGCTGCCCTGAGTCTCGCTCACCGCGCGCCCGGAGCGGCGCCTCCGGGACCCACGCGCGAACATGGCGCGCCCGGGCAGGGTCAAGCCGGGCCGGGTCAGGCGAATGGAATCCTTGTGGCCGTCTGGCCACCGCGCGTCCGGCAGGGGAGCTCTCGGTTCCGTAAACCTGACACCGGCGTAGGAGGAGCGCGCCCAGCGGGGTCCGCCCCTGGGCCTGTTGTCTCTCCCGGGCCAAGGCGCCCCCTGCCTAGAGGTGAGGGGCGCGCAGCCCAGGAACGCCGTGCGCGAAAGCTTCCTTGCACTCCTGCCTGGGCGGCAGCTGGGCCTCAGAAAACACGGCCCCCAGAGCCCCCAGGGTTCCACATGATCTCTCACAGGACATTCTAGGGCTTGAGGGCTCTGTAGTGGTGGAGTGGGAACTTGGAAGTGGCGACCTGACTGCAAGGAGTGTGCGCTACAGTACTTGTATTGATGCTTCGTGTGGATTTATCTTGGATGTTTATTTGGGGGATGGGTTAAAGCCACCTCTTGGCCCCCTCCCCACTGGTGATGTTCTGAGGGTCTCTTCCCCCCGGATGAATGCTGCAAGAACGGTCCCCAACCCCATCGCAGCCCCAGCTGGTGCTCCCTCACCCCATCAGAGAGCTCGATCTTATGCCCCCGTCCCACGTCCCCGCTCTCATAAGTTTGCACAGCCAGGGTTATCTGAGGTTTATGGGGAGGGGGCTAAAGTTACCGGCCAGGTTCCGAGGCCCTCTTCCCTGTTCGCTCCCCATCCTTACAGGCCCAGCTGCGATGACCCCTAAGTCCCGAGAAATAGATTTTCAAGCCTTCCCTCCCCTGCTCCCACTTTTCTCTCTCCAGTGATTCTTTTCCTGAGCTCATTCCCTGAGCTAGGAGTCTCTCCGCGCTCTCAGGCTTCGCTATGCCTCGGGGCTGGGAGGAGGGGGTCCCCGGCACACAGCCAGAACTCCGGTGCCCGGCCAGGGTCTCTAATTAGGCACCGCGGTGGCGGCGGTCAGCCGGGCCCTTCATCGTGGGCGCCGGGGACCTCACCCACCCCCACCGCGCCCCATTACGCACATCCTGGTCACTTCCCGCCCCTCCCTGCCCCAGGGAGGAGCCTGAGACAGGTTATAGGGAGTGAATGAAAGAACTAACGAGTCACCTTGGCGCCCCGCCTCCCGGCCTCGCAGCCTAGTCTGTCTCCCGGTTCTCCAGCTGGAGCAGAGACAAAGAGATAGAGAGACATCAGGGTCTGAAGAATGCGAGGCGGATGGCTAGAGGGAAGTCTTCCTTTGAACCGTTTGGGGATTCAAGGACAGGGCTCCACAGGGGCTGGGAAGGGGCATGGCTAAGGGACCAGAATTAGAACTGAACCCTAGAAAGACTGGGCATTCGGTGGCCAGTAGTGGGGCAGTCGGCAGGGCTACTCAGAGCGTGACTTAGAATGATCGGCAGGCGAGGCTTCACAGAGGACAGGGCTCGGCAAGACACTGTTGGAGGGGCCGAAAATGGTGGGATGACTCGAACGGTGTCCAGCAGGTCGGAGGCGGAGCTTCCTCTCGCCTCCTCTTCCCCATCTTTCTCTCCCCCCTCCAAAAAGACACACTGAGAAGTAAGAGCCATGTGGACTAGGTGGTTGAGGAGTTTATTTAGGGGAGAAGAATTAATCATATTTGTTCCTCCTCGGGGATGGAGTCTTCAAACAATACCGAAGGGCACGGGAAAGGGTGGGGGTCTGGAGGGGAGAGGGAGGGGCCACAGCCAGACAAAATGGCAACACACAAGCACAGGCACTACCGACGTCACAGACACAGCAGAGGGTGCAGGATAGGGGCTCCAGACCGGGCCTCCAACCACTCCGGGACGGATGGGGGTGTGGAGGGAGGGAGGAGGCCGGGGGGTGGGGGGAGAAGGGTAGGTCGGCCTCACAGACCCTTTGGCTCTGTCCTCTGATTGCCTAGCTGTCCCATCTCGGGGTTGGCAAGGGTGTGGGGGGTGCCTCTCTCTGGATCCCACCCCTTAACCTCCAAGTCTTATCTCTCATCTCTTCCCAGGCCACCTCAGTCCTCAGCCTTGGCCAGGGATATTCCCCCCTACCCCTAACAAAACCCATCCCTCAGCTCCTGACCAAGCCTCTCACCTCGCCCTCCCCACTGCCAAGCCCACCCACTTTAAAACATATTTTCTTCACTGCTCCTTTGCGGGGGCGGGGCTGCTCCTTCAGAAACCACCATGCACGCCCCACTCTAAGCCCCGAACTGTCTAGAACCCGGACCACGACCTCACTCCAAGTTTGGCCCATTCCAGAACTCCACTTCTTGCCTTGCCCAAGGTCGGCCCCCTTTAGAATCAAACTCAGTCTCTCGAGTGTTCCAAGCCACACCCCTTCCATAGATTCTGGTCCCAATCCAAGGCCTGCCCACTCTGGGGCCTCACCCACTGCCTGCTTCAAGCCCCACCCCTTCTAGAACCACGCCCTTAGCGTTTTTCCAAACCCAGTGTCCAGGTCCCAAGTCACACTCCTTCCGTAGAACCCTGTCCTACTCCAACCCCTGCCCACTGTGGGCCCACCCGCTGCCTCACTCAAAGCTCCACCCCTTCTAGGACTACACCCTCAGCCTCCTTCTAAGCCCCATTCTAGAATGCTGTAGGGCACCCTTCTTCTTCAGACTCCAGATCCAGGATGTCTGGAACCCAACCCCTCTGCTTACTAGCCCCGTCCACTCCAGAGGTCCTCTTCAAGACCACCTTGGGTCCCAAGCTTCCCCAGTCTCTGCCTTTCTCCTCTCTTCAGGGTTGAATTTTCCCTAATGGCCCCTGTTCAGGCATTGCTAGAGGAATCAAGGCCCGAGTTGGGGAGGAGGGGAGGGAGAGAGGGGAGAGAGTCTGAACTCACACCCACCCTCCCCACACAGTCTTCTGTCTCCTCCCTGTCCCCCTTACAGAGCCCCCCAACCTCAGGGCACAGGGCCAGGGAACAGAGAGGGGCCAAAGGATGAAGGGGAAGGGGTAGGGGTAAGAGAGGGGCCCATGCAAGATCGGGTCCCTAATGCATAAGGGGAGTGGAGTGGGGGCAGGGCTCAGACAGATAAATAGATATTTATATATAATATATATATATATAAACAG
This sequence comes from Balaenoptera acutorostrata, assembly GCF_949987535.1. NCBI lineage: Eukaryota > Metazoa > Chordata > Mammalia > Artiodactyla > Balaenopteridae > Balaenoptera > Balaenoptera acutorostrata. Next base: position 43,007,117 of record NC_080085.1, read on the forward strand.
CAAAGACAGTTAAGGGTCTCCTGGTTTGAGGGGTGGAGACCTGGAGTGTAGGGATGGGAATGGGGGGCAGTCCTTCTCCTGAGCTCTTGCCTACCAACGGGGTCCTCCCGGGCTGCACTGACCTGTGGAGACAAAAGATACAAAAGGAGAGGGGGTCCAGACACAGGTGGTGCCTTTAGGGAAGGGCTGGGCTGCTATGCCTCTGCCCTGGCTTCACCCTCTATCTGCCATGCCCTTTCTTCCTTCCTTCTTCCTTCACTTATAGTCTTGGGGTCAGCTTCATCCCAGCTGCCCCTGCTGGGAAGATATACCTTGCCTCCACTAGATTAGGTACCAAAGAAATTATGGTTTCCCCTTCCCCCAACCCAAAAAAGTCTGTTAACGGGTACTGTTCTCCTCATTGGTGGTAAACTATATTGAGCAGAGCAAAGATCCTTATCTTCGTGGAGCTTACATTGTAGCAGGGGAGAAAGACTTTAAACAATTACCATGATGTATAAATAAGTTATCTAGTAGGACATAAGGTGATAATAAGTGAAATGGAAAAACAAAAAGTAGACTGGGGCGAGGGGGATTAGGAGTGACAGTAGGGGAAGAAAGGTTGCTGTAGTAAGTAGGTAGTCAGAGAAGACCTCATTGAAGAAGTGACATTGGAATAAAGACTTAAGGAGGTGAGGGAATGAGCCATGCAGATAACTGGAGAGAAGAGCATTCCGGGTAGGGAGCACAGCCAGTGCAAAGGCCCTGGGGTGGGACCACATCTAGTGTGTTTGAGGAACAGCAAGGAGATCAGTGGGGCTTCAATGGAGTGAGCAAGTGAGAGTGGTAGGAGGTAATGTCCGAGAGGTAGGTAATGGGGTCACGTAGGAGCTTGTAGACAAGGCTGTGAGGACTTCAGCTTTGACTCTGGATAAGGTATAAATCAAGTGAAGATTTTAAGCAGAGAAGAGTAAAATGATAGTAAAATGTCTCATGCTATGTTGTTTCTTTTATTTCCTCAACAAATGTTTCTTAACATTAGTAGTGCTCTAGGTGATGTGTCTGTAGCGTGAATTAGTCATGGTCACATCCCCTAGTCTAGTAGAAGAGACAGTCAATAAACATATAAACTAATAATTACAGACTGTGATAAAGAAAAGCACAGGGAGAGGTAAGAAAAGGGACTTGTAAGGAGTTGGCCAGGTAAGGTTATCAGTGTGTGTGGGTGTGAAACTCCAGGGGGAAAGCAAGTACCAAGACTGTGAAGTTGGACTGTTGTGCCTGGCACATGGAGGTGGCCAGTGTGGCTGGAACAGAGTGCGGGGGAGTGGTTGGAGGTGAGAGGTCAGAGAAGTGAGGGGTGGGGCTAGATTGTGTAGGGTCTCGTGGGCCATAGCTTTGGCTTTGGCTTTGAATCTGAGTGAGATGGGAGCCCCAGTAGAGCTCTGAGCTCTGAACACAGGAGGGTCGTGGTGTGATTTAGGATTTAACAGGATCGTTCCCCACGCCATGAGCAGAATATAATGGGAATGGGGGTGGAAACCAGTGAAGAGGTCCAGGGGGACAGTGGGAAGATTATGGATATATTTTGAAGGTAGAGCCAACAGGAATTTTTAATGAATTAGATATGGGATGCCTGATAAACTGCTCCCTGCCCTTTCCATCCTGGCCAAGTGCCAGAAGCTACCTCCACCCATGTGTTGCCACCTCCTTGCCTTTCCCCTCTAACGCCATCAGCCTGCCTCTACTCCCCATCTTCCCCCCTCACATTTGAGGGAAATCTCGCTTCTCTTTTGAGGCCCAACAAGAAGGCCGGCAAGACTTTCCAATGCGCCCCCCCACCCCGCCCCGCTCCGCCCCGGCCCTTTCCTTCTTTGAAATTCCACACCACCTCCCTCGCCTCCAGGGTTGTGGAGAGGTGGCAGATCTGTCACCTCCTTCGGATTAGTGATCTTGTCTGACCTTCATGATCCAAGCCCGTTTACCCTCATCATCTGTTGGCCTTATCATAACGTATTGGCTAAGACCCACTTCTTCTTCCCTCCATGGCTCCTGCGCCCAGCGGATTTCCAACTACGCAAGTCCTCCTGTTATTCCCTCCTTTCATTGGTTGCTCTGCCCACTTCTCTCTCCCCTCCCTTCTCTCAGAGCAGCACTTCTACCTCTCTCCCATTGGCTCTTCATTCTGCCCATTTTCAAACACCACTCTTCTGCTCTCCACCATTGGCTAGTTTTTCCGCCCTTAGCACGTAGCTCCGCCTCTCTATTGGCTCCTTCAAATTCCCATCCTTACCTGTCCGGCCAGTGTCCTACTCCTATTGGTTCACTAACCCGCCCATCTCCTTTCATGAACCCTCCTTGGCCGCCCCGCCTGTCTGTCACTCACCAGACTACATCTGATTGGAGAAGGAGGTGGGCGCACCCTGAGGGCCATAGCCTTGCTGCCCGTAGTCGCCCTGAGGCCCGTAGCCACCGCCACCGCCACCGGCGGGCTGCCCGTAGTCAGGCTGATAGCCGCCCTGGGGCCCGTAGGAGTCCTGGGGCCCGTACCCGCCGGGGCCCTGCCCGTAGCCTGCCTCGCCGTAGGCATCCCCGGGCGCCGGTTGCTTCTCGGGGGCGCCGGGAGGAGCGCGCAGGAATGGGGCGGCCCAGCCTGTCTCCTTGAACACGAACCATAGGTTGCCGACCCAGAGCACCAGGTTCAGGAAGCCAAACACCTGCGGGGAGACAAAGCTCGGCTGTCGTCCTGCGCCCATTGCCCTGGCGGCCCCGGGGAACATCGAGGCCGCTTGCGTTGGGCTTGGATTCGCGGGCGCCCGGAGGGTGGTGGTTTCTGAGACCCCGACCCTCCGAGTCCCAGCGCATGAATGTCAATGTGCACAAAAATCACCTTGGTGGGGAGGGGGGCGTGGGGCGTGTTAGAATTCAGATTCCCGGGGATGTTGAGATATATCAGTATTACATATATGTGTTTATATACACGTTTATACACGTACAAAATATAGTAAACCTAATTTTGTAATATATAGTAAAATGTTAAGCATAAATTTTTATTAAATATGTAGATATACCACTAATGGATGCATATATACACATACATATGTATATACAAATATATGTATAAATACCCATGTATAAAGTATATAAATATATGCTTTTATATTAAAACAAATATATATATTTGTATAAATATATACAATGTAATTCAATTTGGGGACAGGAAGTAATATTTCCACTTTACAGCTGAGGAAACTGAGGTGCAGAGAGGCTAAGTGGCTTAGATCTCGTAGCCAGCAATTGACCAAAAAAAGAGTTGGAATCTGAGGATCTGTAACACTTGTATACTACTTACCACGTGCCAGGCCCTCTTCTAAGCACTTTGTATGTTATTAGTTCACTACTTAACTTTGGAGCAGGACCTCTTATTTTCAATTTATATGCTCAAACTGAGGCCTGAGAGGCTGAGTAACTAGTTTCAGGTCGTAGAGCTTGCAAGTGGCAGAGCTCGGATTTGAGCTCAGTCTGACTCTGGCCAGTAGGGGGCGTCCACACGGGAAACATTTCAAGTTATTCTTTCATTTTGCATATAAGGAAACAGGTCCCAAGAGGGTTCTTACTGAGTTGCCAGAGATTCTACATGACTAGGCTGAGCCTGTGATCCAGGTCTCCCAAACCTAACTGGACAGAAGATCTCACGTTCCCCTTTTGGGGACAGTCTGTGGTGTCACAGTGGTTACAATTGCTATCTCATCCTACAAGGCTCTGTTGTTGGCATGCCTCCTCCAGGGAGCCCTCTTAGATTTCCTTTGAATTCTCCTCTCATTCTCTCTCTCCACCACTCCCCATGCCAGACTAAGTTTCCCAGCCACCCTCCCCAGCTGGCCCAGCCAGCTTCCCAGGGCTTACCACCGAGGTGTTGAGGCCGGAGGTCACAGGGTCCCTCAGCTCCTTGCATGTATTCCCCGTCTGGTGGCAGACAGGCATCCCCTTGATAATGTTCTCTGGGTCCGTGGCCATCTTCACATCTGACAGCCCCTTGGCCCAGGCCGACGAGCTAACCAGCCACATGAAGGCGAACACTGCCGTGGCCAGAAAGTCCTAGGCCGGGCAGGGGGGAGGGAGATGGCACCGTGAGTGGGCTGCTTCATGCTGGGCTGTGGGGCCTCCTCAGATCACAGGCTTTCTTGGGAGGGGGTTCTCCTAGAAGAGGCTTGTCTCTCCCCTGCCTTTCCAGCTCTTGAAGCCCCCAACACTCACTTGAAGGTGGCCCTCCTAGCTTGGGCTTGTCTGTGCATGTGTGTGTATGTGACAGAGGGTGTGGGAGTGTGATTGTGGTATGTGGTGTGGGTGTGTGTGGGGGGGATTCTGTGAGATGGTTGCCAAATCTGTGGAAAGTAGTGTGTCTTTCCACTTTTACCTGAATGTGGGAATTTGTGTCATTTTGTGTCTGGGATGAGGGTGTATGAGTACAGCTGTGTAGGAATCAGTGTGTCTGTGTGGTGTGATGACAAGCATGACTGTCACAATGAACCTCTGTGTGCTTCTTTCTTTCATCTAGACTGTAGGGTTTTGTGAGAGGTGGCAAGTTTCCAGGTGTCTGGGATTCTGTGTGGGCTGTGGATGTGTCCCTGTCACTCTGATTCGGTGTCTCTGATGCTCATAGCAGCAGCAGCAGTAATGTGTGCGGCTGTTATCAGGGCCGCTTGCATGTGGGCCTGTCTGGGATTTGACGTGGCCTCTGAACATGGCTGTGTCCCCAAGGTTCCATGTCCCCTGGCCCCTGTATGCATACGAATGGCTGTGGGAGCTCACCAGCATGGGCCCTTTGTTGTTCTCTCTGTACTTGTTCTGCAGGAAGATGTAGGTAGCCAGAGCCCCCATGGAGTAGAGGAAGGCAAATACGGCCACGGTGACAAAGAATTCAGCTGATGAGGAGTAGTCCCCCACGAGGAAGATATTTTTAGGGTCTCCTTGGCAGGTGGGTGCCTCAAAGTACACTTGGTACAGCCTGTGGAGAGAGGTGGGCAGGTGTGGCCCAGGCCCTAAGAACTCCCTCCCCTCCCCCCCGCCCAGTCATGGGTCCCCCCCAGATTCTGACAAGGTCCCAGGAAGAGGAGGAAATAACCATTCACGAGCACCTACGGTGTACCAGTCACATTTCATTGATTGCTGAGAGCATGCCGGTGAAATAGGTATTACTCAGCCCTCACTCCAACCTAGGTACTTTGGCCCCTTGGTTATTCATAGAACATACCAGGCACCCTCCCACCCTAGGATTTTTGCACTGGAATGCTCTTCTCCTTCAAGCTTTGCTCCACTGGTCACCTTCTCAGTGAGGTCTTCCCTGATCTATTTAATTAAATCTAACCATTCCCTCCCAGCACTCCTTAGCCCCCTTCTTTGCTCCATTTTCTCTGTAGCTGTGATACCCCAACTGACATACCATGTATTTTACTTTTTTCCTTGATTTTTGTTGTAACTACAAGAGGGCAGGGCTTTTTCCTTTGTTTTGTTCAGTGTTGTACTCTTAAGGCCTGGAACAGTGCTGCCACATAGTAGGCGCTCAATAAATGTTTATTAAATGAAGTATATGGAGGCAGAAACAGAGGCTCCGAGAAACGCATGAACTTGCCTAAAGTCACACAGCTGGTATAGGAATGACAGAGTTGGAATCTGAACCCTGTGTTTTTCCCCCTACGTCATGTTGACTCTTCTCCCCACCTCACTTCAGGTCCCCAAGAGAAAAACAAATGTGTACATAGCAGGGGAGAGCCCAGGGACTACAAAATAGGAGGAGACAGATAGAAAGACAGGAGGGTAGAAGGGATGATGGAACAGGATGCGTGTATGTGAGGTGTGGGGTGGGGGGCGGCTGCAGACTGGGAAGGCATGTGAGGCTAAGGCCTTTCCTATGGTGTGATGGAAGAGGGGTCATAAGGAGGAACGTGTGTGGAGAGAAAGAGCAGGGTGAAGTCCCAGAGCTCTGGCCTCAGGTTGGGGGGCAGGATCCAAATGGTGCCAGTGCCCTTGTATAGCAAAGGCCCTAAGGGAAGGGCTTACACTTATTGATCACCTCTAAGCATTTTACATAATTGCTTCATTTAATGACCCTCCCCCACAATTCTCTAAAGCAGGCATTATTATACCTGTTTTACAGATGAACAAAGCGAGGCTCTGCAAGGCTAAGTTACTTGCACAGGGCTGCATGGCTGCTAAATGATGGAGCTAGGAGTTGGATCTGGGTTTAAGTTTCTGGGTTTCTAGGGGGAATGAGGGGTCTTTGGGGAGGATTATTGGGGCAGTGGCAGGGTTGGTCAGGGGGACACAGGGCAAAGATTTTTTTACCCTGGGAGGCTTGTGGGTGAAGGGCAGATCCTCAGGACCCGAGGTCCTAGACATGGGAGGAGTTGGGGGGTCCACAGATTTTTCTGGTCTTCTAGATCCCTAAAGGGCCTGCTCTCAGCAGTATCCCATGCTGCAACTCCCACTCCTTCCCCAAACTCTCTTGGCTTCTGTGAACTGGTGGATCCCTGGTTGTCATCCTCCCCTTCCCCAGCCTCTCAGACCACGCCTCCCTGGTGCCCCCTTTTCTTTTGATTATTGCTCAGGGCCTGTGCTGGGCTATCTTCTCTTCAGTCTTGCCTCTCACCCTGGGTGATCCCCTGAGCCTACATTTACCCTTAGTGCTCAAAAATCCCTAATTTCCAACTCAATCCCTGGTCTCTTTCCTGAATCCTTTAAACCTATTTATTTTCCTTATTTTAACAAACACTTATGGAGCACTTATTGTGTGCCTGGCACTGTGCTAAGCATTTTACAAGTATTAATTCATTTAATATTTATCATAACCCTGTAAAGTGGGTATTATTATCCCCTTTTACAGATGAAGAAATGGAGACCCAGAGCAGTTATGTGATTTGTCCTAGTAGTGGAGGAGCCTCAGGAGCCTCTATTGAAATTGTGTCTGTGGGTCTCTGTCTTCCCATTCCTAGGAGGTAAGCCTCTCCATGAGGGCAGCAACCTTGCCTGCTTGTGCTCACTCTTGTGTACCTAGCACCCGACACACGGTATGAGCTCAATAACTCGCATAACTGTTTAATTGGGCTTAATCCTTCCCCATGGCTAAGCAGCACCCCCTCATTATTCTCTATCATAAAACCCTGCATGAAGATGCCCTCCTTGGATTTCTCCCAATCTGCAATTATCCTCTTTATTCATTTGTTTATTTGTTATAATGTCGGCTCCATGAGGATAGGGAGCTTGGTCTGTTTTGTTCACTGTTATATCCCCAGCACTTTCAGCAGTACCTGACATACAGTAGGTTCTCAAAACATGTGTATGGGATGAACGAATGGGAATTAAATAATAATATTGGCTAACATTAATTGAGCACCTACTGCCTTAAGGATATATATATGTGTGCATATATATATATATAAAAATTTGAATCTTGTTTATTGCCAGTCTCCTGCCCCTCCTCTTCACTAGAACACAGCCAGAGGGCAACAGCCTATGCCTGTCTTGGTCACCACGTGTCCTAGATGTCCAGAGCAGTGCCAGGCACAAGGTAGGTGCTCAGTGCATGTGCAGTGACCTGAGTGGGTGTGGTCTCCCGAGGTGGGGGCTGGGCAGGAGCCGCTGGGGGGGAGGTGTTGGCCGGTCCCACCCCCACCCCCATCCCAGGTCTGTCAGGATCCCAGGGGTGGGCTAGTGTGGGGGCACACCTGAAGGGGTACTCGAATTCGACCTCGATGTTGAGGTCACTCTTGGTCTTGTTGGCACAGTCCACACTCAGCTGGAGCTCCCCACTGTAACTGCCGCATGTGGCAAAGGCGAAGATGGCAAAGACCTTGGGCAGCAGGGATGGGGATGGCCACGGTGAGCCTGTGTGCACGTGGGATGGGGCTGCCCTCCTCTGGACATATCGGGGCCCAGCATAGGCAGCAGCAGATGGACTGGTCCCCACCCCCACCCCCTAATCAGGGCTCAGCGAGGCCCAAGGACAAGCTGATTAGAGGGGTGTGGCTATCTCTTCCAGTCTTTCTCCCAGTGTCTCTCTTGGTTTCTACCTCTCAATAATGCTCTGATTCCCCTTATTCTGTCTCAGTCTATTTCTCTGTCTCTGTCTTTGTCTCTCTCTGTATTCTGCCTGTCTCTGTTGTTCTCTGTGTCTGTTTCCCTCGGTATCTCTCTGTCTCTGTTTCTCAATGTGTCTTTGTCTTTCTCAGATGTCTCTGTCTTTCTGTATCTGTTTCTCTCTCTGCCTCTCTAGTATCTATGTGTGTCTCTTTCTGATTCTTCTCTCTCTCTCTCTCTCTCTCTCTCTGAATGTGTGTGTGTGTGTCTTTCTGTTTCTTGGTCTGTCTGTCTCTATCTCCCTGCTCTGTCTCTGACATTATCTCTACGGTGCTCTCTCTGTCTCCCTCCTGCCTCTCTTTCTGTTTATCAGTTTCTCCTTTTCTCTTTTCCCGGAGGGTCTCTTCTTCTCCCTCTGTCTCTTTCTCTCCCCCACCGCATTTCTCTTCCTCTCTTCCTGTGTCTGTTTCTCTTTGCATCTCTGTTCTCTCTGCATCTTTCTCTGTCTCCCTTTTCTTTGTCTCTTTCTGTTTGTTTCTCTCCCATCTCCATATCACTTTTTTCCTGGTATTTCCATCTCTGTCTCCATCATTCCTGATCTCCCATTCTCTCTGTCTCCTTCACTGTCTCTGGGTTTCTCTGGCTTTTCGTCTCTCCCTGCAGCAACCAGCTTCAGTCTCCACCTCCCCTGCCCCTCTCTCACCTCAGGAGAGGAAGTAGGACGTCGCAATCTTCCACTTCAGAATGGGGGTACCCTTGGCCTTATGTGGCGTCACATCACAGCCCATCTGTTCTCTGGCCCCAGCCCCCTGGGACTTCACCCAGGAGCCCAATTCCCCCACCCCCTTCTGCCCCCCCAATCCATCCCTCCCTCCTTATCCCTCCTCCATCCCTGCTCTTCCGGACCCCACTACCTCCCTCTTTCTCCCCACAGCCCAGACCACACTCACCCATTGCAGCACCTTCACAAAGCCGAGGGGCTCCTTGACCACCCGGAACTGACCCCCGGCCACCAGCTGAGGAGAGAAACGGTGGGGAGGCGTGGGGTTGTTGGGTATGGAGAGGGAGGTGAGGGACAAGGCCACCAGGCAATGACCCCTGGGGATAAGGCATGTGATCTCCGGGAGGGAGTGACGTTTGGAGAGGCGGTGAAAAGGAGAAAGTGACACTTTGGGGAAGGTGTGAGCTCAGGGTCTCTGAGAGAAGGTCCCCGGGGTTCAGGGCTGGTGGGGACGTCTGGGGAGATGGTGAGATAGATGGCAGAGGGGGTCAGGGGTGAGCAAGATGGGGATGGAGTCAGGACTAGTTAGGGAAGGGGAGAAGGTCTGAAACGGTAAAGGTGAGTCAGATGGTGAAGGGGATCCGGTGGAGAGAGTGAGGAGGAGTTGGGGTTCATTAGGGTGGGGGAAGGGGTCTTGGATGGTGAAGGTGAGTCATAACAGGGAGGGAGTCGGGTTTGCTAGGGTGGGGGAGGGGTCTGCAGCGGTAAAGGTGAGTCAGATGACGGTGGTGGGGTGTCTGAGGTGATGAGGATGGGGAGGGGTTAGTCCTGGTTAGAGATGGGCGAGGTTCTGAGGTGGTGAAGAGGAGTTCGATGGCAGAGAGGGTCTGGACTGATTTGATTAAGGTGGAGGAGGGCTAGGACATGACTTCACTGCATATGTGCTGGGGGAAGGGAGACTAGGGGTTTGGGAGAAGCGAAACCGATCGTCCCCCTTGGTCTGCTCTGGGGGAAGAGGTGGTCGTCTACCAGGGTACCATCTCTGTTTGGAAGGGGCAGGTGTCAGCCCTCCCCTTCACCCCCGCCCCCACGCCTTCTGTCGGTCTATTTCCTAGCTCATCTGCAGCACCCCCCATCTTCCTTCCACTCTCCCCTCCCCTCCCTCCTTGCCTATACCCTAGCTCCAAGACCCCTCTTCCTCCCCGGTCGCCCGTAAGGAACTGGCTTCTGGCGGCCCCCGCTGCGGCAGTGAGGACGGCCCTCGCTGCGGCAAAGGGCGCACTCCTTCTTTTCTCCACCTCCCCTTTCCTCCCCTCGCCTGCCGCAGACCCCAGCCCCAGCGCCGGGGACCGGGTGTCCGCTGCTAGGATTCTGGCCACCACCTCGTAGAGTCGGCGGATTCGCTGCGACCCCGGCGAGGAGGCCGGCCAGCGGCGGGCTCTGTCCGCGGTGCTGGAACGCGTACCTGATTCACCACGTCCATGTCGGCCAGCAGCAGCATCAGCAATGCGGGGGGCGGGAGGCGCCTGCTAGCAAGGGCGGGCGCGGGGCGCGGCGGGGGCGGTGCGCGATCGTCGGAACAGCCCAGGGGGCCGCAGCTCCGCCCCTCGCACCCCCGCCTCGCTCGCCGCGCGCGCTTGCGCACAGCGGCCGTGTCTAAACCTCGCAGGCAGCCATTCCAGTCCGGAGGCTGGAACCGTGAAAATGCTGTCAGAAGATCGTTATCTCTGAAAACACAGCGAGAGATCTGGGGAGGTGGGCCGTTGGGTCCTACAGTAGGACAATTTGCCAGGCCGTTTGCTGAACTGTTGAATGTGTTCACTTACTTAAGCCTTAGAACATCCCTACGTGGTAGGGACTATTGGCCCCATTTTTACCGGTGAGGAAAATTAGTCCCCAGAGAGGTTAAGCGACTTGTACAAGGTCGCCCAGCTAGTTATTGGCAGTGCCCAAAGTCCCTGCAATTTAAACATGGTTCAGGGTTTTGAGAGTTTCTTCTCATCTGCATTTTAAGCACTTAAAAAAAAAAAACAAGACCCTCCCCCTCCAACCATTTCCCCTATTTCGCTCTTCCTTAGTCAAAGTGTTGCCTACTCCAACTCTCAACTTTTTGCATCCTGTTTATTCCTCAGTCCTCTCTTAATTGGACTATGCCTCCTTCATGCTACTAAAACTAGGCCCACCAAGGTCAATGGCAATTGCCATGTTGCAAAATCCAATGGATAAATACAGCTGGAATTTAAGATGCTCAACCTCACTCATACTAAAAGAAATGCCTATAAAAGCTACTAAGAGGGGCTTCCCTGGTGGCGCAGTGGTTGAGAATCTGCCTGCTAATGCAGGGGACACGGGTTCGAGCCCTGGTCTGGGAGGATCCCACATGCCGCGGAGCGGCTGGGCCCGTGAGCCACAACTACTGAGCCTGCGCGTCTGGAGCCTGTGCCCCGCAGCGGGAGGGGCCGCGATAGTGAAAGGCCCGCGCACCGCGATGAAGAGCGGTCCCCGCGCCGCGATGAAGAGTGGCCCCCACTTGCCGCAACTGGAGAAAGCCCTCGCACGAACCGAAGACCCAACACAGCCAAAAATAAATAAATAAATAAATAAAGTAGCTATAAAGATGTTAAAAAAAAATAGTAAAAAAAAAAAAAAAAAAAAAAAAGCTACTAAGACACTGTTTTTCATCTTTGAGGGTGGTGAATATAAAAAAGTTTGATAATGCTCAATATTAGCAGTTGGCCAGAAACAGGCATTCTCATAAATTGCCAGTGGAAGTTAAATTGGTATAACTTCTGTAGAGGGTAATTTGGCAAAATGTAGCAAACTAATAAGTCCATATATGTGGCTCAGCATTTACACTTCTAGGAATTTGTCTTACAGAGAGATTCAAACATGTGCTAAAAGAGGTATGTATAAGATAATACACTGCAGCACTGTTCATAAAGTGTGGACACTCCCCAAATGCTCATTACTGGCGGCCTGTTTAAAAAACTCAGGTAGAGCCGCAAAATGGACTACTATGTAGCTGTCATTACTAATAATATGGAGCTATGTAATGATAGCCAAGATACTTAGTTAAGTAAGAAATGCAAGATACCAAATTATGTGGGAATTGTGTACAAAGAGAAGGGAAGCATTATATCATAATTATAGAGAGAATAGCTAACATTTTAAATTGTGGCTGTTCTGTGAGCTTCCCATATATCACTCATTTAAATCCTCACAATAGGGACTTCCCTGGTGGCAGAGTGGTTAAGAATCCATCTGCCATAGCAGGGGACACGGGTTTGATCCCTGGTCCGGGGATCCCACATGCCATGGAGCAAGTAAGCCCATGTGCCGCAACTGCTGAGCCTGCTCTCTAGAGCCCATAAGCCACAACTACTGAGCCCACGTGCCACAACTACTGAAGCCCACGCACCTAGAGCCTGTGCTCCTCAACAAGAGAAGCCACCACAATGAAAAGCCTGCGCACTGCAACGAAGAGTAGCCCCCGCTCTCCGCAACTAGAGAAAGCCCGCGTGCAGCAATGGAGACCCAATGCAGCCATCACTCAATCAATCAATTAATCCTCACAACAGCCCTATGAGTCAGGTACTACTACTATCCTCATTTTAGAGCTGACTACACTAAGGTGCAGAGAGCTGAAGGAATTTTCCTAAGGTCACACAGTTGGTAGGTGGTAGAACTAAGATTTGAACAGGTGGTAAGTGGTGGAACTAGGATTTGAACCCAGGAAGTTTGGCTCCAGCACCTGTTACTCTTAGCCACTGTGCTAACTTATCAGTACAGCATCCTATAACTATATAAAAGATATCTGATAACATTGGTTGCCTCCAGAGGGAAGGGAAACTTTCACTTTATACCCCTTTGTACTTCTGAACTTTGAACCATCTGAATGTATACCTATGTTTTTTTTGTTTTTTAAACAAACACACTCACACTCAAATTCACACAAATATTGAATATGTAATGGGTACTTCACAGTTATTGCCTTTTCGGGGGAAGAGCATGGGTTTTGGCATTCAATTGCCTGAATTTGAATCTCACCTCTAATATTTATTCCTGTATGACTTTGGACAGGTAAAATAATTTAAAATGGTACTTATAGGATTGTTGCACTGATTAAACAAGATAATCACTGTAATGCACTTAGCACAGGGCCCAATAAATGGTTCGTTTTACCTTCCACGCATCTCTGGAATCTACTCACTTCTCACCATCTCCTCTGCCACCTCCCCTGGCTAAGGCGACCATCGTTCCTGCCAAATTTAGCATCTCCAGTCTCTTCCTCCTCCCATCTGTTTTCAGCACACCCGTCAGAGCATCTATTTAAAATGCAAAGTTAACTATGTCACTACCCTGCTCAAATCCCTCCCATGGCTCCCCACTGCTTTCAGGAAAAATCCCAGGGGTTGGGGCCTGGCATTCAAGGGTCTGCATCATCTGCCCTCAGGTGGCTTATCCCACCTCCTCCTTCAACAATCTCCCTTCACTCTCTTTACCCTGTCCATGACTTACTTTCGCACAATACACCAGCCCAACCACTCCAAGCCTTTGTTTCCAGACCTAGTGCAATTCTATATTCTGAGTCCTAGTCTCCCATTTTGGCTTCCCTCAAATTTCAGTCCTGGTTCAATTGACACAAATTAGACAAATGAGAAACCCCTGCTCTGAGAGCTGGGAGGAGACCCCAGGTCAGACCCTCCCCAGGGGTGGCCACATCCGGTGTCACTTCTAACACTACCTCCAATCCCTTTGGAGTGGGGATGACTACCACTTTGGACAACCCCCGTCACATGTCTAAGCCAGCTCAATTTGTGCTGAGGGAAACCCAGAACAGTGCCTGGCACAAAATAAATGCCCGATAAACCTTCACTGAATGAATGAGACCCCAACGGTTGGGCAATGACTAAAAGTAGGGCAAGAAACAGAGAGGAGCTCTGGGATCTGGGAGTGGGGTACTGTTAGCTGGTCTCAGGAGAGCCAGGTAAGCCCTGAGTGGGTTGCCCCAGGCTAGGAGCCTCGCCCTTTGCTGTCACCCCTGTCTTTTACAAATGAATTTAAATTTCCTTTTTCTCTTTATTTATTTATTTATTTTGGCCACACCGGGAGGCATGCGGGATCTTAGTTCCCCGACCAGGGATCTAACGGTGCCCCCTGCAGTGGATGCATGGAGTCTTAACCAGTGGACCGCCAGGGAAGTCCTAGATTTCTTTTTTCACAAGCAGAAGGGGGGAGGTGGGGGTGATCCCAATTTAGCCTCCCTTCCTGATGCTGTCAGAGGACCCCTCTGCCTAAGATACATCACATGCCAGGCTAGTTCTAACCTCCAGGCCTTTCTACTGGCAGGACTCTCCTGGAGGTTTCCTTATCCTTTCCTTTCCATCCATCTGTCCTGCCTCAGTCTGATCTGCCTGACCCCTTGTGGAATCTCTGACTTTCCCCCTCCCCTCATCCGAGCCCTCACACATCCTCACTCTCTCCACTTTCCTCCATCTGTCCAGAAACCTCCCTTCCCCCACCACCTCCACTCTGTCTCCAGCTTTTTTTGGCTGCTGCCTCTTCCGCCTCCCCTCCTCCTCCTTCCTTCCCTGACGCTGAATAATCAGGCCTGGCTGTCCTGGTTTCTGGAAATACCCGCGTGTGGGCAGTGGCTCAGGGCTGAAACAGGGGATGGATAGATGGGGACCGCTGGGCAGCCCCAGGCCTCCAGTGCAAAGACACCAAAATCCAGGGGTGTGGTCCATGCCAGTCTCCTTCTGAGGAAGGGAGGGCAGGAGGTTTATTGAGCAGTGGGGGAAGGATGGGAATTCAGAGGGCATGGACGCAGGCCATCTCGTCTCCCAGGTCCTCCTCATCAAAGCGGGAGAGGATGGACTCCTCGTCACTATAAAGTGAGCTGGTCCCCTGTGCCAGCAGGTTACTGGCAGCACTGTCCATCTCGTCCAGTGTCAGGCGACATGCATCTGCAATCTCCCGCTTGGCCAGGGCCACGAAGCGCGGGTCTCGGGCAAACAGGCCCAGGCCCTCGGAGATGAGCACCTGGGGGCACAGATGGGATCAGTGTTGGCAGAGGGCACAGCATGGAGTCGAAGCAGTGTGCACAGAAGGGTTGGTGTGGATGAGTGATGAACCCATGAAGGCACGCAGGGAAGTCAGTGGGGGACAGTGGGGCACACATCTTGCTGAGCAGAAGTCACAGAGCAAAGGGATAGCTACATACACAACACAGAGACTGGGGACCCTCCTTCCCAAGCTCCCACCTTCTCCCCTTCTCTCCCATCCCTCCGGCCCCCTCCCCTTCTGGACTCACAGCCTCCACCAGGCTGTCAGCACTGCCCCTTTTGCCATGGCTGGGGTCTGAGTGGGTTCCAGGCACGTGCAGACAGGTGAACGTGCGCAGTGGACCGCTGGATTTGCCGAGGTATCCGTCCCCTGCTGCACCCTCCTCCACCAGTAACAGTGGGGCGTATAGGAGCCGGCCCCGCTGAGGAGGGGTTGCCCAGGAACCCTGGACCAGAATAAACATCAGGGGCATAGTGACTGATGGGTAGGGTATGAGGATCTAGGAATCACTCCTGTGCCTACCTCTTACCCCCAAACACAACTGGAGTCAAACTGAATGGGTATAAATCAGCCTTGGGTTTATTTCAGAGCATAGAAGGCCTGGGTTTAAATCTCAGCTTTGCCACTTACTAGCTGTGTGATCTTGGGTAAGCCTCTCTGGGCCTCAGTTTCCTCATCTGTACACTGGGGCTAGTAACAGTACCCACCTCACAGGCACAGTGAGGACTGTGTGAAGTCACACGTGCCCCCTTCTTCAGAAGAGCCCGATTTGTAGTGTATTTGATAAATTCAGCCTAGGCTGCCCCCCACCCCTCCAGGCCTCAGCCCCCCTCCCCCACCTCACCTGTGTCCTGCTGGGCCCTGAGTTGCGCCCACGATGATAGGTGCCTGGGATGGGTAAATCTTCACAACTGCCCTGGCGCCGCAGACACTGGATGGTGAAGGAAGGCTTCCGGCCTGGGGGTGTGGGGGGCACCAGGGGCAAAGAGGAATGTCAGTGCCTCCCCAGCCCTCTGCCCTTATGGCCCATGGGGCCCCCCAGGACCCATGTCCACTCTCACCTGCAGGCGTTGGGGGCAGCAGACGGCGGCGTGGTGCTTGGTGGCCATCCACATATCTCTGGGGTCTGTGAGGTGGCAAAAGGATGGGGCGTGGGGGAGTCCCTGCCTGCTCATCTAGGTAGGAGAGCCTGTTTGGGAGGGAGGGCTGGGGTGAGCTCAGGCCTGGGCATGCGCGATGGGGTGCCATCCCTCTCGCACGTGGCTCATGGGCTCATCCTACGTGTCATGGCCAGAGTGCTGGCTGGGGACTTCCTCTTGTTCATCCTGCTTCTCTTGCCCTTTGGTTGCCTTGGACTGAGAACTTCCTTCTTCCGGAATGGTGAAAATGAGAACCCCAGAGCTTCTCCTGGGGAAAGTGAGGCAAGTTAGGCAGACCAGATCCCCCCAGTGTGGCCCTGGGCCCCTGGTTCCCTCTCATTTCATGCCCTACCTTCTACAGAAACGCTAGACTTTTTTTAACTGGGAAAATTCACATAACATAAAATTAACCTGTCATCATTTTAAAGGAGACATGGGCTTTCTTTTAATAGACGTTTGTCTCACTGGAAACACCCTCTGCCCCCTGAAGTACCCCCATAAAGTGGCTAGTCCCTCACAATCCTCCTGCAGACCTTTGCATACCTGTGGGCGTGGGACCCATCCTGGGGCACACTGGACTGTCTGGAGTTGGGAGCACCCCCATCGTCATCACTGGGCCCAAGGGAAAGTGAATCTGGTGGCTTGTCCCCGGCAGGCAGAGACACAGAAATCACAGAGCTCCGGCGAGATGGGGGCTGGGAGCCCATTGGGGCCTGTGGAAATCACAGGACTGAGCGTTGCATCCAGGTTGTAACTAAGTCACTTGGTCAAATAGTGTGTCTCCAATGAGCTCCCCAGGGGCCAAATCTGGGTCTTGCCCTCCAACAGTGGGTGGTAGGTACCACATAAACATTTGTCTATTGCAGGGGGTCTTCTCTGGGGGGCTTCCTCCCAGACGCAGTATGGAAATCACTCAGGGGGTTGAAGGAGTATTTTACAATCAAGAGTTCCTGGGGGAGTGAAAGCTTATTGTCCTTACTTTGTACGTTTCCGGGTCCTTTTCATCGTCCTCCTCCTCTCCCTCCTGCCCCTCTTCCTCCTCCTCCTCATCTGTGTCACAGGTGAGGGCCTGCCGCATCTCAGGACCCAAGTCTTGCAGGCTCCTCAGACCAGCCTTTGGGGGTGGGAAAATAGGGAATCGGGTAGCTCAGGGTCTAAACTTCCCTGTCCCTGAGTAGGAGTGTGGGATGGGGGAAGGAGCCCCACAGTCACTCCTGACCCTCTGTGGGTCCTGGGGTCTCAGTTTCCTCATCTGTGACATGGGTTCCATGAGATCAAGAAGGCAGTCAGCCTCAACCACAGAGCTCCCACATACCCCCACCCAGCTCAGGCCCTGCTCCCAAGACCTGAAGGGCAGAGGAGGTGCTTGGGGGGGCCTCGGCCCCTAGTAGCCCCTTTTCTTTCCTCCGCCGGAATTTGCGGAAATAGTCCTGGATCAGAAATGTGGCGTAGAATTTGCCCACGGTAACTTCTTCCTCTGGGAGCAAGGGAGAGGAGGCAAGGTCACACAGGAGTCCTCTGCTCCCCAACCCCCACATCAAAGCTTGGACTCTCCCCCTGCACCCCTCCCTCTCCAGCCAGTGATGGTTTGGTGGTGGTGAGCAATCGTTGACATTCAGAGGCAGGCTTAAGGAATTGGGGTGGAGCTAGCTCACCGTCAGCTGGGGGGATGACCTCATCTAGCAGCTTCTGCTTCATCCGCTTCCAGATCTTTTTGATGACAATCCGCAGCTCCTGATTGGCTTGCTCCAGGTTCCCTGCATGGGGAGAGGATGTGGGGCATGAGCCAATAGGAAGAGCCTTTCACAGCCACTCCTTCACTGTTGGAGGGCGCGTCACAAACTTCTACCGCAGCCAAACACCGCCCCCGTTGGACAGGTGGGAAAACAGGCCTGGAGAAGGCAAAGTCACCTATTTTGAGGTTAAGAGCTAAGAGTGGGGCCCATCCCTCAATTAGTTTGCTCCTTGCACCTTCCCCAGGGACCCTCCCCCTCCTGCCCCTCCCCCTTCTTCCCACACACCTTCTGTCTTGATCTTCAGGGATGTCCGAACGAGGGCAAAGAGTGTGGCATTGAATGTCACTGTCCCATCTGAGTTGAGAGGCATGTTCATCGCCACAAGTCTCTGTGCACACCAGGGACATGTAACCCATTTTGGGCAAATGCCAGGGATGCAGGCATGTGATGCCCAAGGGCAGAAACCTTTGAGGATGCCACCAAACACCCCCTCCCCACCCAAGGCAGGGTCCCTGCCCACCCCTGCTGTGTGGTGACAGTCCTCTCAGAGGCAGTGGTGGGCAGGTGCACAGACCTTGCAGGCCACTCGGTGTGGGCACAGCTTCCCGAATCCCAGGGGTGGCTGGATGCGTCTCAGCAGGGCAACCACATCCAGGTGCTTGATGCGGCCTCTGGGGAAGGTGGGGGTGGAAGAGAGGCACTACTGGGTTGGAGATACCCCCTCTGGTCCTTACTCAAGGCCCTACCAGCTCATCACTCCCTCGCCCCACCAACACCCCATAGCCTGCCAGGGAAGAACTGGAGGGCAGTCAGTGGGGGGAGGGGAAAAGGCAGAGGACAGGGGCAGTGGGAACCTTGGGACATCTACTTCCTGGGTAATGGGAGGCATAGGTCAGAGGTTCCAGAGTTGGAAGACTGTGAGGCAGTGCACTGTCCTCTGGTATCCCAGGTATGGGGTCAGAGGGCATACTTGGCCCCAGGGTCATATTCAGACCAGATCCTCTTGAATTCATCGAGGTGATGGGGGCCCAGGATGGACCAATCTCTGGTTAGATAATCAAAGTTGTCCATGATCACAGCCACAAAGAGATTTATGATCTGTGGGCCAGTGAGTAGGAGAGGTTAGGTGAAAGGCAGAGGAGAGTATGGGGGGTTTGGTGGGGGACGGAGGTAAGCTTCTATGGTCACTGGGTCATGAGTCCCCGGGTTGATCTTGTTGTCAGGCCAGCCCTTTCACCCGCTCTGAAGATCTGGGCTCCCCACCTCATCCCCATCAGGACCAGCCCCCGGGGCAGTAGTGGTGGTTGTGGGGATTGGTCCTTACCAGGAATGCACAGAGCATGAAGAAGCTGATAAAATAGGCTATGGCAAAATTGCTACCACAGCTAAACTCCTCACCAGGGCCGAAGTCAGACTCAGGGTCACACCGGCTCCCAGGAAGGCTGGCAAGCATTATCTCCTGCCATGCCTCACCAGTAGCACACCTGGGGGTCACACAGTGGTGCCATCTTGGTGGGGAGGCTATGAAGTCATGACAAGGGGCACTGTGGGGGCCAGAGGGGTGAGGAGATGACCTATTTCTTACCAGGGGCTACATCTGGTAAAAACAGCGTTTCAATATTTTAAAAGCTGGTGTGGCCATGTTGATGACAATCACGTTTGCATTTTACAGAGGGGGTGCTGAGGCCTATGAGAGGTATATGTCTTGCAGCCAGAAAAAGGATGGCTGAGGCTAGAATATTCTAAAAGGTTCTTTAGAACACAGCCAGAAAAGGTCTCAGGCAATATGGGGCCCCATGCTGCCATGTTACTTCCATAGCTCAGGCAGTCTGGAGCCCAGAGAGGATGTGTGGGCACCCAAAAGCATGCTGGAGATCAAAGCAGTAGGGGAGAGGGTGTGTGTGTGTCACCTGAACAAAAGCAGCACAGCCTGTGGAAAGGTCTGGAAGTTGTTGTTTCGGTTGATCTGTGTGCCATCCTGAAGAGCCACCTTGCCGAAAATCTGTGGGCATACAGGGGCTGTGTCAGAAGGGTGACTCCGTGCCCCTACAGGTTCCCATCCATTTCACAACACCTAATACTCAAAGGATCCTTACAACCCTGACAAGCAGGCACTGCTGATCCCATTTCACAGATGTATGGACTGACTCAGGGTGGTGCAGCTTGTCTGTCTTTCTACCCCCACTTTGGGCTCATTCCCATCTAACCCCCCTCAACAGAGGAGTGCCTGAGGGATGCTCCCCAGGGTTCCCACTTGCCTGCATCCCAATGACTGCGTAAATGAAGAATATCATTGCGATGAGAAGAGCCACATAGGGCAAGGCCTATGGGGGTGGAGAGGAGGATAGATACTCAGGTCCAGGCAGAGAACTGTAAGCCCCAGAATGCACTCAAGCCGGGGCCTGCTGAGAGATGTGGTCCATCCCCAAAGTGCCCATGACTGCCAGGGTCTCCCGAATATGGACACAGTATTAAATACAATAGAGTAAGGTCAGTGAGGCCAAGACATGTTGGGAATTGAGAGCCCACAAGAGAGAGAAAACTGGACATGGTAAGCTGCACATGGGTATGGCATGCTGGAAGGTGTAGTTCTGGGGGCGGTAAAAGGACAAGCTGAGGGTGTGAAGTGGGGATGAGGGGTGAACAAAGGAGTGGGGGAGTTACCTGAAAGGACTTGATGAATGTCCAGAGTAATGTGCGAATCCCTTCACCCTTACTGAGAAGCTTGACCAGCCGCATGACTCGGAAGAGGCGAAAGAAAGTGATCGAAATGCGGGAACTGTCCTCAGAGCTCTGGGGTTGGGCGTGTGGTGGGTATGCTCAGTCCACATTTGCCCCAGCCACCTCCCTGTCTCATGCTTTGGCCCTCCCAGCCTCCAAATCCCTCAGAACCCAGGCCCCAGGGTGGTCAGGGAGCATTTCTAAGGACTTTCGGGAAGAAAGGAAAGGAGGGTAGGTGAAGAGAGAGGCAGAGAGTCCCTGTTGTGAGGTGGGGGGTCTACCTCGCCAAGGTGGCCACCATTCTGCACGGAGATATTGCCAAAACAGAGGTGATGGAGGAGATGATGAGATCACAGGGCCAATGAACAAGGAGAGAAATGATGGAGCAGATACGGAGGATAATGGATGGTAGAGTTATTATCCAAGGGATGATAAGGAAGGTTATGTGGTAATGGATCAGGATGGTTGAAGGAAACGTTGGTAATGAGGGTGAAAGGTAGAGGAGAGGGCACAGGAGATGGTGGAGGAGAGATATTGGAGCCAATGGAGGAAATGATGAAGCCGGTGGTTTCACGGAGATGAGAGAACCGATGGAGGATCCAACGGAGAAGCCAGTGATGGAGATATGGACCCAGCAGCATTGTCAATGGAGGACCATGTAGTACCCAGTGAAAGAGATGATGGAGCCAACCGTGCAGTCAGTGGTGATGACAGAACCGTGAAAGACCCAGTGTCAGAGACGATGGTGTCGGTGGAGGAAACGGAGCCAATGAAGGAATCAGAGGAGATGATGAAGTCAAAGCAGGAGTTGGTGGAGATGATGGGGTCAATGGAGGGGGATGTAGAGGCAATGAAGAAAATAATAGAAATAACAGGAGAGTCATTTTAGGAGATGCTGGGGCCAGAGTATAGCTTGCAAATGAATGAGCGGGAGCTGGTAGAAGGGGGCTTTGGCTGAACCCAATAGGGACTCAAGAGATAGAGCTAGAGGGAGGAGCTCTGAGTCTCCAGGAGTGGGGTGGATGTGAGTGGGAACCACCTCCCCATGTGAAAGAAAGCCCTGGGGTTGAGGTGAGGGAAGGTTGGTAGGGGTTGAGTGGGTTAGTGGAGAGCCAGTCCTCACGTTGACTTCAGTGACGGCAATGTCCACTACGCTGCCCACCACAATAAGAGCGTCAAACGTGTTCCAGGCATCAGTAAAGTAATGCTGTAGACAGGAGGAAAGCAGTGCCCTGTCTTCTCAGAGCTAGCAAGTTAGGGTATGGGGCTAGTAGTGGTTGGGGGCATTGGGGAGGCAGGGTCTAGGTTGGATCACATGATAAGGCTGCATCTAGATTCCTCTTCCTCCCTAGTCTCATGACTCCCTGGTTGCTGCCCCCCTGAGAGCTATGCAGTGAGTTCCACCCTAAGGAATGGGTCTAGGCCTGGGGGGTACCTTGGGTTTGAAGGCGATGATTTTGAGCACCATCTCAACAGTGAAGAGGCCAGTGAAAACCATGTTGAGGATGTCCATGACATAGTTGAAGGGAGCAGTCTGCTCATAGTGCTGGGGGAGAAAATCAGATGTGGGGACATAGCCTGAGGCAGAGATTTCCCCCCTACACCCCTACCAAATATTCTCTGTCTTGGACTGAGGTAAGTCTGGGGATGTGGTAGCACTATGGGTTGGCCAAACCTCTCACACTGTCCACCTCCCATTATGGATATTGGAAAGCCCAGCTCTTGATTTCCTAGCTTTCCTTGCAGCTAGTTCTGACTGAGACAGAAACATAAGCTTGCTGCTGCTTGGGCAGCTTCTGTGAAAAATATTTTTGATTTCCAATAAAAGGTCAAATGAGGAGAGTCCCTTGGTGCAAGCTTCCTTCCTATTTCCTGCTTTGAATGTGGTTTTGATGCCTGGAACTGTGGCAGCCATCTTGTGACCATGAAGCAACAGTCATGAGAAGGAAAGCCAACTTACTAAGATAGTAGAGCAGAAAGACAGAGCCTGGGTCCCTGATGAGCAATGAGCAAACAGCCTACCTCTGCACTGCTTGCTATGTGAGGTATCTATCATAATTCATTGACTCCAGGATATACATCTTTTCACAGTTTAGAATCTCTGAAATTGGGGTGCATTTCTCAGTCAATGATAACTTAACATTTGCCATCTGCCATTTTCCCCACATTCTCACATCTCTGAAATCAGGATACAACTTACGATTATTGGCCTTTGATTTGAAGATATGTGGCACATATCTTTAAAGCTTAAGTCTCTGTCAGTTGGGGGTTTTGTTACTTGTAGCCTAAAGAATTCCTGACAGTTCTCAAGGATTTGTGCAGACAGAATAGGGTCAGGTGTCTGGCGGGATCAGGGTGGGGAGCTCAGACCTGCATGGCTAGAGCAACCGTGTTGAGCAGGATGAGCAGGAACATGAGATACTCGAAGGCAGCAGAGTTCACAGTGGCCCACACCCGATACTGATGCGGGTTCTTGGGGATATAGCGGCGGAGTGGCTGGGCCTTGAGGGCATACTCCACACACTGGCGCTGCATATAGGTGCAAGGCATGAGTGAGCAGTGGGGTCCTGAGGCAAGGAAGTGGCGGGGGGGGCGGTTGGTGGATCAGGGGTTGGAGGTCACCTGGTTCTTGTCCAGCTCACAGTCTTGGTACTCCTGCTCGCCCTGGGCACGGAAGGTGATGATGACGAAGCCCACAAAGATGTTCATCATGAAGAATGCAATGATGATGATGTAGACAATGAAGAACACTGAGATCTCCACGTGGTAATTATAGATGGGGCCCTTGTTCTCTGCGTTTGCATCGATGGCCTTGTATAGCAGCCTGGGGAGCCAGTGGACGCAAGTGAAGGGATATCCCAGGCCCCTCAGACCTGTCCCCAGATACCTTAGACACCCCAGAATATCCCCAAATCCCCTGACCTAATTACCTGAGACCTACACACCAGGCCCTCAAAGACTCCCAAAGCCCAGCCCTCCAGAGACCCAGAGATCCCCATCCAACCTTCCTGAGAATCCCCATCCAGGCCCTCCAAGACCCCCAAATCCCTTAGGTTCCCACAGACTCCCAGTTCTCCTCCAGCCATCTGAGGATCCCCATGCAGCTCCCCAGAACTCCCCAACAAGCCCCCAAAGATCTCTAAATCCCCTGTCCCATCAACTTGAATTCTTTGCTCCATCGCCCCCCAACTAGTACTCCCAAAGACTTGTGCAGCTATCTGGAAACCCCTGAATCTCCAGCTCCATCTCCTCCAAGACCTCCACCCAGTCCCCCCAGACCTCTACCTGGTACCCCCCCCTAAATCCCACGCAGTCCTCTCTAGACTTCCACCTAGTGCCTCAGAGACCTCTCTACCCAATTCTTGGAGGCCCCCCTCAACCAGGTCCCCAGAGCACCCCCAGCCAAATTCTGGGAGATCCCCACCTAGTCATCTGATACACCCACCAGTCCCCAGAAAACCCTACCCACTCTCTAGAGACCTTCTTCACATCCCAAGATACCCTTCCACCCATCCCCAGGATATCCAAAGCCAATCCCCTAAAGACTCTTGCCCAGTCCCCTGCCCATCCCTGGGGCCCTGCCCCTCACGCAGGCCAGCCTTCGAAGGTGGAGACAGTGAACAGGGCCATCATGGCTGAAAGGACATTGTCAAAGTTGAAATCACTGTTGACCCAGAGCCGCTCCCGGACCAGGGGCCTTGACACATCTCCATCGGGGTAGACCAGGAAGGAGCCCCTGTGGATGTTGCAGACATGCTGGGTGGGTGAGGAGGGGTAGGGAGCTGTGGAATGGGGACTGGTGTCTCCAGCATGGAGGCAGCAGGGCATAGTGGTGGAGCTGGATAGCCTGGGTTCCAATCCTGCCCTTCCATTTACTGGCTGGGTGACATTGGGCATTTAACCTCTGTGCTTCAGTTTTCCCCATTTATGACATAAGGATAATGACAGTAGGTATTTCCTGGCTTGTTACAAGGATTAATTTTGTTAATCAATGAGAACAGTGTCTGGCACATTGTTGGGGCCGTATACGTTAGCTATCATCAGCATTATTATCACCATCATTGCCATCCAGGAAAAAGTAATACGAATAATAGCCAACATTTATCAGCACTAAGTATATGCCAGGCACTGTGCTAGGCTTTACATGTACTAACTTTACATTGTAGTACACTCTCTGTGTAGTAACTCATTTGCTCCTCACAACAACCTTGTGAAATCCACACTCTTTTTATCCCCATTTTTCAGTTGAGGAAAATGGGACTCAGCAAGGTTAAGAAATGTATCCAAGTCTCATGAGATCAATTTGAACCAGGAATGTCTAACTTCAGCGAACTATTACCCTCTGTAGGAGTCTCAAGACGGAAGCTGGGGACTTGCTGGTGGGGGTCGGGTGTTTGTGGATTGTTGGGAGTCTGGAGTGGAACGTAGGTAACTCTGGGGAGTGTGGAGAGGGGTTTTGGGCAGTTATTGGGGGGGGCCTCTTAAGGACTGGTGATGTCTGAGGGCTTTTGCCATTCTTGGGAGAATTCTTGGGATGTATCTTGGGGCCTTGAGGAATTCTAGGGTCTTGGGGACCTTGAAAAAATCTGGGGGGGTTCTCTGCAGTTCTTTGGAGGAAGATCTAGGCGTTTTAGAGGCCTGGGTGAGATCTAGGGGCCTCTTTGGACTTTGGGAGGGTCCTGGGCTCCATGGAGGGCAGGGTTTCAGGCACTCACTTGCATTCTTGGGGGGTGTGTTTGGCCTCATCAGTGCAACTGTAGAATTTTCCCTGCAGAGAGGATATTTGTCAAGCAGATTCACCCTTCATCCCCCACCCCCTCCCTGCCTTGACTCATGCCTGGGCCTCCCTCCAGAGTTTCCTCCCACCTTGAAGAGCTGCACGCCAATGCAGGCGAACATGAATTGCAGGAGCGTGGTCACAATCATGATATTCCCGATGGTCCGGATGGCCACGAACACACACTGCACCACGTGCTGCAGACACCCACAAATATGGCTCATGGACACCGCAGGCCACGGTGGCCACAGGGCAAGGACTCCAGGCATGGATGGAGCTCAGGGACTTGGGTCAGGAACATGTGGTCTTGGGTGAAGGATGTGTGGGTACCAACGGGAAATGTGTTTGCCAGACAGGGGTATGTGGCCACATGTCAGGAACTTGGATCACAGAAATGTGGCCTTTGGTAAGGAATGGATGGTCACTTGTAAGGAACATGGATCAGGCCACATGGCCAGTGGTCAGGGCCGTGTGGTTACACATTGCGGCCAGGCTATGTGGTCATGCATCACTGCAAATGGTCAGTCGGATCAGTGATCCTGGCCCCAGGGGCGGGGCAGGGTCTGGGTCCCACGGATTTGGGTGGGATGGGATTACCTTGAGTCCTTTGGCCCTGTTGATGGCTCGGAGGGGCCGTAGTACTCGGAGTACTCGAAGAATCTTCACCACCGAGATGGCACTGGAGCTGAGGAGGGGGCAGTCCTCAGGCCATGGCCCGGGCCTGGCCTTGGCTCTCGGAGGAATGGGGTAGGCAGGTGTCACTCACTGGATGCCAAAGGAGATGAGGGACACGCTAACCACCAGCAGATCCAACAGATTGAACCAGCTACGGCAGAAGGAGCCACGGTGCAGGAAAGCCCCGAACACTGTCATCTGGGGAGTAGGGGGACATCAGGCTAGTTACACCCCAGATCCGGGGATAGAGAGGGGAGTTGGGGATGGAAACAGGAGAGTTGGGCTGCAGGAGTGGGTGGGGAGTAGGTTGAGGTAACTGGGGGCATGATGGGGGGTCCATTAGTCACCTTTAGTAGAATCTCCACAGTGAAAATGGAGGTGAAGGCATAATCGAAGTACCCCAGAATCTGGGGGGCAAGAAAGAGGGGGAGCCACCAAGTCACGGCTGAGGGGGATCCTAGCTGTGTGTATCTCTCAGTAAGTTTTGCTGTCCCTCCCTCCCTCTCTCCTCCCCTCCCTCTCTCTCTCTCTCCCATCGTCATCATCATCAAGGACTTTTCTACGAGGCAAAAGCCTTGGCCACCAGAAAGACAAGGGTTCAGATTTGGGCTCCTCTGCCTCTACTCAGCTACATGGGCGCCCTTGGTCTCCTCAACCTCTGAGCACAGCTTCCTCCTGTGCCAAACACTGATCACCTCCCCGGTGCTTCCCCAAGTGTGTTGCACTCATAATAAAGGCTGGCACTGCTGCAGCTGCCATTATTGCTCCTCTCTCTCTGCCCAACTAGGGGTCTTCTCCCTGCCTCCACCCTGGCCCCAGCTTGTGCCCAGTAGAACACCCTTGGGAGTGTCCCCTGAGCCCCCAGCCCAAGGCTCACGTGGTTGCGGAAGGAGTGGGCTCGGATGGGGTCCTCAGCTGCCAGGGACACACTGCTGAGGATGATGAACACCAGGATAAGATTGGTGAAGACGTGATGGTGGATGAGGGTGTGGCAGGCCTTCCTCAGCCTGGGAAGTGGGGAATGGTCCATGGTCAGAACACAGGACCGCAGAGTTGATTGGGGGAGCCCGAGAGATAGAGCATGGGCCCTGTTGCATAAGACCGTGCACCCCACCCGAGCCTTGGCTGCTCCCTGGTCCTCCCCCTGCCCCAGCCCCACAAGCCCCAACGCCCTGCACATTCGCAGCACTCACGGGTTGGTTTGGCTGAGGCAGAAGAAGGCACTGCCCTCAGGGACGGGTACCACCTTCTCCTTGGGTACAACTTCCTGCAGGAGTTCCACATGCCCTGCACCCCCTTCCTCCTCCTCCTCTTCCTCCTCCTCCTCCTCCTCTTCCTCCATGCCTGGCAGCAGAAGAAGATCAAAGGAGAGAGAATTAATTGAGAAAATGTATGTAAAGCACCTAGAACAGTGCTTGTCGTGTCGTAAATTCTCATCTCCCTGCTAGAATGTCAGCTCCTCAGAGAAGGGATTTCAGACTGTTTTGTTCACTGTTGTGTCCTCAGCACTTAGAACAGTGCATGGGACACAGGAGGGGCTCAGTAAATGTGTGTTGAACGCACATTGCCATCTTCAGCCATATACATACTATTTTATAATAAAGGCCCTGAGAAGTTCTGCAGTAAAACAAAATGTCTGTTTCTCTTCTTTAATCTCAGCGTCTCAAATGTTCCTGGCCACACACCAAGCCCATTATTTTAAAGATGATGTTGGAGAAGGCTGCTCTCCAGAGAGGAGGGTCTCAGGGGTCACGAGCTCTGCCTGGGTGCTGTCCCCAAGGTCCCATACCTCTTCCACCTGGCCTTGCCCACTTGCCTGCTCCTTCATTTTTTGCACCTTCCTCTTCCTCATTCTCCCCACCAGGCACCTGGGGACAGGAAGATGGGGGTCATCGATGATGGGGTAGACACCAGGGGATGGACACAGGGGAGGCTTGGGAGGGACACAGTAAAGAAGGAATGAATAGGCAGAGGATGCGGGATAAAGACACACACGCATAGACAGATATTGGTGGTAGTGGGAGGTGTAGACAGAGCCCAGGCCTCTAACTCACCAGTGCTCCATTCTCCTGTGGAGTTTCCTCAGTGTTCTTCTCCCTGTGCGAGGAAATTGGGGAAGAGGCGACTGTTAAGGATCGAAGCAGATAGGCAAGGCCAAGGGAGGGGGTCATTGCAGTCAGAACAGACCTTTCTCAGGTCCCATACAACCTCCCTGCTTCCTCCCTCATCCCCTTAGTCTATTCTCACAGCAGCAGGAGGGATGCTGTTAAATTCTGTCTGATACATTCCTCCTCTGCTCACACCCCTCCCATGGCTCCCCACCACTCAGAGCAAAACCCAAAGTTCTCACCATGGCCCAGAATGCCCTTCATCTGGCTTTTCTATTCCCCCCATTTGAGCTCACCTCCTACCACTCTCCTTGTTCCCAGACCAGGTATCGAACTCGGGGCCCCGGGTGAAAGCAGTGAAAGAGCCGAGTCCTAACCACTGGACTGCCAGGGAATTCCCTCCATGGTGTTTTTTGAATGTGCTAAGAATATTATCACCTCAAGACCTTTGCACTTGCTGTCCCCTTGCCTTGAACACTCTCTCCCCAGATATTTGCATGGCTCACTCCCCCACTTCATTCAGGCCTCTCTTTAACTGTCACCTTCTCATAGAGGCCTTCCTTGATTACCCTAACCAAAATAGCAATCTTCATTTCTCTCTATTCTCTTATTCTGCTTTCCTTTTCTTCATTACATATTATTAATATATATTTAATTAAATTATATTGTTATATATTCATTTGTTTGTTTTGCTTGCCTTCCCCAACTAGAATGTCAGCTCCATGAAAGCAAGGACTCTGTCTTCTTTAACCCCTGCTGTCTCTTTAGCATCTAGAACAGGGCCTGGCAAAAAGTAGGTGCTCAGTAAATGCATGTTCAGTGAATGAGGACTGGAAGGTTGGATCTGCAGATGGGGATTGCCAGGGTGACCAAGGCATCTCTGGTGGTGTGGGATGTGTGTGGGAGGGTCCCAGTCAGGGCTCCCAGGGAGAGACTGTCTTGGAGGCAGAGCCAGACCTCACCTGCCCTTGCCCTTGTCAGTGCCTGCATCTCCACTGGCTAGGTTGTCCACAGCAATGGCAAGAAACACGTTCAACAGGATGTCTGGGGTGAGCTCAGGCTACAAGGATGGAGAAGCAGCCTGCCTATGGAGTGCCCATGTCCCCGTTATCCTCCCCCAACCCTGCCACGATCCAGCCTCCCAAGGCTCTGAGGATACAGTTGCCGCAGATGAAGAGGATGATGAAGTACACGCATACCAGCATCCCTGGGAAGAAGGGGCCACCATAGGCCATGATACCATCATACATGACCACATTCCAGTCCTCACCTGTCAGGATCTGGGGGTGGGAGGTCACCGTGAAGCTCTTGGGACCCTCTCCCCAACCTTGGGTCCCCCCACCTCGCCCACCCATCCCATGATCTCCAGGTCCCACCTGAAAGACAGTGAGGAGGGCCTGGGGGAAGGTGTCAAAGGTGCTTCGCTTGGTGTGTGTCTGGTCAAAGTTGAACTTGCCCCCAAACAGCTGCATGCCAAGCAGGGAGAAGATGATGATAAAGAGGAAGAGGAGAAGCAGCAAGGATGCAATGGATTTCATTGAATTGAGCAGGGACGCCACTAAATTGCTCAGAGATGCCCAGTGCCTGCAGCAGAGATGGAGGGGGAAGGGTTGACACATCCAGTGGTGAGTCAGGAGCCGGGGCAGGTCTCCAGCTTGGGATGCACTGGGGCGGACTGGGTTAAGATGAGCTTTTGTGTCATTGTTGGAAGTGATTTTGGAGTTGGGGTGAGGTGAGAATAAGAAGTAAGGGGAAGGTTGTATTCAGGGTTGGGGTTGGCATTAGGGGAGATGAGGTTAGTATGGAGGGTATATGGAAGTTGGTGAAGCTAAAATTGGGTTTCAGGTTGGGCCTGGGGTTAGGGATTGTAGCTGGGGATGGGGTTGGGGAATATTTGGAGTTGTAGATGACTGAGTCGGGGATAAGTCTGTGGCTGAGGGTTGGGATAGAGGAGAGGATGGATGGGGATGATATTGGGGCTGGGACTGGGGATGGGTTTGCATTTGGAGATAGGCTGATGGTTATGAATTTGGGCTGTGGGGGTTGTGGCTAGTGATGGGGATGAGGCTGGGAGCTAGGAATGAGGCTGGAGGTGGGCTTGGGCTTGGATTATGGGGCTGTAAATGAGCTTGTGGATGATGAGTGGTTGGTGGTTGGGGTTAGAGATGGTGTTATGGTTGGGGGTGGGGAACGGGGTTTGGGTTGGGGATGAGTATGGAGTTGAGTTTGGAGATGGGGTTGGGAATAATGTTCTAGCTGAAGTTGAGGCTGAGGAAGGGGATGGAAATGGAGTAGACACCCTCCCCAGCGGACTTTAATCTCCAGGAAGACAGGAACTTGTGTCTGCTTTGATTCCTGGTGTTTCCCTAGGGCCTGGAAGGGCGCCTTGTATGCATTAGGCACTCAATGGATATTTGATAAATGAATGGTGATGCGGATATAGTCATCATTGGAGCTGGGGTGGTGGCTGTTGGGGCTGTGTTTGGGGCCCCCATCCTCTCCCCCGACACACACACACACACACACACACCTGGTGACCTTAAAGATCCTGAGGAGGCGCACACAGCGGAGCACCGAGATGCCCAGGGGCTGCATGGCGCCCACCTCCACCAGGGTGGTCTCCAGGATGCCCCCACAGACCACGAAGCAGTCAAAGCGGTTGAAGAAGGAGGAGACGTAGACAGAGGGCCCCAGACCATATAACTTGAGAAGCATCTCCACCGTGAACAGACAGAGCAACACTTTGTTGGCATACTCTGTGGGGAGAGGGGCAGGGGTGACTGGGCTAGTCAGTTTTTGTGGTGACATGTGGGGAGGTAGGGGCCATGGGGCGATCTGGGGTAGTTGGTATCCGTCCAGGCACAGGCTGGTGGCATGGTTAGGACTAGGGATCGGGTGATTTTGTAGGTCACAGTGGGCAAGGTTCTGAGGGGCTTGGAGCTGGGGCGAGGGGCAGAGCTGGGGTGTGGGCCTCGGTCAGCCTCTATGAATACAGAAAAACTCCAATTCAAGGGTAGAGTTAGAATCTGGGGTTTAGTTGGGACTGGGGCTGGTT
Organism: Balaenoptera acutorostrata; assembly: GCF_949987535.1. Lineage (NCBI taxonomy): Eukaryota > Metazoa > Chordata > Mammalia > Artiodactyla > Balaenopteridae > Balaenoptera > Balaenoptera acutorostrata. The sequence continues at coordinate 43,038,170 of NC_080085.1, forward strand.
TGAGGGTTGGGATTAGAAGTGTACTCAGTATTCAGGTTGGGGGCTGAGATTAAGATGAATAATAGTAAGAGCTAACACTTGTAAAGTGTTAGCTTTATGTGGGCCAGGCAATGTTCTAAGCATTTTTCACTTTAACTCATTTAATCCTCCCCACCACCCCCTGAAGTGGATACTACTACTATTCCCATTTTGTAGATGGGGAAATTGAGGCACAGAGGGCTTAACTTGTCCAGACAGTGCGGTGTTAAGAGCCTGGACTTTGGAGCCAGGCTGCCTGGGTTTGCCACTCACTAGCTGAGTCCTGGGATTAGTCACTTACTGCACCTTAGTACTTAATTCACCTAAAGTTGCAGTGAAGAGAAATTGAGTGAGTACAGGTAAAGTGCTGAGAACAGAGCTTGACACACACAGCAAGTGCTATACAAGTGTAAGCTACAAGGTAGGATGGAACAGGCTAAAGTTTCTGCATTTACTTGGGTAGGAGGGCAGTATCTGGGGGTGTGGGGCACCCGAGAGATCCTGGATTGGAGCTTCTGGGGTGGAAGGAATTGGGGGCTGGGGGAGAGGGCTGGCAGACTGGGGGGTGCACCCTGGATCTGGGTGAGCCAGATGGGCTGCCCGTAGTGCTCCGAGGCGATGGTCAGCGTGTTGAGGAAGACGAGCAGCAACACGGCCCAGTAGCAGGCATTGGACTTCACAGCCCGCCGGCAGCGCGCCCGAAGGCCCCGGTTGGCTCGGCGGAAGCAGCGGCTGTGGGGATGGGGAACCCACCGGCTGAGATCACCTACCTAAGCCTGCCCTGGGGGGCTCAGGTGGGGGAGCCCGGCGGTCATGGGGGGCTTGGAGGGCTTGGAGGTGGGGCTCACAAAGTCATGGGGTCCAGCTGTCACACAACTTTTGCAACTCACCAGACACTGGTTTTCATGATCTTGTTTCTGGAAAAGAGGGGGATGGGAGGTAGGCATCGTCAGGGGCTGAGCGGCAGTCAGCGGCGAGGGCTGGAGGTCAGGGGCTGAGGTCAAGGTTGGAAGCTAAAGTAAGGATTGGGGTCAGGGTCTGTTCTGGGTTCTGGCTGGGTCAGGGGTCAAGGGCTGGGGGCCCTCACAGGCAGCGTGTACAGCTGGCCAGAGCCCCGTCTTCCTCTTCCTCATCGCCTGGGGTCTCTGCCATCGAACCGGTGTCACTGGCTGGGAGGCTGGCTGTGGGCAGGGTGGAAGAAGCGGTCGGCACATGAAGATCCCAGGGCTCTGCCTTTGGCTTTCTCCTCTGCCTACCCATCCCTCCCCCTTGTCAACCTTGCTGGACCCCCACCGTGGCTGCTGGTGGAGTGCGTGGAGTGGGTGGAGTGACTGAACCAGTGCAGACGTCCTCGTCTCCTATTGGTCAGCTCTGCCAGTTGTGGCCCTGTGGGGACATGGAGGACAGTGGTGGATCACGGCCTGGGGTGGGGTTAGGACCCCGCGTGTGTGTGTGTGTGTGTGTTCTGGGTGCAGTCTGGGAAGGGTATCTGAATCCGGGTTCTGTGTCCTAACCGGAGGCTGGGCCTAGAGGTTTTTTTTGTTTTTGTTTTTGTTTTTTTTGGCCGCGCAGCATGGCATGTGGGATCTTAGTTCCCCGACCAGGGATCAAACCCGTGCTCCCTGCAGTGGAAGCGCGGAGTCTTAACCACTGGACCTCCAGGGAAGACCCAGGGGCCTAGAGTTGCTGCGGGCTGGGGCTGGATCTCAGGAGGGCAGCCCACATCTGAGGCATGCATGGAGCAGGGAGTGGGCCAGGTTGGGATTGCCTACGGTGGCTGGCCTGGCCCTCTTGAGCCACAGAACCAAAGTTGCCATCAGCTGAGGGGTCCTCCATGTCCAGCTCCTCCGCCTGTGTGATCCAGTCCAGGTAGCCCCGCAGGTCCTCCTCCAGCTGCTGCTTCTCTCGAAGCTTCTGGAAGTCCCCTCGCGCTTTTGCCTTCTCCCTCTCCTTAGAGAACTCTCTGAGGGAGGAGAATAGAGGGTTAGGTGGGGGAACAACCCTGGCCCCCTTGCCATCACCTCCCAGCCACACTGACCTCCTTGCTGTTCTTTGAATATGCTAAGCACGTTTTAGCTTTGGAGCCTTTGCACTGGCTGTTCCCTTTGCTTGGAACACTCTTTCCTCAGATACCCACATGGCTCAATCTCTTTCACACTTTTACTCAGATAACGCCATCTCAAGGAGGCCTGTCCTGATTGTCCTTATTTGTAACTACAAGATCTCAGCATTCCTATCTTAACTCTTCCTTTCTTTCCATAGCACATATTCCATATAAGACACTACACATATGTGTGTGTATGTATGTACACACACACATTTATTGTGTATGTTGCTATTGTCTGTCTCTCCCCACCAGAATGTAATATCCAGGAAGGCAGAGATTTTTGTCTCTTGTTCCATTCCTAAAACAGTGCCTCACACACAGGAGATGCTCAATGTTGATTGAATGAATGAAAGGGTATTTTAAATGGGTTTTGAAGGATGCCTACCTAGCAGTTTGCCAGGAACAAAGTAAAGGGACAGGGGCTGAGGGGCAGGAAGGAAGGCCCGGGTAGGTGTCTAGGTTCCTCACCCACTCAGGACACCAAGTACAAGGTTGAGGACGAAGAAGGATCCAAAGATGACAAGACTCACGAAATACACCCAGGGCAGCTCATACCCCATGGCATCCTGCATCTAGGGAGAGAGAGGGGGCATGCATCCCTCAGGGTGTGCAGACACTCCCGCCCGAGCTCGGTGAGGAGAGGCAGGTGCAGCTTCTGCACTGTGTGCCCGCTGTCCACCTCACCCAGTAGAGCACGTCAGTCCAGCCTTCCATGGTGATGCACTGGAAGACTGTCAGCATGGCAAAGAAGAAATTGTCGAAGTTGGTGATGCCTCCGTTGGGACCTGCCCAGCGTCCGCGGCACTCGGTCTGGTTCAGCGTACAAGCACGCCCCGATCCCGGTGACGCGCAGGGCGATGGGTCCTCCTCCGCCTCTACGTCTGTGGGAAGACTGGAGCTCTGGAACCCGAAGCACGCCCACCCACAGTCGTTGCCACCTTGGAGGCCCGCCTACCTGGGAAGCTCGCCTCAGGGTTCTAGATTTTTCTAAATCAAAGACAACCCTTAGCCTCTGACTGTGCTGGGTCAGGATTCTGAACCCCTGGGAAGCTGTGAAGCCCAACCACAGGGATCTGAGGAGTGGGACTGTAAACCTTGGGGCAGAATCTTGTGAATAACAGTGAGGCGTGAGCCTAGGAGCAGTCTTGTGAATTTGGGAGGGTCTCTTGAAAGAAGGGTGGGGCCAAGACTTGGGTTTGGGTGTGGATGAAAAAGACCTGACTATTTGGGACCAGTTCTGGAGAATGGAGTCTTCAGTGTGGGATAGGGCCTTAACCTGTGAGTGGAAACTTGTGATAGGGCGGAGCAATTAGCTAGGGGGGTGGTTGTAGTCTGGAATTGAGGGCGGAGTCTTGAATATGGGGGGGCGGGGTAAGACTTGTTTATCTGAGGGCGGAGCCTGAACTTGGGGGCGGAGTGTTGTGAATTTGAGTGTGTCCCCTTGAGAACAGGGTGGGGCTTAGGAGCCAATGGAAGGGGCGTATCCTGTCCCGGGGGCTGGGGTGGGCTTGCTGACCAGATCCCAGGAAGTAGCACGTTTTGTGCATGCGTCCGAGGAACAGCTCGAGCCCGATGATGGCGTAAATGATGATGACAAAGAGCACGAGAAGTGCAATATGCAGCAGCGGCACCAGCGCCTTCATGATGGAATTGAGCACTATGTGCAGGCCTGTGGGGAGCGAGGGGTGGGCAACGTAGGGGCGGGGTCAGCTCAGCGCCCCTCCCGCTCTCCCCTCCACTACCTCCAAGCCCGGGGGACGAGCCACTCACTCGGGACCCCGGACACCAGCCTCAGTGGCCTCAGCACCCGAAACGCCCGCAACGCCTTCACATCGAAGCCCCCCGGCTTCCCTCCGGTATGCGGGGCATCCCCCGGGCGTCCGGGCCCCTGCTCCAGCAGCACGCTGAACAGCCTGATGGGGGAGCACAGGACAAGGAGGCGGGGGTCAGGGGTTGGGACCCCCCCCCTTCCCCCCTCCCTTCTCCTCGGAAAAGTACAAGTCCCTCTAACTGGAAATGCAAATAGGTTTAAAATATGTTAATATTCCTGATTCTGGCTGCCGAATGGAGGCAGTCTGAAGCAGTCGCTTCCCCGAGCCCCGAATTTAGCGGGCCTGAGGTGGGAAGTTGAGCTAGGGTTGGGGGTATCCCTTGCAGAGGCGCACCCGACCACGACGATGATGAAGTCGAGCAGGTTCCAGCCATTGCGGATGTAGGCGCTGGGGTGGAGCACCAGCCCGTAGGCCACGATCTTGAGCACGGTCTCCACAGTGAAAATCACCAAGAATACGTACTCCACCTGCTCCTGGGGGCGGAGCCGGGGGTGGGGGGCGGGAGATCGGGAAGTTATTTGGGAGTGGGGTTTGTTTGACAGGGGGTAGGGGAAGAGGAGCTTAGCGGGGACCGAAGGGGGGGGGGCTGGGCAGGAGAGGGTCATCTGGGTCAGAGAGGGGCGGGGCCTGGCTGGAAGGCTTGAGGTGTGGCTCTACTGGGGCTGTATCTAGCTGGAGGCGGGGCGGGGCGGGGCTAGCCTCACCAGGTTGTGGTTGGCAGTGTTGGAGTCATCCTCTGGGAAGGGGATGTAGACCCCAAGGGCCACGCAGTTGGCAAAGATGGTCAGCAGGATGAGGATGTCGAAGGGCCTCAGGTGAACACAGTTAAGGACCCAGGCAGAGTGGTCTCAGAGCCCCACATTCCCTTGGGGCCCTCTCCACCCAATGCTGACCCTTGACCCTAAGGTGACCAGCTCTGACGTTCCCAGCCCCTGCCCTGACCAAAGCCTTGACTCTGACCCCCCTGGAAACCTTAGCCATCCTCAACTCTTGCTGAGATTTAGTCTTTGACTCTTGACTCCCCTGGTGACCTTCACTTTTCTCAACTCCCCCTTGAATCCAGTTCTTAATCCTTGATCCCTGCTGACCTCAGCCCTCTTCCATTCCAGCCCTGGCTTAATCCTTGACTCTTGGTACCCTGGTGACCTTCACCCCTGAGCCCTGCCCCTGGCCTTCCAGGATACTTCCATTCCACAATGCTGATGCAGGACCGCCGCAGGGGGTTTGCCAGGGTGAGGCAGAAGAGTGCCCGGGGTGAGCGCTGGGCACTGGCCACTGCCACTGTCTTGTGCTTACTGTGCTGAGTCCTTCGCTTAGGGGTCCCCAGGCTGGATGCCCCACCGATTTCACCACCTGATGCTGGGGGCCCAGGGCACAGCCCCCATTCGGGCCCAGGGCCTGTCCCATTGGCTGGACTGGGCTCTGGGGTGGTGTCTGTGTGGAGAAACCGAGTTGGGGGGGGGGAACAGGGTATTGGGGCAGTCGTGGCTGCCTCCTACATGATCCTATCCCTCTGTCTGAGGGAAGGAGAGAAGAGCATGTAAAATTAGGGAAAGTTGAGGGTACCTGAGTTAAAGATTGGGGGATAAGAGTTGGGATTGGAGTTGATTGACGATAGAGTGAGAGTTTATAGGGGAGTGAAGGTGAGATTATGTTTCTAATTGAAGTAGGGTTTGGTGTTAGATTTGGGGGGGTAGAGCTTAAATTAGCATGGGGTAGGATTAAGTTTATAGCTGGAAGCAAATTTAGGATTAAATTTGAGTGGTAGATTTTGGGTTGGGTTTAAATACCGGTGGGAGTAAAGTGTTCTTGAGATATGATTTAGGGTTAGGACTGGATATTTGAATGAGCTGGAATTTGAATTAGGATCAAGGTTAGGTTTTAACGAGTTTGGGTGGGATCTGAGTTTTGCACTGGGGTTTTCAGCTAAAGCCATTCCCAAGTCCCTTGGCCTTGTTTCAGCCTCCAAGGGGCAGTGGGTTGGCCTGGTTAAGATACCCAGCTTTGGAGGAAACAAGCTATCTGAGTTTAAATCCTGACTCTACCACTTGGTAGCTGTGTGTGGCCTTGAGCAAATTATGTAACCTCTCTGAGCCTCAATTTCCTTATCTGTATAATGAGATGACAGTAAGAGTACCTACAATATAGGGTTGCTGTGAGGATTAAATGAGTTCAGCATTCAGAAGAATGTCTGACACATAGTATTATTCCCATTTTGCAGGTGGAGAAATTGATGCAAAAAGAGAGGTTAAGTGATTTGATGAAGTAGCTGAATTGGGAGCCAAATCCAGGCAGTCTCTGACTCTAAGCCTTCACAACTTACTACCACCATCAAGTGTGTATTCTCTCTCTCTCTCTCTGGTCCTTAAAAATGGGTCTGCGCTCTTTCTGGAAAGTCAGAGACCCACTCACTAACAGTGCTTATATCCAGGGGTTGGGGTTGAGTTTCAGTAACTTTAGAGCTTATGGTAAGGTCTGTATCCACGTTGGGGTTTGGACTCTAAAGGGGGTTTGCCCTCTGGTTGGTAAAGTTTGTGTTAGGATTAAGCTTGGGGCTGGCACTGGAGTTGAAGTTGGGGTGGGCGCTAGGATAGAGATCAGGGCCAGGATTGGGGTTGGGTTTCAGTTGGGATCTAAGGCTGTTTGGGGCTGGCTGGGATGGGAACAGGGTGATGTGATTCTGGTCTCCTAAAGGCTCTCCAGGGGTGGGGTCCTGGTGGGCAGTGGGTGGGTCAGAGGGGCTGAGGATGGAGCAGAGCCCAGGCTTGCTCCAAGGGTCTGCAGGGGTGGAAGCCTGTTCTCACCTTTCCCGCCTTCAGATGCCGCCATCCTCCTTTCGAGGTTGAAGAGCCATCTGCACACAGCCCCCCTCTCTTCCCCCAGCTTTGGAGGGATTAAGGTCACAGGGCGGGGCCATAACAGGGTCGGATGGGAAGGTGAGGAGGGGTGGAGATGGGACACTTGTGGGCCAGAGCCTGGCAACAGAAAAGGCACTGATTTAAAAAAAATATTTTTACAAAATATATACTAGCACCAGAGTCAGAAACTAAAATAAGAAAAATGATAATTGTTTCCCAACAGTACCTGAAATTCGAAGTATGTAGGAATAGACCTAACATAACATATGTGCAAGATCTCCATGGAAAAAAATTATCAAATATTATCAAGTGATTAAAGGGGACCTAAATAAATGGAGAGATACATTAAATTTACTAATTGAAGTAGTCAATATTGTGAAGATGTCAGTTCTTCCCGAAGTGATCCAGAGATTCAATGCAGTCCCAAACAAAGATCTCAAAAGGGACTTCCCTGGTGGCGCAGTGGTTAAGAATCCGCCCGCCAATGCAGGGGACACGAGCCCTGGTCTGGGAAGATTCCACACGCCGCGGAGCAACTAAGCTCCTGTGCCACAACTACTGAAGCCCGCGCGCCTAGAGCCCGTGCTCCGCAGCAAGAGAAGCCACTGCAGTGAGAAGCCCGTGCACCGCAACAAAGAGTAGCCCCCGCTCGCCGCAACGAAGACCCAACACAGCCAAAAATAAATAAATTAATTTAAAAAAATCTCAAAAGATTTTTCCTTGAAATTTGACAAACTGATTCTAAAATGTATATTGATATACAAAAGACCTAGAAAAGCCAAAATCCTTTGAAAAATAACAAGATGGGAGGACTTGCCATATCAGATATCAAAGCTTGTTATAAAGCAGGAGTAATTACGAACAGAATAGAGTTCAGAAACTGAGTCCCACATATAGGTACACGTGATTTATGACAAACGTGGCACTACTGAGCAGTGGAGGCAGGGTAGCCTTTTTCATGAATGGTTTATATGGATGTTTACTATGTAATTATTCTCTGGAGTGCACACATATATATATAACATTAAAATAAAGCATTTATTGAATGCATGAATACTAGTGACTGTAACTTACATAGTGTTTTGTTTGTTTGTTTTGTTTTTTACAGTATTATGTATCAGGCACACATTTCAACGCTGCTTTACGTGAGTTAATTCTGTTTAATCCTAGGAAGCAGGTACATTAACAGTTCCATTTTACAGATGAGGAAACTAAGACACAGGGAAGCTATGTAACCTGCCCACGGTTGCACATTTAGCAAGTTGCAGAGCTGAGACTCAAACCTAGTCGCTTTGTGCGAAAGCCCCTGCCTTAACTTGTACACTTTTACAATCCAGAAGATGAACGCTGCCTTAAATGAATGAGTAGAGAAGCCTATCTCCGTCCCGCCCCTTCCCCCTTCCTTCCTGACATACACACACACACACTTGCGCGTGCAGTATAATCCTTTGCTCACTTGGAAGAGCGCACTGGGCTGCAGGAAAGAGAAAACAAAAAAAACCCAACCTACAACTCCCAGCAGCCATTGCACGCTCAAGCCTGCGCGCGCCCATTCACACCAGAAAGACAGGCATCCGGTTTGCGCCGAACTAGGTCTCGGAACTACATTTCCCGGGTCTCCTCGCTCAGCCCGTGACACTCCTTGGACCGCGAGCAGGGAGCGGGCTTTCCACAGCTGCGCCTCTCTTGCTCGGACCCGGCCCTGGACCCAACCTCGGACTCCAACACGGCTCCACCATGGAGGAGGCGGACCGAATCCTCATCCATTCCCTGCGACAGGCCGGCACGTAAGGACACAGCCCCCGCCCACCCCGGAATGCCCACATCCGGGACTCCAAAACTCCGGACCTTGACATCTAGGGCTGCAACTTCCAGGACCCTAAGACCCTCCCTCCTCCTTACACACACACACGCACGCACACACACACACGGGGTCTCCCAAACCCTTTGACCTCTACACTTGGTAAACCCCAAACTCCAGGATCTAGACACCTCGAGACCTTAAAACCTTGGAACCTCAAGACCCGGGATTCTGAAATCTGTGGATCTTGACATCAATACCCTGGGACTCTGACATCTGGAGATTCTAAGCCACCTTTATCCTGTGAACCAGGGAACTTAAAACTCTGGGATCCTGGCACTCAGGGACTCCAAAATCCCCTGGGACTGGGTACTTGGGAACCTTCAAACCTGGTTTCCCAATACCTGAGGCTTTTAAAACCCCAGGACGCTAAAATCTGGTGGCCTTAATGCTTGGTGACCCCGACGCACAAGGACTCCTGCATTCGAGGGTCCTAAAAACCCCAGATGACAACATCTAGGGAGCTTGATTTCTGGATTGCTTGAGACTGGGTGGTCCTGATACCCAGGGACTCTGACATTTGGAACTCCTGAAAACTCCAGCCTCCCAACATCTAGTCTCAAAATCCTAGCAGGTCAGTATCTAGGGGCCTCTGACATGCAGCAAACATGATATCTGGGGATGCAGAAACCCAGAGACTATTCCACCTGGGCTCCTAGGCCTTCCCAGACCCCAGAAATTTGGGGCTTTTAGGCATAGGGAAATTTGAGATTTTTTGAACTCGGATCCCTTCCATCCACCATTCTACACCAAGATCTTAGGACCTGAGGACTCCCTCCATTCTTAGTTTTCCAAATGGAAGTCAGACAACAACACCCAGGACCTGTCTGAACTGTGGCCACCCTCCCCACCCCATCCCAGTACTAGGGCTTCCAGAAGGCAGCATGGCCCAGCCTCATCCTTGTTTCCTGACTGCTTCCCCCCACCCCCCATCGAGCCTGCCTCCTTCTTCTTCAGGGCAGTTCCTCCAGATGTGCAGACCCTGCGAGCCTTCACCACTGAGCTGGTTGTAGAAGCTGTGGTCCGTTGCCTGCGTGTGATCAACCCTGCTGTGGGCTCCGGCCTTAGCCCCCTGCTGCCTCTTGCTATGTCTGCCCGGTTCCGTCTGGCCATGAGCCTGGCTCAGGCCTGTATGGTGAGTGTCTTCCTCCCAATACACACAGCCTCTTCCTTCCTCCTTCACAAAGTCAGCAAGCTCCTTTGAGACTCTTGACTTTCCTCTCTGCCACCTCCCGTTGTGGCTTAGCGTTCATTAGTGGTTAAGGCTGCCGGCTCTGTGGTCAAACTGCCTGAGTAGTTCAGACCCTGCCTACAGCACTTGCTAACTGTGTGACCTTGCTAACTGATGCCCCTGTGGGCATCAGTTTCCTTATCGGTGAAATCGAGATGATAAAAGTAGGGTTGTCCTGAGGATTAAATGAGTTGATCCAGTTTGTGCCTGAGTTGCCCCTGGCTCCCATATTTTGAGCTTAGCACCAAGAACTTTTCCCCCTATAGTATCCATTTACCAGTTCCTGAAAAGGCCCTGTTTTGATTCACATGCTCAGGCTGAAATTAACCACCACGTTCTCTGGTTGGCCCAGCTTGGATCACATGGTCATCCCTATAGGGCACTGTGATTGGCTGCTCCTTCAGGATCACTTGGAGTTGGGGGAGGGAGGGTTACCCAAAGGAAGATACACTGCTTAACTAAAACAGTGTCTGCACTAAAACTTTACTCTGCCCTGTTGCAGCTTGCCTCTCGTGAGAATAACTTACATACTGTCTCTTTTGTAAATAAAGTGCCTTCTGGTGAAGCACTCATGCCTCCCCAGTACAGACCTGTGTCCAGTTACTATACCCAAGGGCTCCAAGTAAATGTCATTTCTCCTGGCTCATTAGTTGTGGGATTTTAGGCTAGTCTCTTAACCTCTTTGGGCTTAAGTTTTCTCATGTGTAAAATGGATAAGAATTGGACCTACCACGTAGGGTTGCTATGAGGATTAAAAATGAGTTCATACGTGAAAAGCTGGATATAGTAAGCTTTGTGCAAGTGGTATTACTATTATTGGATAGGCTTGATCTGGCTGCTTGTGTTCCAGCAGCTTGTGGCTACGTAATGAATGTCAACATGCCCAGCATACCCAGTATATGGTGGTAGAGGGACAACAGAGTAACTACAGCGAAACCTTCCACATAGCCCCAAGGGACTGGGTGGTCAGGTTTCTTGAATTTGTTCCTTGCTTGTGCGGTTTCTGTCTCTTAGAAATAGGCCTCAGAGCTCTACCCTTCCCTTGGCTCTCTGGTTCACCTAGCTCTCAGGAGTTCTCAGGTTCTTCTGTCTGGGGCTCTTGGTGTCCCTCGAGGCAGGCAGTCTGTCCCCTGGCCTGGGGCTGTCTTCTCGAGGATGGCACTTTATAAGGGGGAACTCGTGTCCTGTTTGGCTAGGAGGGTGCACAGTGGGACGTGTTGAGGAGGGGCTGGGGATCAGGCTTCCCCCAGTTTTCTCTTCCTCCCTTCTCTCAGTGCTGTTTCCCACTGGATTTGGTGGTGACCTACTTTTCCTCACACTAACTTTAGCGTGAGTATGGCTTTTTCAGTGATTGAGAGGTTCACGTGATTGTCTGGCCCCAGAGCCTCGGTTTGCCCTGAGCAGGTAGAAGAGGTCTCTCTTAACCCAGCTGGACGCTGCTCATGTAGCCCACCTTGGCTCAGCACTGCCGCCTTCTGGTGTCTGCCTCTTCATGTGCCCTACTCCTGGCACCACTTTTTGCGACTCAGCCACCTCCATACTTTAGTGTCTGTCATTTCACACACCCCACTCCTGGAGTGAGTTTCTGTATCAGTCACAGCTCTTTGATTGCAGGTGTTGGAAAAAACCCAAAGTAAAGTAGCTTAAAAGACAGTGGTTTTCACACTGTTTTGACTGTGATCCTCTGAAATAAATATATCTTACGTTGTGACCAAATACACATATGTGTGTATAATAATGATGTTTTTTGAGTGTGTGCTCTGTGCTGGGCATTGTGGTAACCTGGTGTTAACTCACTGAATTCTCGTGACAACTTTCTGAAGTAGGCACTGTGGGTATCCCTTTTCTCAGGTGAGAAAAGTGAAGCTCAGAGAGGTTAAGTGATTTGCCTGTGGTTACCCAGTTGGTAAGAAGCAAAGCTTGGATTTGCATCCACGAAATATGCTTTCAGAATCCATGCAGCTCCGGACCAGAACCCTGATGGGCCCTTTTATCCCTTAAAGCATCCACATCGGGAAAGTACTGTCAGCCCCATTTTACAGCTAGAAACTGAGCTTCTTGGTGGTTGAGTAACCGGTCCAAGGCCTTATAGCCAGTTAAGTAGCACAGGCTGGATTTCAACCCCAATCTTTTTGACTCCAAAGCCCATAGTCTCTTTTAAAAACATTATTTACTATTTTGCGTGGGTCATTTTTATCAGTCAGGGTCCAGTCCAGAGATACAAACCCCAGCAGTAATTTGAATAGGGATATTTCAATATAAAGAATTGTTAACTAGGTAGAAGATGGTTAACTACTGAAAGAGTCAAAGAAATCTCCAAGGTGTGACAGAAGTAACACAATACCTTGAGAAGAGACACTGGCACTCCAAACCGTTCACCTCGTTACCCTTACCCATCTGCTGTAAGGGGATTACTTTGATTAGTTTCTTGTGTGTCTTTCCAGTTTTTAAAAAATGAAGATATAAGCAAATGTAAATATATATTCTTATTTCCCCCCTTTCTTACACAGAAGAGAGCATATGCCTAGTTTCTTACCTTTTTTTCCCCCTTGCCACATATCCTGGAAATCATTTCATATCAGACAATAGAGATCTTAATCATTATTTTTTCCTTTTTGCAGCTGCAGAGTAGTTCATTGTATGTATGCACTGTAGTTTATTCAACCCCTCTCCTATGCTTGGACATTTAGGGAGTTCCCAATATTTTGCAGATAATGCTGTAATGAATAATCTTGTGCATATATATTCTTGAATTGTTGGAGGCCTGTCCTCAGGGTAAACTCCTAGAAGTAGGATTGCTAGGTGGAAGGGTAAACGCATACGCCATTTTGTTAGATTTTTCCCAATCGCCTTCACTGGGATTGTTTAATTTCTGCCTTCCCAACAGCAGTATATGAGAGGGTGCCTGTTTCCCCACAGCCTCACCCACTGCGTGTATTGTCAGAGTTTTCCCCATTCAACAGGTGAGGAATAGTATCTCTATATAGTTTTCCTCCTAGCTTTGTACTTTGAAAAACTTTCAAATTTAAGGAAAAATGAAAACAGAAAAATAACGCCCTTCTCCTAGCTTTCTGTGTTGTTAACATTTTCCTCCATTCTTTTCTATCTGGGTACACACACACACACACACACACACACATTTTTTTCTGAACCTTTTGAAAGCAGCAGACATCACGACACTTCATACCTAAAACTTTCAGTGCACCTCTCCTAAGTAAAAGGGCGTTCACCAGTATAACCACAATATCATGATCCCACCCATGAATTGAATATTGATAGAGTAATAGTATCTAATATTTAGTGCATGGTCAAATTTCCTCAGTAGTTACAAAAATATCCTTTGTAGCTCTTTTTGTTTCCAACTACAGAGTCTAATCTAGGATCATACATTTCATTTCACTGTTACATTTCTAATCTTCTGTATCCAACAGTCCTCCTTAGATTTTGTTACTTTGTTTCTTTTTACAATGCTACATGTTTTTGAAGAGTGCAGGCTGGTTGTTTCCTGGAATGCCCTACAATCTGAATTGGTCTGATTGTTTGCTCATGACGAGATTCAGGTCTGGGACAGGAACTCTGTGCAAGTGATAGTATCTCCCTGCCCGAGTGGACCTCAGGAGAACGTAAGGTCAGGTTGTCCCGGATCAGTGATGCTCGTGTGGGGTCTCTCCATGTGCTTTCAATTCAAGTCTCTCTTGTAAGCAAGGTTGGACATATTTGCATATGTTTAAGGGCCGTTTTTCATTCTATTTCTGGGAATTGTCTGCTCCTGTCTTTTGCCCCTGTTACTGTTGCACTGTTGGTCTTTTTGCCTGTGTAGTTTTAGGCACTCTTTATATACTAGGCAGATTCACTCTTTGCCTATGATATGAACTCCAAATATTTTTTCCCAGCTTGTCATTACGCTTTTGACTTTGCTCACTGTAATTTTTCTTTAAAAATTTTTTCATGTATTCAGAAATACCCATCTTCTCTTTCATGGCCTCTGGATTTAGAAAGGCCAGAGCTTTAATTTTATTTTTTTTAAAAATGTTTATTTATTTATTTTGGTTGCGCCGGGTCTTAGTTGCGACACAGGAGACCTTTGCTGAGGCATGCGGACTCTCAGTTGTGGCACACATGCCATAACTAGTTCCCCGACCACGGATCGAACCTGGGCCCCCTGCATTGGGAGCGTGGAGTCACACCCACTGGACCACCAGGGAAGTCCCCAGAGCTTTAATTTTTAAAGCTCTGAAGGCCTTGGTGAGCCAAGGGTGAGTTCAGAGGGTGGTGGTTGGTGAGAGAGTGGGAGCGCTTGTGGTCTCAGCCCTGGGCTCCCAGGACAGGAGGATCCTGCCTGCCCGACTGATAGCGGCCACCCTTCCCCACCCCCAGGACCTGGGATATCCCTTGGAGCTTGGCTATCAGAACTTCCTCTACCCCAGTGAGCCTGACCTCCGGGACCTGCTTCTCTTCTTGGCTGAACGTCTGCCCACTGATGCCTCTGAGGACGCAGACCAGCCTGCAGGTGTGGGGTGCCTGGGGCGTGGTGGGGGTGAGGGAGAGGGTGTTGTGGGGGCTGAGAGAGGTGGAAGTGGTGAAAAGGTTGATTGGTGGGGGGGGGGTATGTGTCTTCAGGAGAGCTAGGTGGGAGGACTGGGGCTGGGAGAGGGGATGCAGGGCAGGGGGAAGGGAACTGGGGCTTGGGCTGACCCAGGTGGGGAGTTGGTGCTGGAAGGGGCCTCTCTGCCTCACCTCCTGCCTTGCCCCTGCCTCGCTCACTCCACTCTAACCACACCAGGCCACTCCGGCCTCAGGGCCTTTGCATCTGCTGGCTTACTCACACAGATAGCCTCATGGTTCACTCCCTTACCTCTTGGAGGTTCCTGTTCACATGTCACCTCAGGGAGACCTTCCTTGGATTGCCTTGTTTAAAATTATATCTTCCTCTCAATGGTCCTTATCTTCCTTTCCTGATGACCACCTGACAGTCTTCTGTATTGTACTTACGACCTTGGTCATGCTCTCCTCTACCTGCCTCCACAGGAGGGCAGGAGGATATTTATCAGTTTGTTCACTGAAGTAGCCCAAGGGTCTAGAATGGTGACTGGTACAGAGTAGGTGCTTAATAAGTGTTTGTTGAATGACTGAGTGTGAGAATGATAGCTACATAGAGATGTATCTCTAGGGGGGCAGTCAGGCTGCTTTCCCAGGTTATGCATTTTTGGAGTTGTGGCACTGTCACCTGATTGACACTCCCTCCCCACTTCCCTAGGTGACTCAGCTATCCTCCTCCGGGCCATCGGGAGCCAAATCCGGGACCAGCTAGCCCTGCCCTGGGTCCCACCCCTCCTTCGCACTCCTAAGCTGCAGCGCCTCCAGGTGGGACCCCTCAACTCATGTCAACATTGCTTGTTGCTGCGTTGCCTGCCTTGTCCCCATTTGGGTGCTCAGGTTTTTGGCCCCGTCCCACTGGTGCCCCCGTCACGATTCATCCTAGAGGTCTGACTCTGCTCTCTCACCAGGGCTCGGCCCACCAGAAGCCTTTCCATGCCAGCAGGCTGTTCATGCCTGATTTGCTCTCCAGAGGAGGTGAGGATGAGGCTGTGGAGAGGGGCTGGGGGGAGGGGTAGAGGTGGGCCTAACTGCATGGTGAGGCAGGAGGGCTGGCTGACTCTGTTGCTGCCTCCAGAGCCCCAGGAGTTCCAGGCGAGTCCCTTGCTGCTACCAGCCCCCGCGCAGGTGCCCCAGCCTGCTGCGAGGGTGGCCTCGCTCCTCGAACGCCACGCCATCCAACTCTGCCAGCACACGGGCCGGGACTGCCCCAGGGATGAGGACTGGGTCCACCGGGCATCCCGCCTCCCCGTCCAGGTACTGCCCAGTGCTTGGTCCCTGCTGACGAGGTCCCTGCTCACTGTGGCTCCCATTTCGTCTCCCGTTAGTCCTCTGCCCCTCTCCTTTCCCCACTTTGTCCCTCTCTTCCGTCATCTCCTCTCTGTGTGCAACTACCTGGCTCCCTACCTGAAAGAACACTGGAGTCAGAAAGGTTGTACAAGTCAGTATGGCCCCTCGGAGCGTCGGCTTCCTGCTGTGAGACACGGGTGGTGATACTGCTCTCTTCTGAGGGCAATGTTCCACCGAAGGACGTGCACAGGCAGCCAGAGCTGTCAGGATCTGCCCCCTTCCTCCCTGTTTCTACTACCTTCTTCCTGCCCCTGATTCGCTCCCTCTTTCTCTGTCTCTGCCGTCATCACCGATGTGTGGCCTCCAGATCTCTGCACCGTCTCTTCTCATCACTGGCTTTCTCGTTCTGTGGTTTTGCTGCCCCTCTTCTCTCTCCCCACCACTGTCTCCTCGTTTCTGTGTCTCTGCCTCTGTCTTCCTCTATATCCGCCTCCATCTCCCCTCTGTGCACCTCAGTATCTGTCCCCATCCCCTCCCAACTTTGTCCACCTCTGTAGCTGTCTCCTTCCGCCTCCTCCGCTGCCATTTTTTCTGTCTTTATCTTTTTCTCTCTTTCTTAAACTTACAGGCATTTCAAATACGGAAGTAGAGAGAATAGTCTCATAAACTCTATGTCCCTGCCATCCACCTTCAATTATAAGCCTTTTGTGGGGATTCCCTGGTGGTCCAGTGGTTAGGACTCAGTGCTTTCACTGCTGAGGGTCCAGGTTCAATCCCTGGTCAGGGAACTAAGATCCTGCAAGCCGCGAGGCACAGCCAAAAAACGAAAAAAAAAAAAGATATAAGCATTTTGCCAATCTTTCCTCATCCCTTCTCTAACTTTTTTTTCTGTAATATTTTAAAGCAAGTCCCAGACATCATATCATTTTAACTCTAAATACTTAAGCAGACATCTCTTAACTCATAAGGGCATTCACTTTTTAATGCAACCCCTGGGCCATTTTCACACCTAACAGAATTAACAGTGACCTCTTTTTCTTTTGTTTTTTTTAAAGCTTTGTATATGCATTTTATCTTTTGAACCAGAACCTATTACATCTTCTTTTTCCCTAAATTTATTTATTTATTTATTTATGGCTGCGTTGGGTCTTCGTTGCTGCGCGTGGGCTTTCTCTAGTTGCAGTGAGCGGGCTTCTCATTGCGGTGGCTTCTCTTGTTGTGGAGCATGGGCTCTAGGCACGCGGGCTTCAGTAGCTGTGGCACACGGGCTCAGTAGTTGTGGCTCGTGGGCTTCAGTAGTTGTGGCACGCGGGCTCAGTAGTTGTGGCTCGCGGGCTCTAGAGCACAGGCTCAGTAGTTGTGGTGCATGGGCTTAGTTGCTCCGCGGCATGTGGGATCTTCCTGGACCAGGGCTTGAACCCGTGTCCACTGCATTGGTAACAGTGACCTCTTAATACCATCCAACACTGAGTTCATAATCAGATTTCTCCAGTTGTCTCAAAACTGCCTCTGTTCTCATGTCTCTCTCTCTCTCTCAATTCCACTCTGCCTCCGCCCCTTCTTTGCCCAGCACCTCTGACTCGGTTTCCGCTCTGTCCCCACATATCTTTTGAGTGTCGGTCTCTAATTTGGGGGCTGCAGGCTTACTTCTCTCCCTTCCCACAGCCTCCTCCAGTTCAGGGAGCCAGTGGGTAGAGAGAAGCAGGGCTGAAGAAGAGGAGGCCCCGTCCTCAAGGAGCTCCCAGGCCTGTGGACCAGGAGAGTGGGTCCGGGCCCCCTTGTGGGAGAGGCTGGATGGCTGGTGTGACTTGGGGGTAGCACCTTGTCAAGCGGCTCCCTGGTGGAGGCAGGGCCTTGGGTACCCAGCAGGCCTCCACACGCTTCCACTGTTTCTAGGAGGATACTCGGGCTCAGCGGCAGCGGCTGCAGAAGCACCTGGCCGAGCATCTGCGCCAGACCTGGGGCCGGCCAGGGCCCCCCCAACAAGCCCGAGACCTGGGAGAGCTGCTGCAGGCCTGGGGTGCTGGCGCCAGGACTGGTGCTCCCAAGGGCTCCCGCTTCACACATTCAGAGAAGTTCACCTTCCATCTGGTGGGTGGGCCTGAGTGGACCTGGGGCATGCTGATGGGGCCAAGGCGGTATTGCTTTATGTACACACACCACATTTTATCCATACAGGGGCCCGTGTTCCCACCGGGCCTGCCCTCTCCCCACGGGGGGTGGGCACCCAGAACGGTCCCCTGGCTTCTTGGGAACTTCCGTGGAGAAAGGGTAGAGGGGTGGGAACTATGTAAGCGTGTAGGGCTGCTCTTTGTGCAAACCCCAGCTTTTCCTGGGCAGTTTCCTCTGGACATATCTTCTCTCCTTGGATGGTCATCCAGAGGGGCCCTCATCCTTCTCATGGGCAGATGGGCAAGAGCTGTGTCAGGGTCAGGGGAGGTTTCTTTATGAGCAAACACTCCAGTCTAAGGTCACAGAGAGCGCATTGATCCTCACACACGTTCTGACAGCCGTCAGTGGTACAGTGGTACTGTACCTGGGTATCGTGCTGGGAGGGTGCTTTTGGGGGTTGTTGAGGCTGGGCTGTGAGGGGCAGGGCTTTCCCCGACAGCCAGGACGCTCCTTTCTCGCTCCCCAGGAGCCCGAGGCCCAGGCAGCCCAGGTGTCAGATGTGCCGACCACCTCCCGGCGGCCTGAACAGGTGAGCAGAGCAGTGGTGGGGCGGGGGAGGTGTCCTGGGCCCTTGGCTGTCTACTGGGCCTGACACCCCCACCCCGACTGCCTGTGCCTCCCAGGACATGTGGGCAGCTCAGGAGCAGGAGCTGGAGTCTCTTCGGGAGCAGCTGGAGGGAGTGAATCGCAGCATTGAAGAGGTTGAAGCCAACATGAAGACCCTGGGAATCAGCCTTGTGCAGGTGGGTGTGGGAGAGGGTCTGCCCACCGGGGTCAGGTCACAAGTCCGGCCCAGACGGCTGAGAGGGACTTGAGAGGGTACTCTGTAGAGGTCTGCAGCTGTCAGAAGGGTTCATGGGAGACACTGGGGACCTGTGGGCCTCTTGAGGGTTCAGGAGAATCAGTGGGAGTGAGAGGGCGATGTAGGGTTGGGGGTGGGGGTGGTGTCGAACCTGCAGGGGTTAGAGGTGCCTTGGTGTCTGTGAGAATCAGGAGGGGTGTAAGTGTCCGTGGGCCTCTGTAGGGGCTTGTGGGGCTCATCAGGGGTCCTGGGGAGTCAGTGTGGAGGTGGAGGGGTCAGAGGGGCCTGTGGGTGCCTGTCACTGCTTATAGGTCTCCGTTGCTATCAGGAGGGGTCCGAGGGGCCCATAGGGCCCCTAGAGGGATGTGTTGTCATCGGAGGGGCTTGGGCTAGGCCAGGGCTTTCTAGGCTCAGCGGGGGCTGGGAGGTTGTGGTGCGCGTGGGGCTCCCCCACTGACTGGGAGTGGGGATCCCGGGTGCCAGGTGGAGACCGAGTGTCGGCAGAGCAAGCTCAGCACAGCGGAGCATGAGCAGGCCCTGCGCCTGAAGAGCCGGGCGGTGGAGCTGCTGCCCGACGGAGCTGCCAACCTTGCCAAGCTGCAGGTGGGGCTGGCGCTGAGGCTGGGCTGGGAGGGTCGGAGTTGGATGGGCCCAGCCTGTGTGACATGTAGCCCCCCTGCCACCACCCCCAGCTCGTGGTAGAGAGCAGTGCCCAGCGGGTCATCCACTTGGCAGGTCAGTGGGAAAAGCACCGTGTTCCGCTCCTTGCTGAGTACCGCCACCTCCGAAAGCTCCAGGACTGCAGAGAGGTAGGTGGTGGGGTTCGGGGCCGTGGGTGGGGCGGGTTCGGTCCCTCCCTAGGGGGCTAGCCCTGCGCTCTGCCTCACTGCCCTCTACCCGTGGGGTCCTGGCAGCTGGAATCCTCTCGACGGCTGGCAGAGATCCAGGAGCTGCACCAGAGTGTTCGGGCAGCTGCTGAAGAGGCCCGCCGGAAGGAGGACGTGTATAAGCAGCTGGTAAGGCCCGTGTGGGGGCCCTGGGCCGCTCAGAGCTGGGGAGGTGTCGGTGCTAAGGGAGCACCTGCTGTCTCTGCCTAGATGTCAGAGCTCGAGACCCTGCCCAGAGACGTGTCTCGGCTGGCCTATACCCAGCGCATCCTGGAGATTGTGGGCAACATCCGGAAGCAGAAGGAAGAGATCACTAAGGTACGCCATCGTGGCCGGGGAGGGTGGGTCATATGGGTAGATACGCCCAAGGGGCGGATGTGTGTTGCCGAGCTACACGGGGACCTCACACCCTCTGAAAGTCAGAGCTATCTGGCCATACCCAGACACGGAACAGCCCCACACAGTCCACTGCAGCCGCCCCTGACCCTGTCTGGATGGGACAGCCTAAACGTGAATGCCCTCAGCTGGCTGGCCGCCCGCCCCAGACGGGCTCACGGCTACCCTGGTCTCTGCCAGATCTTGTCTGACACGAAGGAGCTTCAGAAGGAAATCAACTCCCTGTCTGGGAAGCTGGACCGGACGTTTGCGGTGACCGATGAGCTTGTGTTCAAGGTGTGGGGCAGGCTGGGCTGGGCGTGGGGGTGGGGCGGGCGTGGGCCCTGTGTGAGCCTCGTGGGTACACTGTTGCTCGGGCCTGGCTTTGCCCTGGGGAAGACCAAGTCAGGGAGTGGGAGAGGGTGGCCTTGTGGGGGCCTGGAGGTGGGGGTGGGGTAGGGGCGGGGTGAGGCGGGAACAGCCCACTGACACTGTCAGGGTCTCCTCTGTCTGGTCAGGATGCCAAAAAGGACGATGCTGTTCGGAAGGCCTACAAGTATCTCGCTGCCTTGCATGAGGTGAGGGGAGAAGCATGCCTGGGGGCTGGCTGGGCTGGGGCCAAGTTGGGGTGCAAGCCTTCTGCTCCTGCTGTCCCCAGAACTGCAGCCAGCTCATCCAGACCATCGAGGACACGGGCACAATCCTGCGGGAGGTTCGAGACCTTGAGGAGCAGGTGAGGCCCGGGGGTGGGAGGGCTAACCAAGGCAGGCCCGGGATCAGCTCCTCGGTTTATGCCAGGAGAGGCTGTGGAACCAGACACAGCCTGTGGCTGGAGTCGCAGCCCTGCCCCTTAGTCGCTGTGTGTGTGACCTGGAACAGCCCAGTGGCCTGCTCTCACCCCCTCCTTCCCCCTGAGGGTCCTCACGCCTGCCTCCAAGGGCCTTTGGCAGAGGCTTCAGCTCGAGTATGTGGTGGGCGATCCTGCCACATAGCAAAGGATGCTTTAGGTGGACGGATGACATGTGCAAAGGCCTGGCGGTGGGACAGAGCAGGCTGTTATTGGAGGGGGTGGGAGGAGCACGGGAGGGGCCCTGGGTGGCCGTCATGGGGTGGGGGTGGTGAGCAGGAGCTGGGAAAGGGGCCCTGCACGCTGAAGGGCTGCGATTCGCATTGCCTTAGATTGAGACGGAGATGGGCAAGAAGACCCTCAGCAACCTGGAGAAGATCCGTGAGGACTACCGAGCCCTTCGCCAGGAGAACGCTGGCCTCCTGGGCCGGGTCCGTGAGGCCTGAGCAGCCCCCAGCAGAGGTCTTCCCCGGGCCTCAGGCAGGGATTTGGGGTGCTGGGGGCACTGGCCAAGCACTGGCCCGGGCCATGCCCTCTGCTTGCGGTCCAGTTCCTCCTGCTGTAGCCTTGGCCCCAGACCCTCGCCCACCTGACCCCAACCCTTATCTGGGGCGATCATCCAGAGTGTGGGAGCTCAGCTGCAGTTTATTGCGGAGGGCACTGGGGGTTGGGGCCTTGGATCTCAAATAAATGAGGGGCTCTGTCTGCAGTCTAAGCTGAGGCATGGATGGGGGCACAGGGCACAAGGCTCAGGATGGGGGAGGGGGCGGGTGGCAGGTGAGACACTGGGTACATTTGGTGAGTCGGTGTGCATGGCCCTGGGTGTCTGCGTGGGACTCAGGAGGCCCACTGGGGTGCTTTGTGGGTGCGCATGCGTGAGACATGCAGGTGAGTTCAGAGGGTCTGTGTGACCGAGCGTCTGTGTCGGGAGCTGTGTGATACCGTGTGTGACCAGCATGTGTCTGTGTGGCTTTCTGGGACCTGAGGTCCTGAAGGTACCGAGGCTGCTTCTGTGCAGGTGTCTGGGCACGCCCCGTGTGACACTGCACCAGTGGGCCTGGAAGCTGGCTACGGGTGTGTGCTTTGGGGTATGTGGGTTGACAGGACTGTGCTCGGGTGTGACTGTTTGTGTGACTGCGGATTTGAGGTGGTGTGAGTGTACTGAGGCAGGCTCTTCGTGTTTTGGGGTTTGTATTGAGTCCAAGGGACAGGATTGCGACTCTCTGTGTCCTTTCCAGCCCTAAGGTCATCTGTGAGAGCGACTGAGGCAGGCTGTGTGTGTGGTCGGTTGTGAAGGCTCAGTTTGGCTGGAGGGCTGGTCACAGGGGGCTGGGGCGGGGGTGTGGGGTTGGGGCCGGGGTCCCTCTGAGCAGCCTTGGTGCAGAGCATGTGATCCAGGAGGGCGGTCAGCTGGGGACCAGGGTCCCTGGCCAGCAAGATGGTGCACACCTTACTTCTTGGTCCCTGCAGGCACGTCCAGGGCCGGTCGGTCACCCCTGCCTCCAGCCACTTCTACTCCCCCGTTTTGGCCCCTGTCCTTCTTTCCTTGGCTTTGAGGTCAGGAGCCGGGTGTGGGGTTGGAACACCTGCTGGGCCTCTGGCTCCTCTTCTTGCGGAACTCAAACTCATCCACGGTCCACACGGCCCCCTTCTCGCTCTCCACGCGCACGAAGCACTTGTGCAGGCTCAGGTTGTGGCGGATGGCGTTCTGTGGAAGGAGGACCAGCCAGCCGGGCCGGGGATGTTGGGGAGGGGAGCAGGCAGGCAGTCATCCTCTGAGGCCAGCAGTCCCCACCAAAAATCGACCTCCTGCCCTTTCTCAACATGCCTACAAGCCCAGTCCCAGGCCCACCCGTTCCTGAACTTGACCCAGCACCGCAGTGGCATTTGAGGCCCTCCCAGCCACTGCCACCTCCGGAGGTGCTCACCTTCCAGGTGGCAGGGTGGTTTCTGAAGAAGGCGAACATGCGTGTGAACCAGTGATAGATCTCGTTGAGTGTCCGCTGCTTCTCGGGAGCCTCCAGGATGGCCTGGAGGTTAGGGGGTGTGGGGGTAAGGGGAGCCGCTCCCCCAGATTCGGACTGAGAGGGGCACTGGCCCACCTTGGGCCTTCTGACCTGGGTGAAACTGTGGGGTCGGGGGAAGGAAGGGAGATAGTGTGGGGTGACAGGTCAGAGACAGGGTTAGAAGCAGGGTGAGGGTAGGGCTGGGATGGGGTTAGGTAGAGGATCAGGGCTGAGGTTGGAGTGGGGTCTGCTTCAGGGTTAGGGCTAGAGTTAAGTTAAATTTCTGGGGTGGAGTTGGAGTTCTCTGTGGGAGTGAGGTTTCAGAGTTTGGGAAGGGTAAGGGCCAGAGAGTGGGGTCCAGTTAAGGATTTGGAAGGGGTAAAGGACCAGGCAGAGTTAAAGGTCAGGGAAGTGGCTGGTTAAAGGTCAGGCTGGGGATGAACTGGGGTGAGTCAAGGGGCGAGGGGTGGGAGGACGTGTTGCATTAGGTCAGGAGTCAGAGGTGGGCCTAGTTACGTAGTTATTTTATGTGTCAGGGATGTGGTTAGTTTCAGGGTCAAGAATGAGGTTGACTGTGTGTGGTCCTTAAGGGTCAGGGCTGGGATTAGGTGTGGAGTGAGGCTAAGGGTCCGGGAATTTGATCTGCTTGGATTTAGGAATGGAATTGCGTCAAGGGTCAGTGATCATGGCTGCGGTGAGGCTCCAGGTTGGGATGGGGCTAGGTAGGTGAACGGGTGGCATTGTGTAGGGTTAGGTGTGGGCCTAGGATAAAGGTCCGGGAGGGCTCTGGTGAAGCCTCTGGGAAGGCATTAGGGGGATGAGGAGGAAGGGGTTGGGATGGGTCAGGTGTTACAAGGAAGGGGTTAGGGATTGGGGTCTAGAGGGGAATGTGTTGGCAGACTAGGGTACGTCTGGGCTGGTGAAGGAGTTAGGGTGTACCTGGGGCGGGTGTAAGGCAAGGGGAAGAATTCAGGCTAGTTTGGGGGCTATTTATAGGCCCAGGAGGCAGTTAGGTATGGAGTTGATGTGGCCATCAGGAAGGGGGTGTGTTGAAGGCCAGCTTTTAGCTTGCACTGGCTTGGATGGCAGTTTAGTTGTGGGTTTGGGGGCAGGTCTGGGGTGAACATGGGGGATCACATCTGAGGCGTGGGTTTGTTCATGCAGGAGCCCGCCTGGGGGTGCTCAGAGAGAGGCAGGTCCTCCACCCCGCCCTCTCTTCCTTCTCCTCAGCCCGACACTCTGCTTACCCAGCGGATGAGGGTGGCATAGGTGAAAGGGGGCCGCATGTTGTGGAACTTGAAGTAGTCCATGTTGTGGAAGAACTCTGTCAGAGGTACGGAGGGATCAGGCCCCATCTGGGAACTCCTCGCTCCCTCTCCCACCCTCTGCTTTCGACCGACCGGCTGTCGAGTCTGCATGCCTGAAATCCCACCGTGAACACCACTTTCCAGGATCACAGTCACTGTTTGCTAAGCACTTGACATAAATGATATCATTTCCCCTTTGCACCGCTCCCACCAAAATGGGGCTTATTCTCCCAAGGTTTAAAAGAAGTGAAGTAACTTCCACACCAAATGGATGTAACTGGTTAAATGGCGGAGTCAGGATGGCACTCAAAGGCCCTAATCCCTGTTAAGCCCACAGCCCAGACCTTGCGGGTAGTAGGGGATTGGTGAGCTTGGGCGAGTCACCCTGCTTTTCCTTGGTGGGGAGAGGGAGAGTCCCTGGGAATTACTAAGCTAGCTCCCTCCCTTCTGATGACCAAATGGAGTAGCTGAAGCCCAGAGTGAGTGAGCCCTAATCCCCAGGGGAGACAGGGCTAGGACTAGATATCTGAGACCACAATGGGGGCTTGGAGGCCATGGAAATCCAGAGGGGAAGCTTTTACGAGCAGTTGCCGGTTTCCAAAGGCTGGGTGGCAGTGGTGGGGAAGAGCAGTCCCCCACCCAGTACCAGTCAGGGAGATGAGGGGCTCAGAGGGCACTACGTAGGGCACGGACCATCCTTACCTGGGATCGTGCTGTTTGCATGGCTGCCCCAGAGGTGCCTCCGCACAGCAAACAGGCCTTCAGGGGCCTCTTGGGGACCCGGCCAGGCTGGGACAGTGGTGCCCGGGGTGCCAGTGGCTACGATACAGCAGGAGCCCTTGTCGGATGATGCCTGGGGGAAGAGGGAGAGACTGGTGACCCAGAGGCTTAAACTTGCCACTTTAGTTTTAAATAAGTGTTTTTAAAAGTAAGGGCACCCTCTTCTCAATTCCACTCTGATGTAGAATCCCACAAAGCAGCACGAGCCATATTTATTAAAGTGCGGGTGTGGACACTAGTGTGTGTAGCACACCAGTGCCAGGGCCACGAGCTAGGGTTGAATTGGGCTCCTCTGCTACCCAACTGCGACCTTGGGAAAGTCACCTAAGCCTCCCTGGCCTCAATTTTCCTCATCTGTGAATTGGGGATGATAGTAATACCTACCTCACCATGCATCATGGGGATTAAATAAGTTAACATCACGAAAGTGCTCACAAACAGTGCCTGACACCCAGGGCTAGCTTCTGTGTGATCTCTGAAGGTCCCGGGGCCCTGCACTTTGTTTAATGCTCTGCGGTCATCATTTTGAAATCTGAGCCCCGCGATTTCATTTTGCACTGGGCCCTGTGAGTTATATAGCTGGTCTTGCCAGCGGTACACAGTCTGCATTCAGTGTTGGGCGATTTGCTGTCGCTTTGCAAACTCAAGATCATGATTTGGGATCTTAAGGTCAGAGGGTTTGTAAGTAGAAAGGGACAGATTCCTAGGTCTGGGCATGTTTGGAGCTGGGGACAGGGGCCCAGAGATCCCAGGGCCTGGGTGCAAGGATAGGTCCCCTGCCCCCTGCAGGGCCCCTCCCCTGCTCCCCAGCAGTCTGTGCCACCTGTGGGCCTGGGGTGGCTCACCGTGGATGGAGCCTTTGTTGGGGCCATCTTCCCAGCCAGGTGGGCTTGCATAGCACCCAGCTTCTCCTTCTCCAGCACCAGCTGTGAGGACAGGCACAGAGTGAGGCCTCAACCTGGTCTTTCTCCGCCACATCTTTGCACAGGCTGCCCCCTTCCTTCCTTCATGCCAGCCCCCATCCTGGGTGAGCTGGGCTCCTGCCACAGGGTGGACGTACGGTTCACCCACCGCCCCCCTGCCCCCGCCCCCCCATGTCACCTGTTGCTCCAGAGACTGCACCACCTCCCTCTGGAGGAGACACTGCGCCCTGCCCTTCTCATCCAGGAGATGGTCTGCCTGGCAGTGCCTGGGTAGTGGAAAGAGTCCATGTGGGTGACCATGGCGAGCCTGGCTTCCCGGCTCAACATTCCTAGTGGGAAAGGCTCAGACCCTCTGGGAGGAAGGTCTCTCCTCAGAGCCTCAGCCTCCCTCCCCTCTTTCTACCTCAGTCTTCCTTTCACACCTGTCATTCCTTCAACACATGCTACTTGGCATCTACTGTATGGCCAGGGTGCTGGAGATGATGATGGAAGGTTAGTGAGCTGAGAGTGGGAAAGGCATTCCAGGTGGAGAGTACAGCTTGTGCGAAGGCCTGGTTGTGAAGAGGACGGGATGCACCGAATTGCCACTGATAGTTGGGTATGGTTGGAAAAGGTTGTGTGTGTGTGTGTGTGTGTGTGTGTGTGTGTGTGTGTGTGTATGTGTGTGTGAGAGAGAGAGAGACAGTGATGGGGCTGAGAGGAGGCAGCAATAGCCATTGTGAGGATCTGGGACTTTGGGGATCAATAAAATCAATAAAAGGCTGGTGTGTTGGCATGAGGGGGTGGGTAGCAGGGCAGAACAGTTAGAAGTGTGGATTCCGGAGGCTGGCTGTCACTCAGGAACTGGGTGATCTTGATCAAGACACTTAACCTCTTTGGCCTCAGTTTCTTTGTCTGTAAAATGGAGGTAAATCATAGCACACACTTCTGTTATGATGCCCCCATTATACAGATGAGGAAACCGAGGCTCCAAGAAACTAAGTAACTTGCCCAAGGTCACAGAGCCAGTGAGTGATGGAGCCAGGATCTGAACCCGCAGTCTCAGCTTTTGCCTCTTTCATATTACCCCCTATCAGGATGAGGCCTGAGCTGAGACCTGCACCCTAGACCTCCTCCCACAAACTGGGGCCCCCCTGGACTGGAACGGGCCTGACCCACTCACTTGAGGAAGTCCTCTGGCTCCTCGAAGACCTTCTCACATCCGGGCCACTTGCAGACACCATTTGCTAGCAGTGAGTAGGAGCCCTGGGGCATGGTTGAAAGGGTGCTGGGGGGACAAAGTGTGTCAGAGGAGGGGATGGCAGGGCAAGGGTCCTTCCCAGCCCTGCACACTGACCTGTCCTTCCTGGGCACACCGGGGCTTGGGAAGGTGCAGAGCAGTGCTGGCTCCCTGGACACCCATTCCAGGCTGGCCACGTTGATCCCTGCAGGTGGGGACAGGGCACCTCTGGGGGCTGGGGGCCAGGCTCTGGAGCTCGGCCCACAAAGCCTCTCATTTTGCCCTTCCCACCCTCCTGAGCTTTGCAGGCCCAGACTCCCAGGGGGCTCTGTGGTCCCTAATCTCCAAGGCTACTGGTGGAGCAGCTCAAAGACTGCGCTGACATTTCGACTAACTTTGCAGAGATCTGTGGTTCCGTGATTTTGACATTCTGTGTCTTTCAGGTTCTGAGCCTGACATTTTTTAGAGGTTGGAGTTTCCAAGATGATAAGACCTGACACCTCTGGCCTCCTGAGGGCCGCAAGTCAGCAGCCCACACCACTTATGTTCAAGGATTGGGGGCTCTGGGCTTCTGTGGAGCTGTGGGGTACAGTGTTACCAGGTGGCAGGCCGGGCCGGGCCTTGAGGGAGAAGACCCCCGTAGCAGCAGTGGGTGGCGGGAGGCTGATCATAGCTGGGCTGTCCAGTGGGCGCACCT
Source organism: Balaenoptera acutorostrata (assembly GCF_949987535.1). Taxonomy (NCBI): domain Eukaryota; kingdom Metazoa; phylum Chordata; class Mammalia; order Artiodactyla; family Balaenopteridae; genus Balaenoptera; species Balaenoptera acutorostrata. The sequence continues at coordinate 43,065,978 of NC_080085.1, forward strand.
GCAGCACAGGGGTCCGGGCATGGGCATCCACCGTTGAGAGCTAGGGGCACATGGGGTCCATTTCAGCCAGGTCCTCTCCCCAGTTCTCCCGCCTGCTCCCTCCTCCCTGCCTGTTCTGGGTTGGTACCTGGTGCACAAAGTGTGGCCTGTCCTGGAGGAGCGCCTGCAAGTGGGGCGAGGGACCCAGCCGTGCTCCAGAGGGTGCCACCATGACGAGGGGCACTGTGGGCAGCTGGGGAAGGCAGGCGGGTGAGATGCCATCCTCATGTTCACTGTTCTACACGTCTAACCCATATACTCCTCACCACAACCCCACGTACTAGGCAGAATGACCAACCCCATTTTACGTATGTGGAAACTGAGGCTCAGGGAGATTGGGTGACTTTTTCAAGATCAAACAGCTAATAAGTGGCAGAGCTGGCCTCCATCCTGTCACCTCACCTCCCTGGGCCCCAAGCCCTCTGTCACAGGGGGATGGAGACACACATGGCTATGCCTGTGGGACCATGATAGGGTCTCCTATCCTGAGACAGGGATTGGGAGGTTGCGGAGAGCCTCGAATCTCTGAGACCTGCTAAGTGGGGACTTTCTTGGCCCCGTGACATCTGCATAAGTCACAGACGTGCCTGGGACCCAGAAAACCACTTCCTGTGCCCCAGCTGGGCCCCCCGCCCAGTGCCACAGTAAAGGTCGGCACCTATAGGCCCAGGTACCCCACCCTGCCTGCCCCATCCTGGGCCCTAGGCCTCACCTGCAGCTGCGATGGTGGCATGGGGTTCAAGGAGGAAGAGGAGGCGTGAGCCCCACCTCGGAGGTCCCGGCCCTGGAAGGTTGTCCCCGGACCCTTGGCTCCCAGCTGGTCTGAGGCCTTGGGTGCAGCCCTCCAGCTGGGCGAGGCTCCTGGGGATGGGCTGAGTACCAAGGAAGGGGCCAAGGGCTTGGCTGGCCTGGGGTTGGGCATTGGGTCCTTGTCCAAGGGCAGGCTGCAGGGACACAAGGGGAAGGAGTTACAAATGTGCTGGCGTGTGTGTGAAATGCTCAACCATCTGAACCACGTGGACACCCCCTCTGGTCAGAGCAGGCATTGGCTGGGGTGTGTCCCAAAGGGGCCCCAGCTCTGGTCACGTGTGTGCACGTGTGCACACACACACTCGGTGTCAGGAGCACTGGCGTGCCTGTGTCTCCAAGCACACCCCATGTGCTTGGACCCAGCGCACAGTGTGCCTGTGCACGCTGGCACAGGCCTGGTGGGGAGGTGTCCTCCCTGAGGGTGGTGGGGAATCCGGGGTGGTTTGCGGGGCCTCAGCCAGGATAGGTCTCAGCACCTGAGTGGTGCTCTTCAAGCCTCAGCCCTCCTGTCCTCCCTGAACCCAGTATAGGCCACATAACCTTTGCTGATCCCACGGGGGCTGCTTTCTGATTTTCTCCTGGGAGCATTGTTACCCCAGTGACGGGCATATCTGGGAGTGAAAGGGGGGCATGGACTCAAAAGATCCCTCTGGCTGCTGTGAGGGGGGCAGACTCTAGGAAGGTGAGGGCAGAAGTAGGGGGACTAGTGAGGAGGCTACTGCAAAAGTCCAGACCAGGATGATGGCAGTGGAGATGGTGAGAAGTGGGTGGGTTCTGAGTTAATGTTTCGAAGGTGGAGTCAGGAGAATTTGCTGGCAGCTTGGATGCGGAGGGTGAGAGAGGGAGGGTCAAGGTGACTTCTGGGTATTAGCTGAGCAGCTGGAAGGACAGAGCTGACATGACCTGAGACGGGGGAGCAGGGTTGGGGGTGGTGATCCAGGTGTGTAGGGACATGATGACTCTGGTGTTAGACATGCAAGTGGCAAGGCCGAGTGGAAGCTGAGTACAGGAGTCTGGAGCTTAGATGGGCATCTCCATCTGAGATCATCTCTGGGCTCCCACCCTGCATGGAGCTGGCAGGGCAGGTGCCAGAGAGGAGGAGAGACAGGCTCTCTTGAGCCAGGGCCTGTGCGAGCTCCTCGACTCGGCTCCCACCAGAGTTCACCCCAATCTCTGCTCTCCAGGCCTGCCTCCAAGCCTTTGCTCATGCTATTCGACCTGCCTGGAATGCCCGCCCCTCCTCCTCTTCCCCTACCCAAGCCCTATCCAGAAAGTCCTCCAGAATGGCTCCAGAACCTTACACTCCCCGATGGGCAGGGCCTCGGTTTCTCAGAATCCTAAAGTCCCAATCTGAGAGGAAGCCAGAGCTGGAGGGGACTGCCAAGCCCAACTTCCATTTTACTGAAGGGGACAACCAGGTACAGTGTCCCACGGCCCCATGGTGACTTGAGATCTCTACTTCTTTCTCCGGAAAGTGTGTGTGTGTATGTGTGTGTCTCCCCACCCCGCCCCATAGCACTGGGTTGGGCACACAGCTGCCGAGAGCAGCCTTGGGGAGTAGAAGAAGGGCTCTGAGGGGGCAGTTGCTCCTTCCTTTCTTTGCTGTCAGCTCATGGGGGTTGCCAGAGTTATGGTGCTGAGGGAGGTGGGGGTGTGAATCCAGGTATTTAAACCCTTAGTCTCTCGGGGCCTTAGAACATTACTGCGTGAGAATCAGGAGCCTGGGTCTACGGAGGCTCAGAACAAGGGCCAGAGAGAGTGTCGATGACCCTGAAGACGTGAGTGAATGAATGAGTGCATGAAGGCAGGCGGAGATCAGGGTGTTGCTTGTATAAGCCAAGGAACGTCAGAGTGCCAGCAAACCATCCGAAGCTAGGAGAGAGAACAGATTTCTCCCTCGTAGCCCTACAAGGAACCAACACTGCTGACACCTTGATCTTGGACTTCTGGCCTCCAGAACTGTGAAACAAAACATTTCTGTTGTTTAAGCCACCTAGTTTGTGGTACTTTGTCACAGAAGACCTGAGCGAACCAATACTGATTTTTGGTGAATGAGTGGATGTTTTCCAACGCTCTGGCCTGGCCCACATGGCTAGCCTGTGGTCACTTCTCAAACTGCCTGGACCCTTGGCCAGAGCCTATAAGAAATCGCCTCCTCAGACATATCTGGAACAACCTGACTCAGGGCAGCATAGATACATTCTCAGAAAGGGGCCGGGGGTATGGTCTGTCTCGTGGTGGGGTACCTGGAGGGCCAGGCTGGGCAGCCGGCTTCCTGCACTGTCTGTTGGGGCATCCTTTTCTGACTATTTCTCAGAAGCCACATGGAGGATGTTTCTGGGACACAGTTTGTGTTTTCGTATCGGGGTCTGCATCTGGGCCCTGTTGTCACAGCCCCCGACTTCCCCAGATATTTCCGCCATTGACGTCATGGCGGCCGGATGCGCTGGGCTTCATCGGCACCAAGGAGGAAGAGAAGGGGGCAGGTACCCTACCCCACGGGTTTCGTTCCGAGAATTGGCCGTCCCGTCCTGCGGCCGGCCTGGCCCAGGTGGGGTGATGTGGGTGCTGGCGGATGTGGTGAGTGACGTCCATCTGGCCACCATGACAAGCCCCGGGCCCTGTAGACCCGGCCCTTTTTGGGCCATGGAGAGGCCCAAGGTTTGATGCTTGGGGAGTGCCATGCAGACCCCACAGAGACTGGGACCCTCAGGGTCTTCAAATGGTATATGCTAGAACCTCAGAATCGTAGAACATCATTTCTTAGATTCAAAGGATCCCAGAATCTCAAACCCACAGACTCTGTGGGGTCCATGGGTCCAACTTCTCAGTAGGTGAAGGCCTATGTCCCTGGTGTCCAAACTCACTGGAACTTCCCAAAGTTCATAGTGCCTCCCGCCTGCCAGGCCTGGAATTGCAGCAAGCCTCCCCTCAGCCTCCCTCCTAAGTTCTGTGAAGGTAGGAGGGTCAGAATCGTCCCCTCTGCTTCCCTCAGCCTGGGGCCAGGCTCTGACACGAACTAGCTGTAACTCTCCTCAGGCTCATACGTAAAATGGAACAATAATTGTACCCATCTTCCAAAGTTAACACACATGAAATGCTTAACAAAATGTTGGTGATCAGGAGATGGACCCCTGCAGGGCCTCCATCTCCCTGTCCATTCTGGGACGGTGCTCCCAGACTCACAGCCATCCTGCCAGAGGTGGGGAGGGAAGGAAGGGGACATTGAGGCTGGCAGACCTTCAGCCAGGACCTCATGGTGGGAGCAGGCAGAGCCCTGGCCTTTGCCGGTAGAGTCTACCACCAGGCTCTCTGGAGGAGCCGTGGGATAGAGGATCCCAGGGACCTGTGCCAACTCTGGGGACACGGCTGAGCTCTGTCCACAGCCAGACCCACAGATAGACCGACTGACTTATGTCCCTCTAGTATCACCACTCTCTGGCCATGAGGCCTCCTGACCCATGGGGCCCTGGGACCCCACCCAGCCAAGCTCTTGTGAGGCTAGCCCCACACTGTGACCATGAGGGTCCAACTTGTGAGAGGGCAGAAGGGGGAACGGCAGCAGCTGGGAGACAGCCCAGGGTCCCCCTGCCCCTGTCATGGGTGCTGAGGGGTAAACTGAGGCCCACGGTGGGGGAGAGAGACAGAGCCAGGGCCCCACTGAGAGTCCTGAGATCTGAGCTTGGGTCTCAACTCTACCACTGCATCTCTGTGAGGCCTTCAGAGAGGCCCTCCCGCCCATCTCCCGGCCTCAATTTGCCCCTCTGTACGCTGGGAAGGGGAGAGGTGTGGAGCGGATGAGGGCCAGGGGCCTTGTGCTCTGTGTCTGAGTGAGCTGTTAGGTGTCTGCAGGGCTTTGATTCGATAACTGCCGTTCTACCCAGGGGACTGGCTGAGAGACAGAAACAGAGATAGACAAACAGACATAGGCAAACAGAGAGACACAGAGAAGAAGAGCTACAGAGAGAGATGGGAGAGACATGAGGTGGGACAGAGATAGACACACACAGAGAGAAACAAAGAGAACAAGAGAGATAGTGAGAGACACCGAGAGAAGGAGAGACAGTGAGGAGGGGGAAGGAACCCATAGGAGCAGAAAGTCAAAGAGAGAGAGAACAAGAGAGACAGAAACAACACAGGGAGATGGGGAGAGACAAAGAGACGGAGAGAGAGAAAAAGAGAGCGAGAGAGAGAGAGACTGAGAGAAAGAGATGCTCCAAATAAGAACAGTTGTTGGTCTCTGGCTGGAGGAGCTGATCCTTCGTTATTCCAAAATAACGAGGAATACCAAAGGGCAAGATTCCAGGGCCTTCGGCCAGGTGCTATATTGTATTGCAGAGCAACAATCAGCAAAGCGGTGTGGCCCTGGCACCAGAACAGACACTGAGGAACAGAACAGAATGGAAAAGCTCAAATACAGACCAATGTCTAGAGGGAATGGAGTTTGTGATGAACGCGGCATTTCAAACCAGGGGACGCTGGAGGATAGATTGTTTAACAAATGGTTCTGGGATAATTAAGGGGAAAATAAAGCTAATGACTAACCAGTCCATTTTTCCACCAACCCCTTCCTGCCCAGTTTGAAATGTCACCCTCATCATGTACCCTAAAATAAATTCCAGATCCATTAAAGATATAAATAATAATCTTATATGGATCTTGGGTTTATTGTATACCAGGCCCTAGGCTAAGCATTTAACAAGGTTGAGAAATTTAATCCTTACAACCACCCTTTGAGGTCGGTACTATTATAACCATCACAGTACCTATGAGGAAATGGAGGTATCGAGAGGTTAAATGCCTGGCTAAAAATCACACGAATTGCTTGAGCTGAGGCTGGGTTTGTCCCAGACAGTCTGGCTCCAGTACCCACACTCTTAACCTCTACAGTAAGTGGAAAAAATGAAGCCATAAAAGAGAATAGAAGCCAAGACAGGTGAACATTTATCTCATTTTCAAGTGGGAAAGGACTTTCTAAGCACAAAACCAGAGACAGTAACCACAGAAGAAAAGACTAACCTTGCTGACAATATAAAAACATCATAAGCATCACAAAACAGCATAAACAAATAGAAAAACAACTTCAGTAAATGATGAATTGAGAGAAAATATTTGCTATATATGTATGGCTGATGGAAGGTTAATATCCTTTTATATAAAGAGCTGTGACAAATCAATAAATAAAAAAGATGAACACCCTATTAGGACTAAGGACTTGACCAGACAACTGAAAAATAAAAAAGCACATATGGTCAACAAACAGTATAAGTTATCAAAAGATGCAAATTTCAACAACATGGTAATATTTTTCTTACCTGTTATGTTGAGAAAGGATTAAAAAACGATAATACCCACCCACGGTTAGCTTGAGTAGAGGGAACATAGAACAGGACAACCTTTTGGAAGAACAATTTGCAGAGAGGGTCATAAACCTTAAAAATGCACAAACGCTTTGCCCTAGCCACTCGATTTGTAGGAATCCGAGGAACTAATCAGGGATGATTATGCGAAAAAGCTAGAAACAACCTGAATGTCCAAAAATCAGCACTTGGTCGAACCAGTCGTGGTTCATACCAATGTGAGGACAGTCTGAACAGTTATGAAAGATCATACGTTGAAACATTTTTCAGTGACCTACCAAAATGCTCCTATTCATTGAATAAAGCAGAAACAAAAGCAATAGATAGCTAGATAGCATGATTCTAATTTGGTTAAAAAATACTAACAGTTAACACTCAGTGAGCATTTGCTAAGCCTGCAGAGACGAGGTCACCCCAGACCTGAATGGCCTGCTCTGTTCCTGGACATGGATCCTGGCCCTCTGCCCCGCAACACCAGGTCCTGAGGGTAGAACCCCACAGCTAAACCATGGTTGACAATGGCATGAAGTGCCCCCCTGGAGGGTCTCCTCATGCGGTGCAAGCGCAAGTTCAAGTTAATTGCTCAGCCCAACCTGACAGCCCACAGTCCTCTTTCGATCGGGGCAAACAGAATTGATGCTCATTCTTGTAAAATGTAAATGTCCTCCTCGACATTACTCAACACGCTGTTATTAAGCGCCAACTGTACAAAGCTCTGTGCTGGAGGCTGGGGGTCGGGGGGGAGAGGCAGGCAGGGGGAAGGCAAGACGAGTGAGCAGGAAAGGCGGTGGGAGAGACGGAGGAAAGGAGATAAATGGAGTGTGGTCAAGATGGAGGAGACAGTGACAGGGGAGACGGTCAGAGCCAGAGAAAGACAGAGGGGTGGAGAGTCTGCGTGCCAGGGAAACAGAGAAAGAGAGGGGCAGAGAAACACGAAAAGAGTGAGACAGAGAGGGACGGGAGATATCGAGAGAGAAGAGCCAAAGGTATGCCAGAGACGTCGCTGAAATTTCCAGTTACACCTGGACAGTGTTTCAAGTTGTTCAAAGCTCTGAGATTCATAAAGACTGGCAGTTGATATATTTAAAAAATCCTACCCGTCCACACATGGATCCATTTATTTATCTTTGCCTCTGCCTCAGCACTGATTAAGTACTTGATCTATCAGTCTTCTGGCGTTTGTTATTACTATTATTACTGTAAAAAATACCTTACCTGACCAGGACCACAGGAGCTGCTGCGTGCGTCTTGCTGGTCCCAGAGGGCCCCTGACTACCCCCCCAACCCAGTGCCTACCTCACTGTCGTCTCTTCCGCTGGACCCGCATCTGGTGGGGGAGAGCGGGGACACTCACCTTGGTGAAGTGGACTGACAGAAAAGGATCAGCCTGGCTTGTGGGAAACTGTCACATATCAAAAACAACTTTGCTTTTATACCGAGAAGAAAAACCACGGTGTGGAAGCCACAGACCTCTCTCTTCTAATAATCCAATTTTTTTTTCGATGAGTGTGTATGCTGATAATCACGGGGTGGGGGGGGGGTTCTCATAGTTTTTTCTCTCTTGCTCTCTCTCTCACTCGCTCGCTCTGTTTCTCCTCTTCTTGATTATGAGACTTAAACGGAAATTTTGAAATTTTGGGTTTTTTCTTTGCCCTTTACGAGTCATCTGAAAATATGATTTCTTCCCCTCACTACAGAGGTGAGAGGTATCAATGAGATAACAGGGCTCATGAGAAACCACAGTTTTTAAAACAAAAGTGTGTAGAGTTAGAAAAAAAGGGAAAAGAACTCAAATCACAGGGACATCCCAGGCAGGGAGAGATGCCACTCTGTGAGTGAGGGGATATTTGAGGGTCTCTGGGGAAAGGAAGAAAGGAACTGAGATGCTACGTGTGGATGGGAAACACCAGGGAAAGAAATGGAATAGGGCTGCGTTTCCAGAGGCCTTGCTCTGGTCCAGGCCTCAGTTTCCCCTTAAGTGGAATTGATACGGTCATCACGGTCTTACTGCCCAGGGGTGGGGAGCTCTGGATACTCTTGCAACCCATCTTCTCACAGAGGGTGAGAGGCATGGAAGTTACTTCATGGAGAAAAAAGCAGGGAGCCCCTCCCTACCCCCAACAATTCACAGAATCCAAGAGTCTGAGAATCATTGGCTCCCAGAATCCACTGAACATCACTGAGTGAAGAAAGGGAGAAAAGTCTTGCCTCATTACATCTTAGGGCCTGAGAACTCTGACCCAGAGGGGAAGGTCCCAACCAGGCCCCAGTATTAATGAATCCATCCTCACAAAGCCGAGAGAGGCTCGTTGGGACCCCAACCTTCTCATGGTCAGGGACACACCATGGCCTGATGCTTCTGAGGCCCTCAGCCTTTACGATTTTCTACTTCAAAAAGTCCCAGTTTCCAAGGATTTAGGATTCTAAATATCCACCATCATCCCCGTAGCTGACAATTATCTCAGATTTCCCATGTGCCAGATGCGGCGCCAAACACTTCTCACAATTATTGTGTTCAATCCTCACCACAGCCCTTGGAGATCCATCTTGTCATCATGGCCGTTATACAGATGGGGAAAACGGAGGCACGAAGTAGTCGGGCAACTTGCCCAATATCACAGAGCTGGAGGATAGGGGCCCTGTGTTCCATTGGTGCTGGGCTTTGAAACCGCCAGGTTTCCTTGAGCACAACGGTCTCAGGTTTTAAATTCTAGGCTGCAATGACAGGGAGGTTCTGAGATTTGGAGATTCTTCTGGGGTCTTGAAGGTTTCAGGTTGTCCAAGACTTGGCGGCTGCATTTCCTCACCTCAGCGGGCACCCCCTCCAACCAATGGTCAACAGGGGAGACCAGCCCCCAGGGGCTTCTCCTGACAGGCCGTGGCTGAGACTCCCTGCCCTTGGCTTTCCAGTGCCCTGCATGACCCAGAGTTCTGTCATCCAACGTCCACTCCAACCCGTCTGCAAGACTGGCTTCAGGCCTGGGAAAGAGAAATTGGAAACAGATTTTTATTCACATGGTATAAACCTACTGGCCAAGACCCACCCCTTTACCCCTTTCCTTCTTTTCCTCCCCCCATCTCCCGAATCCTCAAAAGAAGGAGAGCCTCTTTCCTCAACTCAGACTCACCTTTCTGGAAAAGCCCAGAGGGGGGCTGGTGGCCTGGCTTTGTGAAGACAAGAAAAAAAAAAAAAAAGGTGAATAGAAAAAAAAAATCAGCCAACAACAATAAAAAAAAAAAAGAACCCAACCCTCCCTCCCATTAGTTCAAAACAAAACTTTCACTGGTTGAGGCTTCTGAGTTGGTGGGACACGTCTGAGACCCAAAGATGGCCTGTGTGTGCCGGGCAGGCAGGGGAGGTACCAAGTGGGGTGAGGTCTCAGGTTGAAGGCCTGCAGGAACCCTGCATACAGCAGGGGCTTAAAAGATACGGCATGTGGTGGGGAGCAAGAGAGAGGGTGAGGAGTGCACTCATCAGGAGGGAGTCCAACTTTAGGGATGGCCCCAAGGTTAATTAATGACCCCTTGCTCCCTGTGGACTTGGTTCTGAACATTCCCTACATGTCCCATGTAACTATAAACCAGGTCAGTTCTAGAAGCCGAGGCCCCATTCCCTGCCTCAGGACCTGTTCCCTCCTGAGAGAGGGGGCTGGTTTTCTCTTTCAGGGTCCGAGGTGTGGGTTACATCCTCCCCAAACCACCTCTCCCTTAATGTCACTTGCTCCATGAGAGGAGTGCCAGGAAAGAAGGAGGAAAGCTGAGTGAGGGGTGATGCTGCTGTTGCTGATTGCAGAATGAGGGCCGAGGGGTCAGGTGGGCAGAGAGCGGCAGAGGTCCCCACCTCCTCTCTGCACTGGACTATATCCTCTCACATGGGAGGCTTCTGGGGGAGAGTGGACAGGATTAAATAGAGAGGTTGGTGAAAGTCCCCGGAGAAGTTGGCCTTTGACAAAGACTTGAAGGAGGTGAGGGAGGGAGCCATGTAGATATCTGAGTAATTCCAGAGGAAACAGCCAGCGCAAAGGTCCTGAGGTGGGAGTGTGCCCGATTTGCTCAAGGTCTACTAAGGAGGTAAGAGTGTGGTTTGAATGGTGTGAGTGAGAGGAAGAGGGGTAGGAGGTGAGGTAAGAGAGGGGACTAGGTGGGGCGTTAAACCATGCAGGACCTTGTAGCCCATGGTAAGGACTTTGGCTTTTACTCTGAGTGAGTAGGAGGCCATGGGAGGGTTGTGAGTAGAGGAGAGATGTGAACTGTCTTAGGACTTAACAGGATCCCTCTGATTGCTGAGTGTAGAATGTACTTTAGGAGTGAGGATGGAAGCAGAGGGATCAGTGAGAGGGAGGCTACTGCAATGGTCCAGGTGACTGATGATGGCACTGGCAGTGGAGGGGGTGGGGAGAGGGTATATTCGGGAAATATATCGAATGGAGAGCTGACAGGATTTGCTGAAGGATGAGAGTCTTGGGGCCAGACCAGGACACAGACAACACCCTAACTCTGTGGGCAGGAAGGAGTCCCTGGACTACTTAACAGCTTGAACTTTTAGGTGAGGAAAAAAAAGTTCTATCTTGTTTACGCCCATATTATTTTGTGGGGTTTTCCCTGTTATTTGCAACTAAACATACTGATTGGTTCCTGGCCCATAACCCCATCCTGGACACTGAGACCTGAGGAGGGGAGCCCGCCGGGGGAACTGCCTCCTTCCTAGGGATGCTGTGAGTCAGAACCTTGCATACAGTAGGTGTTCAGAAAATCCTCCCAGGATGGAGGGGGAATGTATGAATGGCCATGTTCACTGGACACAAGCTACAATTCTGTTCCCACGGAAGGCGGGATCTCAAAGGAAGAGTGAAAGGGGAATGAAAGGAGTTCACTAGATGAGGAAGAAGGAGCAGCACTCCTGGGAGAGGGAACAGTAGGAGCAGAGACCGGGGACAGAAAGAAGGGAGGTGAGGCCACTGTGGGGTGTGGAGCTTGAGTCCCGCAAGAAAGACAGGGCTTTGATTTGTGATTACGTTAGTCAATATCTGCCAGCATGCCCGACCAACTCTTGGCTGCATAGTCACGCTCAGTGTTTTCTGAGCTGGAGTGAGAAAAAGCTAATCTTCCCCAAAAGCTCAATCTTTCATTTGGCCATTCATTCAACAATGGTGCCAAGTCCTGGAGAACACTGAGGATGATAATCAGGGGCATTCTTGGCTAGTGGCACCGCTCAAGCAAAGGCTCGGAGCTGGGTAGGGCAGACCCACTAACTGCGACAGGAGAGTCCGTTTTGCTTTCTCAGATCTCACACTAGGATGCAGTCTAGGTCTTCAGGGGCTCTGGGCATTCATAGCCCTGGGGCAATAGGGAGTCACGGAGGGTTAAGGAGAAGGTAAAGCCATCCATGAGAGGCATACTCTTTCTAAGGGCTGCCTGCACTCTACGGTTCAGAGGCCCGACCACTCTACAGCTCAGACGGCCTACGAACCTTCTTCTCCTCTAGCCTCCTTATTGGCTGTTCATCCCCTCCTTCACACCAGCTACAACATCCCCGTTGGCTCCGCTCTTTCCTGTCCCACCTCCGGGTCCTTCTGTCCTGCTACACTTTCTAGCTTCGGCATTGGTTCATCCCGTTCTTGCACTGCCCCTTGAGGTCTCAACTGCCTTCACTCTGACTCCCCCATTGGCTATCTGCTACCTCTCTTCCTCGCTCTCGCCTTCATCACCCACTCCATTGGCTCTTCCCCTCCAGTCCCGCCTCCGAGGCCGCTCACATACCGCCTCTTGGTCACCTCTTGGTCACCAGTCTCCGTATTGGCTAGTTCCTCCCTGGCACCGCCCCTTGAAGGTGTAGTGCACACTCACAAGACTCCCCATTGGCTCGCTGCAGCCATTATCGTCATCCCTCCTCTACGTCACCTGCGCGCGGCTCCCCATTGGCTGTTCGCTGTCTCTACCTTCCGTCCCACTACCTACGCAACCCACGGATCTCCTACTTTTCCGGCCTCTCCGTTCGCTCCCTGCTGCCCCCATCGCCTGTAGCCATTCCGTTTTCCCCGCCGCTCCCACGCCGCTCCCGCTCACACTTCCCCATTAGCTGTCCTACTTCTGCTCTCTTCATCCCGGACCCCGCACCCCCCCCCCATTCACGCGTCCCCATTGATTCCCCGATCATCCCGCCTCTTACACCGCCCACTCTCGGGTATCCCCATTGGCTGCGTGCTTCCCCTGCACTCGCTTCACCGTCTACGTCACGCGTGCGCGGCTCCCCATTGGCTCTCCGCTCTACCTGTCGTCTCGCCGCCTACGCCCCCCCCCCCCGTGAGTCGTATCCCCCTCCCCCCGGCGCTGGCCTTCCCATTGGCTGCCCGCCCCTTCAGGCCCTGCCCCCGCCGGTCCCGCTGCCGGTGCCGTCGGTGCCGCCGCCGCCGCCGATATGGCGCGCACGGCCCCTGTGGAGCCCCCGCTGCGGCATCCCGCGCCCCCCTCGCCTGCCGCGGGCGAGCCCCGCACCTCAGTCGAGGCAGCGGTGGCCCCGCGGAGGGTGCTGTTCGCCGACGAGGCCCTGGGGCTGCCGCTGGCGCAGCTGCGCCGCTACCGGCCGTGGGGCGGGCCCGGGGCGGGCAAGATGGCGGTGGCGGCCGGGCAAGATGGCGTCGGCGGCGGGGCTGACGAGGACGACGATGGCGAGGATGGGGATGAAGGGGAGGAGGAAGAGGAGGCTTGCCCCGAGCCCTCGCCGCTGTGCCCCGTTCCCGCTGGCGGGGGGTTTTACCTGGTGCCCACATTTTCGCTGCCGCCCGCGCCGGGCCGTCTGGAGCGCTTGGGGCGCGTCATGGTGGAGCTGGAGGCACTGCTGCCGCCTCCCGGAGCGGTCCCCGGGGGTGCCGGGGTGTGGGTGCCTGGGGGGCGCCCGCCGGTGCTGCGCGGGTTGGTCCGCGTGCTGAACCGCTCCTTCGAGAAGGCGGTGCACGTGCGGGCCTCACACGACGGCTGGGCTTCTTTCTGCGACCACCCAGCGCGCTACGTCCCGCGCAGCCCGCCGGGGGCAGGAGCGGGAGGACCAGGAGCAGGAGATCCCATCTTGGATCTGGGCCTTGGCTTGGGCCCCGGCCAGGCGCCCGCCTCCTCGCCCGACGACGGCGGCCGCACCGACCGCTTTGCCTTCCAGCTGCCCTTTGCTGAGGGTGCGGGCGATGGGGCGCGCCTGGACTTCGTGGTGCGCTATGAGACCCCCGAGGGCACTTTCTGGGCCAACAACCACGGCCGCAACTACACAGTCCTGCTCCGGATTGCACCCGCTCCCACACCCACTGATGCCGAAGGGCTGCCCCAGCAGCAGCAGCTGCAGCAGCTGGAGCCACAGCCCGAGTGCCAGGGTCCCGTGGAGGCTGAGGCCAGGCAGCTGAAGAGCTGCATGAAGCCGGTGAGGCGCAGGTAATGTCTGCCAGCGCCACCTCCGCCAACGCAGGGCTGTGTTTAGGATGGAGGACAAGCATTCCGACCCAGGAGCCCCTGAGGCCTGCTCTCCAGGACAGGGAGGAGGGCGCATTCAGTCAGTCGGTCAAAGAGTAATGGAGACCAAACATGTGCTAGGCTGTGTTTTAATTACTGGGGTTTCATTCATTTATTGAATTGCACTGTAAAGCCCTGAACAAGACAGACATCTTACCTGCCCTCAAGGAGCATACAGGCTTTTATGAGAGACAGTTTGAAAAAACCAGCAGGTGAATAAGATACAGACGAATAAGTTTAGCTGCTGAGAGGGAAGTAAAATAGAGTAAGGGAACAGTTTGGGAGGGAATAGCTGCTTTAAGTAGGGTGTTTGGGGAAGGCCTTCGAGGAAGTGAGTCCTGGATGCTGATAAGAGTTATGCCCAGATATGAGGAGGGAGAGAGTTTGTAGAAAAGGGAACAAGGAGGACTTTCTGAGGAGGTACTGTTTAAACTGAGCCTTGAATGATAAAGAGGAATAGTTTTGCACACATAATGGGAGCAGAGGTGTTCTAGGGAGAGCGAACAGCAAGTGCAAAGGTCCTGAGGTGGGACTGAATCTGGTGTGAATGAAGGGTAGTGTGCTGGAGCGGAGAGAACTGCAGTGATATGGTAGTGTGGACCAAGGTCCTTACCAGTGAGAGGCAGGGAATCTGATCCCCATTTGACGGAGCAGGAAGCCAGGGTTCTAGAGGGAGCAACTGGTTGAGGAAGTGATGGCTCCTAGCTTTTCCAGTTGGGCCATGTCTGACCTTGAAGCCTGTGCACTCTCCTTACTGTTTCGCTCTAATTTAGTCTGATATCTCCTGTGGAGTTGAGGGGCTGAGCCCCTGCTCTCACAGGAAGCAGTGGCTCTGGCAGAGGCAGAACCAGATGGGCCTGGACTGGAAGCTCTTTACCTTTGTTTTTGCTGTACCACCTGTGACCATTCAGGGCCTGGGAGAAGGAACCACTTAACCCCAGAAGCCCCTGATACAAGATTCTCCTAGGTTTTCTCTATCAAGCCATGAGTTCTTCAAGAGTAGCAGCTCGGCCTGATTTTGGGGGGAATCACCTAAGTCTAACCTGGGATAAGTAGATTCTCCAAGCATGTGTGGGAAATGCATACATTTCCCTGCTCCTGGGAGGACTGGAAATGGGAATGGGAAAATGCTGTTTGGACCTTGTATATGCTTGATCAGAAGCCTCTGGCTGCAGCAAGATGTTTGTGATTCTGGAAGGGCCTTAGGCTGTGAGTAGTTCAGAAAGGTCTAGCTTGGGGCTGGTGGGCAGATGTGCCTGGGTAAGTGAGCAAGCAGACAAGTACCTACTTACCAACCTGTGTTGGTAACAGTAACCTGGGACTATCTGAGCAGGGTAGGCAGCATGGCTTTCCTTACAGGCGTAAGAGTGTGGATTCTGATATCAGTGCCTGGGTTCAAATCCCAGTCCTGTCATCTGTTGGCCTTATGATCTTGGCCAACTCATTTAACCGCACTGTGCCTCAGTACCCTCATCTGTAAAGCAGAGATAATTATTGCAGCTACTTCACAGGAGATGAGTAAGAGCACTCAGAACCAAGCCTGGCTCTTAGTAGTGCCATATAGGTGTCAGTATTAATGCTTAGGGAATCACAGATAGTTCCTTGGATTCCCCTCCCAAACTCTGCTCTGTCCATCACCAGCTGTGTAGCCTTGCCTCAGTTTCTTCATCTGTGAGCCTCCGTTTTCTCATCTGCTAAAGGGGAATGACAGTCAATTTGTGTGCTTGGATTGGACGCAGCAAGCATGGGCAAGGTAACTGAAGCATGGTGGTAGCTTTGAAAGATTAACAGTGGCCAACATTTAACGATCTCTGTGTTGAGAGCTTCAAGTTTGTTCTCTCCTGAGTCCCGCTGTGCATGCTGTGTGGTGTAGGTGCTATGGTTATGCCCATTTAATAGAGGGGGAAACTGAGGTAGCTCAGAGAAGTGAGCCAGCTTGTTCAGGTACACTCAGCTAGTGAGTGATAGGACCAGGGAGGAGATGGTAGGAACGTTTTTTAAAAACTACTGTTCCTCTTGAAGGCCTGATAGGATTCAGGGCAAATTCTGCATTTCACTCCAGGTGTTCCCATGTTCTTAGCATGCCTTGCTTTCCTTCTATTGATCTTAAGTGTGAAGCTCAATAGATTTTTACATATGTATGCCCTTGTGAAACCATCACCCAGATCAAGATATCCAGCCATTCCAGTGCCCCTGGCCTTAATTTCTGTCACTTTTCCCGAGTCGTCATTCCAGCTGGCTGTCGTGGGAGCCTTGTCTGTAAGACGCGACAGTTTGGGTAACAGAGTTTGGTCATTTTAGAGTGTGAAAGGAAGGGAACAGAGAAGTCAAAAAGCTTGCAGGGCCAAGGTGGGTGGAGAGGGTGTTTTTCTTTTAAAATACATGGGTGGTTTTAAGGAGAAATTGAAGCAGCCCGTTCAGACAATTGTTTTGGTATCTGGCCCCAGGTCTGTGGTTCCTAACATGACTTGTGATATTATTTTAAGTGGGCAGATGGCTTTTTGATAGCTTCTTTATCTTGATCTCAGCTCTTGCAAAGGGGAGGTTGGTGCTCATTGCAAGATCAGCGATAAGATTTTCTTTGTAGGTCGGTGGCTTTCTTGGCGAGTACCTTTCAACTTATTATTGTTTTAAAACTTGCGTGCTGCCGGTGACTTGGAGTGCTGTTGGAGAACAGCCGCTCCCTGCGACCCAGCCCTTCTGGGAGATGGTAGAGGATCTTAGGGGATAGCCTCAGCCTGCGGGAGCCCTGTTGTAGAGGGCTTCCCATTCAGGAAGTGTTGCCTGCAGGTCCACTGTGCACCAGCACAGCCACGTCACGTGGGGACACGGGAGAAGTCTGTGCTAGCCCTCAGGATACAGCTCAGAAACTGAAATGGCTGCATTCCTCGAGTTGCTGGACCAGGCTTTTGATAACCCTTAGGCTTAGAGCTGATCCATCAACAAGCATTTATTGAGGGCCTACCATGTGCTGGGCACAGTGCTAGGTTCAAACAGGGCCAAAGCTGCAGACTGGCGCTAAGATGTCAAAGGGCCGGTGGTGGAACCGGGTGGGAGGGGCAGGGATGGAGGGTTTGTTGTACAAGACCTGGCAGAGACCCTGCGGAGTATTTGCGTGTACGGTCTCATCTGATCCCTTCAACATTCCCTGTGAGATAGATGGTTTCGATCCCTCTTTTCTGGATGAGCAAACTGAGGCTCCCAGAGTCCAAAATCCCAGGGCTGGTGTGGGGAGGAGAGCCCTCCAGGTCTGCCTTGGCTTAACACCCTTGGGAGGTGTCCTATTCCTCTTAAAAATAAAGACTAAGAAAGCTACAGCATGGCTTTTGAGCACCCTCTGACCTCTCCCCCCAGTCTGGCCTCCAGGGCAGCTAGTCTCACTTCATGCCATCCTCTGCCTTCTGAGCTTCTGTCACTGTGGTCTTTCCAAGGTGCTTTGCCCTTTCCTGCCTCAGGGCCTTTGTCCATGCTGTTTCCCTCATCAGGAATGTTGGTCCGGTGCCCACTGCAGTCTCATTTTGATCCTTCAGTTCTAAGAGTGCTTCCTCCTGGAAGCCTGTCCATCCCAACCACCTCAGGCCCGGGTCTTTTTATAGCAACTGACCAGCCAAGCAGGCAAGCCCCGTTAGAGAATGTCATAGAGCAGAGGAGATGAGCATTGCCACAAATCCAGGATCATTTTCCACCCTGCCTGGCAGTCCTACTGTTTTATTCTGATCCACTCTTGTCTCGTCCCTGAGGTGACTCTTTCATATGTTCTTCACCTTCAGACTTCCTGCTTCAAAAAAACAAGTAGAAACCATAAGAATGGAACTCCCCACAACTTGTAGCCCCCAAGCCTGCAAACTGATTTCCCTCCTTTGTGTTACAGGGGAGGAGGGGGGCCCTTTTCCTCCCTCAGGCCAGTCTCCCCACTTGTGCTCTGGGTTCCGTTTTTCTGCCACTTGCTCCAGAACCTGACATAATCAGTTACCCTTTCTCTCCTGGCAGCTTTTCACTGCCCTCCTCGCTTGAGCCTCTCTATTGGCCTTTATACATGCCAGTGTCTCTGCTGTCTTAGAAATCTGTCCTTTGACCCCACCTCTGTCCCCACTGCTCCTGGCCAGCACCCAATCACCCTTCTCCCCTTCACTGTCGACCCCCCTCTAAAGAGTTGCCTACACTTGTCTTCTCCACTCACTTCTGCCCCTGCATCTGCCAGATTCCATAGGTGGTTTTTTGGTGTTTTTCTTGAAGTGGTTGAGCACTCCTATTTAAAACACTTTCTTCCCTTGCCTTGGGACCACACTCTGCTGCTTTTCCTCTGAACTCTCTGGTTCTTCTCTTTCTCCCTACTCTTTTCTTCAGCCTCATACATACAAACTCGGTATCTCTACTTGGCTGATGTCCCAAAGATGCCTCAAACTCCCCTTGTTCGAGATTGACTCCATCACCTCCTCCATAGAGTCCTCAGCAGCCCCTCACTCCCTGACCCCTCCATTGCTCATTTTCCTTCTAAGCATCTTAAGCCCTCCCTGACCCTGTAGTCTGGGCCAAGGCCCCTTGTTCTAGGGCATTCTTTCCTTTTCTGAAGGCCCTGACCTCAGTTTGTAGTTAGACCTTCATTAGGGGATTATCGGATGACCCTCTCTGCCCTGCTAGACTGTAAGCTCCGTGAGGGGTAGGGACATGGTCTGCTTTTGTTCACCACTGTATTCCCACAGGGCCTGCCACGGTGCCTGGCACTTAACAGGTGCTCAATAAATGTTTGTTGAAAGAATGAGTGTGAGTATCTTTTTTTGATGTCTTCCTGCACGCTAAATTGTAAGCTTCCTAGTCGGGTTTGCTCACCATTGTGTCTCCAGAGTCTGTCCCTGGGCTGATGCACAGTAAGCCCTCAATGATTTTTAGGTGTACCTGTAGCCGAATGGATGGGGACCCAACTTGCTATCTGAGTTGGCAGTTGGGAAATCAGAACAATCAAAGTCGAAACAGGATGGGCCAGGGGTCATCTTAGTTGTCTGGAGTGAGGATTTTAGTGTGAAAGTGATCCTCTTTTATTCCACGGAAAACTGATAGGGCATCATGGTCGAGGATGTGGGCCTGAGGCCGCCACGTGTTATGAAAGCAGCACAGCCGGGATCTGAGCTGGGTGCTCCTGTTCTGGTGCCCCAGTTCTCAACTGCTGTGCCGGGCTGGGTGATGTGTCTTACCAGCTGGGCAATGCTGGGCAAGTTGCTTTCCTCTTCAGAGCCTCAGTTTCTCTCAGTGGGAATTTGGAGTGGAGTACTGTTTGTTAAGCACTTTAAAGGCGACTTTCAAATATTTCCTCAATCTGCCTAACAGCTCTCTGAGGTAAGTATTACTATTATACCCTCTTCACAGATGAGGAAACGGAGGCACAGAGAGGTTAAGTAACTTGCTCCAGGTCACACAGCTGGTAGGTGGCAGAGCTGGGGTTATTCAAAACTACATGTCATGACCCTTTATTAAGATGTGAAATACATTTACTGGATTCCAACAAACATTAAAAAAAATAGCATAGAAAATAATGAGTGCATCACAACACGTAGTAAAGGTAAGTGTTGTCTCATTCAAAGAACAACATTTTCAGAGAGATGTATATATGGGTGCGTGCTGGGTTATGATGTAAAATGTATTTCTTACCGTGGGTCATGGCCAAATGAATGAAGTCATTGCTGTAGCAGAAGCTCATAGCACAACAAACTGCTCAGCTTCTTCCCTCCGCCCTACTGGATTGTCCGTAAGTCCCAGAACTGACACTGTGACACAGACTAGCTGGGGAAGACAGAGCAGTACCCCACATAACTTGGTGGCTTTCACAGCCTCCTTCAAACCCTGTTGTTTTCAGAAAGCAGATGGCTCAGGGTAACTGGGATTCCAAGTATCTCGGGCAGATTTCCGAAGCCACCTGTCCCCTCGGAGAGTCAGCATTATCTTCAGGCTGACTGCATGGGAGCTGGGGTCTGCTGAGTTTCCCTTTGGGTTTCAGCGCATGACCCACTTTGGGCTGGCCAGGTTCTTTGAAAACACGAGTGTTGGGGGCGCTCTCAGAGGACTTGGGTGGTGGTGGCAGTGATGTGACTGCTCTGAAAGTCTGCTTTGCTCTTCTCCACAGAGGTTGTCAGCCCTCACTTGCTCACTCCCTCTCTGACTGTGGCGATTGACTTTTTTGTTCTGTCTTGGCTGGCCTAGGCTGGGGCCCACAGCACCTCTTTCTGAAATCTCACCCCCTGGTCTCCCTGGGTGCCATCTGAGGTCAGAGGCCATTGAGTCTCCTGATGGCAGGAAGACTTCTCACGCCCAGGAGACAGGCGTGCAGGCCTGACACGGCCCATCCTAGACTACACTGTCTTGACTAGTTCTCGCGAGAGCACCCAGAGGATGAGTGCCCAAGATGCCCCCTGGTCTGTGCTACAGCTCGTGACTGCCCACTGCCCTTGAGGCAATACCACGTGGCGTGTGTGGGGTTGGTGCCAAAAGAGCAAGTTTCCTTCTCGAAAATTAGCAAGCATACGGGAGGTACAGTTTTGTTCTTAATCTCCTCCCTCCCCATTTTTCTAAGAACCCCTCTTCTCTGTTACTGATTAGTGAGTCAGTGTACATTTGTACTCCATTTCTTTCACTATCCTCCTTTTGATTAAAGTCATAGCTGCCTCCGAATATTTACTGTGAAAGACAGTTCAAGGATATTTAGTGTTCTTTTTTTTTTTTAAGCCCACAGTTTCACACACTGTCTTCAAAATGGAACCCTCTTTGGATGTTATCAGTGTGGTGTGTAGTTAGTAGTTAGTGGGTGTAGATACTGTTCCTTGAGCCTCAGTTTCTGCATTTGGGAACAGTTTCTGCAAAGGGAAGGGTGTTGCTTTGAAGGATAGATGTGAGGGTTTTCAAATGACTTGGTGTATCAATGAAAAGGGCCCACGGTGGAGGAGGTGAACAATAGATGCTGTACCTCCTGCTTTCATCTCTCTGACTTTGGAAGTAGGGAGAGTGACCTGTGTACTTCTGCCGACTTCGTGGATTTTGGGATTGGCTGAATTGCTTGACGTGATTTTTGGATGTTCCCCCTCTTCTCACCCTCCCCGGCTTTGGAAGAGATGTTCTGGGGGCTGAAGGATTTGTTTTGTATTTGTTTTTCTTCTCTCTCTTTTTCCTTCAAATGGACCATGGAGTTCTTTTCCTGCTGGTTGGCTGCATCCTGAGTTCCCCTCTCTTCTCTCTCATGTACATCTAGGACTCTGGAGTAGCTTTTAGAAGCCTGGTTGTCATGCACCTGCACTGGGCCAGATGGCAGGGGAAGGCTTGCCTAGCCCTGCCCTGAGAGGAGGGCTGCCTCTCTGTTTGTTTGTGGGTCTTGAGGATGCTTGCTTTAGAAGACCCTAGGAAGATGACATTTTCTCTAATGAAGGACTACACCAGCAAAAGAAGTCAGCAGAAATTGTGTTGGGCCACAAATCCAAAGACCTGGATTTTTGACCTACTAAGGGGACTGGTGCAGAACCAAGCCAGTTTGCTCCGAATCCCCCTTTCTCATCCGTGAAGTGCAGGAATTGATGGCTGGGCTCCTGGAGTCACCTACTTCATGCCCTGTAGTCTTCTGACTCAAATACCTCTGGTGTGATGTGTGAGCCCTAGTCTGTGGAGAAAACCAGACGGTCCCTTCTGGATCTTCCAGACTCTAGATCCATGTACATGGTTCAAGCTTCCTCCCCAAGGGTGCTAATAAAAACCAGTTCTTGCAGCCATTTCTGTTTCTGGTGGTCTCCTAGCCACATGTCCCCTGAAGGCAGGGAAACTGGGAATGAGGGTGTGGGCAAAAGGCAGATCAAAAGCAAAGCTTGAATGAAGGTGGAGGGAGTGATCTTGTCCATTATTGCTGCCTCTTTCTATCTGCCCTGGAAAGGACTGGAGGTGGGGCTGTGGTAAGACCCCAGCCTCCGTCATCCAAGAAGCAGCAGTTTGTTGGTTGAGAGCACAGAGTTAGGAGCTGAATGACCTGGGTTTCGATCTTTGCTGCATGACCTTGAGCCATTTACTTGGCTTCTGTTTCACCATCTGTAAGATGAGGATAATAAAACTGCTTACTTCAAAAGAGTAAAAGTACCTATCTCATAGGGTTCTCATGAGAATTAAATGAATATATGTGAAGCTCTGCTACGAAGTACCATAGTAAGCACTATATTCAGGTCAGCTAGTGATATTCTGTTTCTGTAGGTAATTGTGAAGGTAACTGATTGTGTGTTTTCAGAAAAGTTGCAACCACTTCCAGAAATGTCAACATCATCCTGTTACTTCTGAGGAAGAAAAAAGGTCTGAGCTATTGCCTCAGCTCTTCTCAGGTCTCCGCATGTGTTTTAGTTAATGGTTCCCTCATCTGCCTTAATTTGTAAGCAGTTGATACTCATTGGTGAGAATGAGAGCAGCGATTTCTCCATGATCCTCATGCCCTCACCCCTGGCAGGGACTGGCTGAAATACCCTTGGTTTCCGCCACTCAGACCCTGGGGTCTGACTTGCCTGGCAAATGAGGAAAAAAGACCAACAAATATCTATGCTTGATTCAGCCCCTGCTCTGTGCCAGGCCCTGTTGTCTGGCTTGATGTCCTCATTTCCCTCGACTGCCCTGTGCTTGGTGTACACATCCTGGCTCCCCTGTGCTCCGTTTTAAGGTGAGGAGAGCGAGGTTCAGGGAGGTTAAGTGCCCTGCCAGGCTGATATGGCGATGGGTGGAGGGTTGGCAGAGGGACCTTAGGCCTCTGTGATCTCGGGTTACTGCCTTTTCTGCTGACCTCCTTCCCATTCTTCAGTTGCTTCCTTCCTTCCCTTTGCTGTTTCCTGTGCCCCACAGTCCTTGCTTGCCCTTTCTTGGAAAAGATGGTTTCCTCCACAGCCAGAAATATACTCTAAAGAAATGATCCAAAATGTTCATTAAGCTCTGCCCAATGATGTCTGCCGAAGTCTGCTTTGTGGGAGCAAGATGAAGGAAACAACCTAGCTGCCTAGTAGGAAGGGAATGGCTACGTACATTAAGGTCAGCCCATGTGATAGGGGTAGTAAGCAACCATTTCAAATGTTTACAAAAGTATGTAATGCTGCTTCTTACTGTTAAATGGACAAAGCCAGCTGCAAAATTATGCCTGCAGAATCTAAGCGATTCACAGAATGTGTGGAATGAAATTTTCCAAAATGGTAACGGTGGTTGCCTCTGGCTGATGCGTGACTTTTCTCCTGCTTCCTTACGCTTTCCTGTATTTCGTCAATTTTCTACAGTGAGTGTGTAGGACTTTATGACCAGAGGATAGAAAGAGGCAGCAGAAGAGAAAACAGCAGCCGTCAGGTGAGGGTGGGCCAGCAGAGAGGCTCAGGAGGTGCCGGTAGGTGGCAGAACCAGCCTTTCAGGGCATCAGATCCATGCATTCTCTCCTCCGCCCCACAGGCCTAACGAGGAGGAGCTGAGGATGAAGAGTGCGGACGATAATACCCCTGCTGTGGGTAAGCGATTGGCAGGCTGGGGACTTTTAGCTTATATTTACCATTTCTTTCTTCCTCCCCTTTTCTTTCTCCACAAATTAAGAGGCACCTCCTGCCTTAGACTGTCGCAGAAAGCTTCAGAGGCAAATCTGCCAGTTGGCTAGAAGAGTATATTTTCTTAACCAAACCAGGCTTGTTTATACCCTTGCCTGGCCCCGACGCTGTCCTCTTCTTTCCAGCAGAGCGTCCTGATGTCCAGGAGTCAGTGGGTCCCTTGGTGGCCCCCACGCCTCTCCGTCCATGGCCCCAGATGACACTTCAGGTAAGCAGGCCTGGCAGCCTCTGGATGGACAGCCCGACGGGAGGCTGGGTGGTGGGGACTGACTTGCTCTGGGTCTGCCCTAAGTTGGGGGGTGGACCCCAAGTCAGAACTTGGTGGCAGAAGGGTAGAATGCAGTTATTCGCCTGGGCTTATAGAAATGTCATTTGTTAGTTTAGCAAATATTTATTGAGTGCTTGCTCTGTGCCAAGGACTGTTAGGGACACTGGTAATACAGTAATGACCCAAACGCTGTCTTCATGGGGCTCACTTACATTTTAGTGGACTGAGACATAATAAAACAAAATAGTAGTTAAAATATATGGTATTTTAGGTGATGATGAGTGCTAAGGACAAAAGAAATAAAGGGATAAGGAGAGAGAGAGAGAGTGTATGTGTGTGTGTGTGTCGGGGTGGGGGTTTGGGGGAGGGAAGACGTTTGCAACTTCAGATTGGGTGGCCAGGGAAGGCCTTGGTGGTCAGTGAGATTTGAGAGAAGATCTGAAGAAAGTGGAATAGTGAGGCATGTGGATAACTAAGGTAAGGGAAGAACATCTCAGGCAAGTGCAAAGTCCCCAAGGCGGGGCCGTGGCTAATATGTGTGAGGAACAGCGAGGAGGAGGAGGAGGCCGTGCTGTGGAGCAGAGTGAGTGAGGAGGAACCGCAGGAGGTGAGGTGGGAGAGGTGGAGGCACAGATCGTGTGAGGCCTCACGGGCCATGCAGAGGACTCTGGCTTCCACCTCGAATGACAGGGGAGCTGCAGGAGGGTCTGGAGCAGAGGAGGGCCATGATCTGACTTAGGATTTAACAGGCTTCCTCTGGCTGCTGCGAGGAAAATAGACTGCAGGGATGAGGGTGGAAGCCGGGGGACCCTGAGGAGGAGGCCACTGCAGTGGTCCAGGTGAGTGATGCTGGTGCTGGCAGGGAGATAGAGAGATTCTAGAGATGTAAGTGTGTGTGTGTGTGTGTGTGTGTGCGTGTTTTAACTTTTTATTACAAAGATTTTCAAACATATAAAAGTAAAGAAACCGGGAATTCCCTGGCGGTCCAGTGGTTAAGACTCCGCGCTTCCACTGTACAGGGCATGGGTTTGATCCCTGGTCGGGGAACTAAGATCCCACATGCCATGCGAGTGGCCAAAAATAATAATAATAATAAATAATAAAAGTAAAGAAACCAGTATAATGAACCCACATGTACTCATCACCCAGCTTCAACAAATTTCAACAGGTCTGTTCCTACTTTTTTCTATACCCCACCCCCTCCTCTCACCTTCCCTATGGAATTATTTTGGAAAAAATCCAGACTTTATGTCATCCATGAATACTTTGGTTTGTATTTCAGAAAATTAAGCACTCTTAAAAAAAACCCCACAATGCCACATTACCCCTCAGAAAATTAACAATAATTCCTTAGGGTCATCAAATATTTGGTCAGTGTTCAAATTTCCTTGTCTCATAAGTGTTTTAGGGTCCAAACAAGGTCAACACATTGTATTTGGTTGATGCGTCTTTTTAGATGTTTAAATCTGTCTCACTTTTCTTGCAATTTATTTGTTGAAGAAGCCTTGTTTGTCCTATAGAGTTTCCCACAGTCTGGATTTGGCTGATTTCATCCACGTGGAAACACATTTCTACTCCATTTTTATTAATTTATTCTATTTAATTAATTTGATCTAGTATTAAATTTAATTAATTTAATTTAGTAAACTATTACTTTTATTAAATATAACCTGTTATTATTAAATTAATTTAAATAGAATTGATTCTACTTAATTCTATTTCCATTTTATTTATTAGCTGGAATTCTTCTCTAAAGAAAAACTTTCTCACATCAACTATTTGGCTGCCTTGAGCATATATGCCCTGAGGGTATATGGTTTGTATAGAAAAAGCTGGATAAATACTTAAAAACTTCCCTTTTATTTACCAGTTTTCAGAAGAAATGAACTTCTCCAAAGGTGACCAATTAAGGGATTTAAGTTTTGGGGTGGCATTAATAACTCATGAATTTTAAACATATTTGATGAGTTTCAACCCATTGCACCTATTTATTTATTTTGACACTTAAATTGAACTGTCTCTGGCCAGTGGGAGCTTATTTCCATTGGCTCTAGAGTTCTTTTGATACATCCCCAACATTCTTTGAGCACTTTCTCACATTCTGGTATGTCAATATGTCCCAGCCTCATCTTGTACTTTCTCTGCCCCAAGCCTGGAAACAGTCATTTATTTCAGGAGCCCTGATTCCTTTTAGTGGAGAATGGTATTTAGAAACCAAGATCTGGGTGCTAGATGTGCTTGTTGCTACTAGATTGGTAATTGTTTCTAGGACTTGTCAAAAGACAGAGCTAGGAAATAAATTTTTTTTAAAGGAGAAAATACATGAATTCATATGGATATTCTGGATATGTTTTGGAGGTCAACCAACAGTAGTTACTGATAATCATTCACCAGATATTGGTGCCCACTGAATTCCTCAGCTTTATGATCTACAGGAAGCCCCCTTTTATTCCATCTAATTTTGTTATTTTAATGTAGACATAGTCTTTGGAGTTAAGAAAATTATAGTTCTTTACGGAGTTTTCATTTGGAAACACCTGTGGGGCTGGATGTGGGCTGTCACCAGTTCTCACTGTCTCTGCTTGTCCCATCCCCTCCTCTTCTTCATTCCCTTCCCTTTCTCTCCCCTCCCTCCCCCCTCCCCCTATGGCTCCAGGTTTCTGAAGTTACAGTGACTGGCAAACCCCCAGAGGAAGGTGATGTCCCCAGAAGCAGTCCACCTGTGGCTTTCACAGAGGTCCCCCAGGCACCGGCCATCAGGATTCCCCTCTCTTCCTCCCTCTGTGGCCTGGGTGGCTCTCCCAGGGACCAGGCCTCGGGGCCCGATGCAAGTGAGGGGGCAGCTGGGCCTTTCCTGGAACCCAGCCAGCGACAGGTGGAGGCCACGTGGGAAGTATCCAGAGAGAATGGAAGGGGCCGAAAGGACCCCATAGTGGGAGCTATCATGGATGAGCCCCCTGGGGGTCTGGAGGTCGTGAGTGGGTTGGAGGAGCTGCTTGGCGAGGACACCATTGACCAGGAGCTGGAGCAGCTCTACCTGTCCCACCTGAGCCGCCTGCGGGCTGCCGTGGCTGCTGGTGGGGCAGGAGGTGGTGGGGAGGGCCCCACAGATGGGGGGGTGTCTCCCAGCCATTCCCTGGGCATACTCACGGACCGCGACCTGATCTTGAAGTGGCCTGGCCCCGAGCGGGCCCTGAACAGTGCCCTGGCTGAGGAGATCACGCTGCACTATGCCAGGCTGGGGCGTGGTGTGGAGCTCATCAAGGACACCGAGGACCCTGATGAGGAGGGGGAGGGGGAAGAGGGGCTCTCCATCATACCCTCCAGCCCAGAAGGGGACACCCCCAAGGAATCGCCTCCGGAAATCCTCTCTGGGGCCCATCCTGTGGTAGCCACTATGGGAGATGTGTGGCTCCCATGGGCAGAAGGCTCAGGATGTAACAGCCCTGTGGTTCTGAGTATGGAGGGTCAGTTCACTGGGGCTCCAGAGAAGGGGATGGGCAAGGACTCTGACTCTTTGCATGTGAATAGGGTGATAGCTGGGGTGACTGGGTCACCGGGGGGGACAGAAGTCCAGATGGAGTTTACCACTGAGTTGGCAGACAGATCGGTTTCTATATCTGGCAAGGAGCCAGCTGCTCCAGTCCTGCAGGGGCAAGATCTCCCCCTCCTTGGTCCCTTGGGGGCTGAAGTCTGTCCTTCCAGCCTGGCCAGGCCCCATGTGAGCTCCCAGGATGAAGAGAGTTCAGGCCCAAGCCTTGAGCCCCCAAAGAGGTCTCCTACCCTAGCAGCCCCTGCAGAGAGTGTGTGTGTATTGCCTCCCCAGCTCTGGGGGCCCTTGACCCAGACTCTGGGGGTCCTGGCTGGGCTGGTGGTGGTCCCTGTGGCTCTGAACAGTGGTATGTCCCTCCTGGTGCTTGTGCTGTGCCTCTCTCTGGCCTGGTTCTCGTAGGAGCTGCTTGTGAGATCAGCAATAACAGGCTTCCCCCTCTCTGGGGAGGGGCAGCCCCTCCCCCCAGAGGGTTCAGATGGGATGTGTGGCCTGTACAGCGAAGGGTCCTTTGCTTCTGAGAATGCTTGACTGGAGAGAGGCCTTCCTGTCCCTTAGCTCTCCAGTCACCATGGGGCTCCCTGCGGTGATATCAGTGGAGAGAAACAGCATGGGTGGATGGTGTGAGTGAGAACTTTCAGAATGGAACTGGGCATGTCCTCCCTTCCCATCCCGCCCCCCCCCCAAGCCTGTATTTATTTTTGTATAATTCTCTGGATGAGGGAGAGTGGTCATGAGCTGGTCTTGGGGCACAATTACCCAGAGATATATTTATTAACAGCCAACCTGTGCAACCTGCTGGAGCTTTATTTTTAATTTAATTTATATAGAGTACCTATTATTATATGCCACAATACAGCTCTATGAGAAACGATGTGTCTTGTGCAATGTTCTCCTGTTTGGGTCTGAATGTGCAGGGTGGTCACGTTCTGTGGGAGGACCACGGTGGGGAGTGGGTAGGGGTGGGTGGGATGTGGTCATTGCCTGCTGCTGCTGCTTCAATATGTCCTTGAGGATCTGTGTCACCTCATCTTGTGGTACTAATCCATGTGGTCTGGTGGTCTTTGGGGGGCAGGTCCTTTGGTCTTTTCCACATTCAGGGAGGGAGGAAGAATGGTGGCCACATGAGTGTTTGGTGTCACATACATGACTGCATGACATGTGGTCAGCTGTGGTTGAGGGGATATTTGTTGTGAATCAGCCACAAGGTTTTGAGGTTCGTGGGAAAAAAACGCCAAAACACAGCCTTTGACACTAGCAGGGAGAGCCCTCTGCCCTCAAGACTGAGGAGGCCTCAGAAAGGACAGAGGACTTAATGTGCTGTGAAAAATTCATTTCAGAGTTGCTGTCCACAGACATTGCATTCTAACTCAAAACTGGAAACCCAGAAGCTTTGAAAGAAAGGATAGATGTATATACTGCATGCAAATAAAAAACTCTGCATAGCAAAATAAAGCACAATATATTTGTTTGCTTCCCTTCACAGCAAAACTTTATACCAGCTTTCTTCAGTCCTTCTCCCCCAGGGCTCCAGTGCTTTTCCTTAACCGCAATTGGATTTTTTTGCCCAACCACTTCAGCAAAAGTGCTGAAGTCACTGATGATATTCACAATGTTCTATCAACAGTCAAGTCTCAGACCTCGTCTTACTTGACCTATTGGCAGCCTTTGACACAGTTAGCCATCTCCTCAACCTTAAAATCCTTTCTTCACTTGGTTTCCAGGATACCACACTCTCGTAGTTTTCCTCTTTCCTCACTGGCCACTCTTCTAGAACACTACCTGGCACATAGTAAGTTCTCAATAAATACCTATTGAATGAAATAAAAGAACAAACAAACGTGTGTGGGAAAATACAGAGACACGGCTAGAGAACTTAGTTGGTCATTCAGTGGTTACAGCTCACTTTAGTTCCACAAGTGTTGACGTCTGCTCTGCTCTGAGGACACAGAGGAAGGAGCCCACAGTCTAGTGGGGGAGACAGACGCAGAGAAAGAATTTCAGTGCAGTGTGGTTAGTACATTAGCAGTGATGGATCCAGTGAGCTGTGGGGACCCTAGGACAGATGCTTAGTCCACTGTGGGACTCTGGAAGCCTTCTTGGAGGATGTGGTACCTGAACTGCATTTTAAAAAACAAGAAGCGGGAATTCCCTGATGGTCCAGTGGTTAGGACCTGGTGCTTTCACTGCCAGGGCCCGGGTTAGATCCTTGGTCGGGGAACTAAGATCCTGCAACCCGCGCGGCACACAAACAAGCAAACCAACTCCCCCCACCCTCACACACAACAACAAAAACACCACACAAAGCAAGAAGGAATCCACCAGGTGATGAAGGGGAAGAGAGGGCAGTCCAGTAAGAAGGAATAGCATTGCAGAGGTCTGGAAGTGGAAAACATCTAGTGAAAACAAATTCAACACACCCATATTTCACCTTTCAATGAGGATATTCTGACTTTGTCAAATATCAAAGTCCGGGCATGTGTCTGTGGCCCTCCACTGATGTGACAATTTGCTCAATGTCCAAAAAAGCAACTTTATGCCAATTGGGTTGAAAATTAGATAAAATGGACAAATCACTACAGACATATAACTTGCCAAAACTGTCTGCAGATGGCTTCACTGGTGAAATACTCCAGGAATAATAATTATAATTTATAATAATTATTTATAATAATAATAATTCCAATTTTATAAAACCAATTCCAGAGTGTAGAAAAAGAGGGAGCATTCTTAATTCAATTTATGGGGCTGCTATAACCTTGATACTAAAACCTGATGAGTAAGTAAAGAATATTACAGAACAATCTCAAGAAAATAGATGTAAATATTTTAAGCTAAATGATAACTGCCTGTCTTAGTCTGTTCGGGCTACTATAACAAAATAGTGTAGACTAGGTGGCTTATAAACAACAAACATCTATTTCTCACAGTTATGGAGGCTGGGAAGTCTAAGATCAAGGTGCTGGCAGATTTGCTGTCTGGTGAGGACCAACTTCCTGGTTCCTAGACGGCTGTCTTCTCGCTGTGTCCTCACATAGTGAAGGGGCAAGGTTGCTCTCTAGGGTCTCTTTTTTTTTTTTTTTTTTTGGCTGTGTTGGGTCTTCATTTCTGTGCGAGGGCTTTCTCTAGTTGCGGCAAGCGGGGGGCCACTCTTCATCGCAGTGCGCGAGCCTCTCACTATCGCGGCCTCTCTTGTTGCAGAGCACAGGCTCCAGATGCGCAGGCTCAGTAGTTGTGGCTCACGGGCCTAGTTGCTCTGTGGCATGTGGGATCTTCCCAGACCAGGGCTCGAACCCGTGTCCCCTGCATTGGCAGGCAGATTCTCAACCACTGCACCACCAGGGATGCCCTAGGGTCTCTTTTATAAGGGCACTAATGCCATTCATGAAGGCTCCACTCTCATGACCTAGTCACCTCCCAAAGACCCTACCTCCTAATACCCTCACACTGGGGATTAGGTTTCAACATATGAATTTTGAGGGGACACAAACATTCAGTCTATAGCACTGCCTAAGTCCAATATATTAAAAAAGAATAATATGATCAAGTTAGATTTATTGTAAACCTGTGATGTGGTTTAGCATTTGAACTCAATCAGCATAATTTGCCTCATTAGCAGATTAAAGGAAAAAAACCAATATCATCTTAATGAATGTAGAGAAAGGGTTAGATAAAATTCGACATCTATTCATGATTTTAAAAATCTTAGCAAATTAGTTGAATAAATTTTCTTAAAGGGTATCTACAAAGATTTACAGTACATGACAGAAGTGAAATGTTAAGAGCTTTGACATTTGGAACGTGGCAAGGATGCCTGCTATCACCATTTCTGCTCAGCATTGTACTGGAGGGTCTAGCAGGCACAGTAAGGCAAGGAAGAGAAATAAAATGTTTAAAAATTGGAAATGAAGAACAGAATTGTCATTATTTGTAGATGATACCACCGTATATTTAGAAAATCCAAAATAGTCCATGGATAAATTATTAGAATTTTTAAGAATTTAAGAAGATTTCTGATACAAAATCCATATTTAAAAATCTATTGCTTTTAAGGACTTCCCTGGTGGTGCAGTGGTTAAGAATCCGCATGCCAGTGCAGGGGATACGGGTTCAAGCCCTGGGCCAGGAAGATCCTACATGCCGCAGAGCAAGTAAGCCCGTGGGCCACAACTACTGAGCCTGCACTCTAGAGCCCGCGAGCCACAACTACTGAGCCCATGCACCACAACTACTGAAGCCTGCACACCTAGAGCCTGTGCTCCACAACAAGAGAAGCCACCGCAATAAGAAGCCCGCGCACCGCAATGAAGAGGCGCCCCCGCTCGCCGCAACTAGAGAAAAGCCCACGCACAGCAACGGAAGACCCAACGCAGCCAAAAATAAATAAATAAATAAATAAATAAATAAATAGATCTATATTAAAAAAAGACTAAATAAATAGATATACATGTTCATCGAATGGAAGAGTCAATGTCATAAAGCTGTCAGTTCCCTCTAAACTGTTTTATAGGTTCAATACAAATACAATCATGATTTCAATAGATTTGTGTGTGTGTATCCTAACAAGTTAATTCTTAAATTTATGTGGAAGTGCCAACTAGCCAGGGCACCCATACTTATTTTAAAGGTATAGCAATTAAGATGGTGTGATATTGCTGCAAGGGTAGACAAATAGACCAGTGAAAGACCAGTGGTCTCAGAAACAGACCCATTCATAATGTAGACAGAGAATAGGTGGCCAAGGAGGTACTGTGAAACCAGTGGGGAATGGTTGGACTTCTGATAAATGGAACAATCAGTTATCCATATAGAAAAAAAAATGAAATTGGATCCTTACCTCACAACACAAATAAAAATAATACTAGGTTGATTGAAAACCTAAATGTGAAAGGCAAAACAAAAGAGCTTTCTAATTTTTTAAAATATTTATTTATTTATTTATTTATTTTTGGGCTGCATCGGGTCTTACTTGTGGCACGAGGGATCTTTTGTTGTGGCGCATGGGCTCAGTTGCCCCGCAGCATGTGGGATCTTAGCTCCCCGACCAGGGATCCCCTGCGTCCCTTGCATTGCAAGACGGATTCTTAACCACTGGACCACCAGGGAAGTCCCCCAAAGAGCTTTAAGACTTTACAATAGTAGAATAAAGAAGATAGGAAAGTTTTACTTAAACAAGATAGAAAAACACTAAATGACAATTATAAAACATTCAATTACATTAAAATTAAGAATGTCTATTGATCAAAAAACACCATAAAGAGAATGAAAGCCACAAACTGGGACACAAATTGGGAGAAGGTAATTGAAACACATCTAGAATATATTAAAAACTAAAAATAGAAAAACCAGAAGTGCCACGAGGTGTATAAATAAGTTGTATATTCACAGAATGGAATATTGTACAATGAGAATGAAAGATCCATGAATACATGGAACAGTCTGGACGAACCACACAGATAAGACGTCGAGCAAAAGAGGCCGAACGTAAATGATTACACACTGTATGACCCATTTACACAAAGTTCAAAAACAGCCAAAACGAATCCATTGCTAGTGGTAAAATTATAAAGAAAATCAAGGGAATGATAATGACCAAGTCATAATAGTGTTTACTTCTGGTGGAGGGAGGAACATGATTGAGAAGGGACCCAGGGGACTTCTGGAATGTGGATAATGGTATACTGCTTGATCTGGGTGATTGTTCATGGATGTGAAATTCATTAATATTCATTAAGATGTACATTTCTCAGGTTAAAAAAAAATACCAAAGAAACAACTAAAAATGCAGTGAGAATGGGGAGTAATGTGACACTCTGGGACTCCTCCACACAGGGTCTGAGCCACCCCAATTTCCTTGTCTAGACCACAAAGTGTAGACTACTTCCTTCAGAACCTCCTCTGGTGTAGAGAATGGACTTGAGGACACAGGGAGGGGGAAGGGTAAGCTGGGACGAAGTGAGAGAGTGGCATGGACTTATATATATTACCAAATGTAAAATAGATAGCTAATGGGAAGCAGCCGCATAGCACAGGGAGATCAGCTTGGTGCTTTGTGACCACCTAGAGGGGTGGGATAGGGAGGGTGGGAGGGAGGCTCAAGAGGGAGGGGATATGGGGATATATGCATACATACAGCTGATTCACTTTGTTATACAGCAGAAATTAATGCAACATTGTAAAGTAATTATACTCCAATAAAGATGTTAAAAAATAATAAATGTGTAAAATTAAAACATTAAAAAAAAACAAAAAAGAACCTCCTCTGGGGTCAGGGTCCTCTTGCCTTCAGCCCTGGAAGTTACTGAGGTTCCCTCAGCCCTGTCTGTGGAAGTCATATTTGGGGGAATTGTTTATTCTTTATCTCCTGACACCAGCTGTGGTGTGGGGACACCTGTCTCTGAGGGGATGGAGAGGGTCTGCCCATTTTGTCCTCAGATGTTGGAGTCCATCTCCCCTTGGACCTCATTCACACTCATAATAACTGAGGAAATGTGGTTTTAGAGCCTGGCAAATCTCATTTAAAGGCCAGAACCCCAAGCCCTGGTTGTGTGACCTTAGGCAAGTCATCTATTCTCTCCTAGCCTCAGTTCCTCATTCATAAAAGGGGGCTAATGCCCACTGGGCTTTGGAGAAAACATGTGTAATGGCCCTCACTCATGACCACATTTTTTTTTTTTTTTAGGCCACACCATGCTTGTGAGA
This sequence comes from Balaenoptera acutorostrata, assembly GCF_949987535.1. Taxonomy (NCBI): domain Eukaryota; kingdom Metazoa; phylum Chordata; class Mammalia; order Artiodactyla; family Balaenopteridae; genus Balaenoptera; species Balaenoptera acutorostrata. Next base: position 43,099,791 of record NC_080085.1, read on the forward strand.
TCTTAGTTCCCTGACCAGGGATTGAACCTGGGCCACAGCAGTGAAAGCGCCGACTCCTAACCAGTGGACAGCCAGGGAATTCCCCATGACAACATTTGATTAATCTAGTAATCCAGTCAGTGGAGTAGGGTGAGCAAGAGGAGGGGCTCTGGAATGACACAGTCCAGGACTAAATTTCCATCATGTCACGTGATGGGCAAGTTACTCAAGCTCTCTGTGCCTCCCTTTGCTTCTCTGTCATCAGGGGTAATAACTTTCCCTCCTCACAGGGTCATGGTGAAGGTTAAATGAGATAATACATCATTCACCTAGGGAAGTGCTTGGTAGAGCAAGTAAACATCAGTTGTTATCAGCCCCCTCTAGATCTCACAATTACCGTCACTCACGACACCTTGTCCCCACTCTCAAGTGTGTGTATTATTGTAGTGGGTGGATAATGGGCAATGTGGGGGCCTCCTCCAGGCCCCTTCCCTGCCTGCCCCCTTGAGAAGCACTGGGTCCTAATATACCCTCCCCAGGGGACCCATACCCTCCTCAGTCTCCCCCTGTTTCTGAGGTTGACCGAGGGGACAGGGCCACCACCTCATCCCAGGGGTACCATCTCGTAGGGGCCACAGGACTGGGCATTTCTGACAGAAATAGGGGCCTGAGAAGGAGGAAGGAAGGGAGTGGGGAGGACATGTGTTTCCCTATCTAGTAGTTTCCTATTAATGATGTAACAAGTTTACACCAAACTCAGTGGCTTAAAACAACATAAATGTATTATCTTTCAGTTCTGGAGTTCAGAAGTCTCACAAGGTGTCCTCAGGGCTGTGTTCCTTCTGGGCCTTCTGGAGGCTCTCGGGGCGAAATCATTCCCTTGCCTTTTCCAGTGTCTAGAGGTGGCCTGCAGTCCTTGGCCCCTTTCTTCCATCTTTAAAGCCCAGCAATAGCCAGTGGAGACTTTTCTCACATCAAATCATTCTCTTTCTTTCCTGCCTTCGTCTTTCACTTATAAGGACCCTCGTGATTACACTGGGCCCAACCCGATAATCCAGGACAGTCTCCCCGTCTCAAAATGCTTAAATTTAATCATATCTGTAAAGTCCCTGTTACCATGTAAGGTGGCATATTCCAGGTCCTGTGGTTTAGGACATGGACATCTTTCGGGGGCCATTATTCTGCCTATCAAACACCCCCTCCTTCACCAGGCCTCTATGGTGACTGCCAGTGTCCCCACACTGGAGCCACAGAGGTGGACAGATGGGGCTTACCCTTGAAGGGAGCAAGGTGCCCACCCCACGGGAGAGAAGAGCATGTCAACAGTTAATTAAGATTGAGTGATTATTGTAATAATAAAAATAACAATACCATCAGCATTAACCTCACAGTTACTCTGTGTCAGACACTGGCTGATCATTTTACATGAACCGTGCTTTTCTCACACCAACTGCACCATGTAAATTCAACTTTTATCACCAGTGTACAGGTGGTCAAACTGAGGCCCTGAGTGTCCATGTTTTCATCAGTCCTGAGCCCAGTCCTTTGCAGAGGCCTTCCTGATCTTCCTCTCCCTCCTTCTCCTCATTACTAGGCCCAGTATCTTGATCTCACAGTGGCCTCTGCCCTCTGTCCTGAGCTCTCAGCCCTCAGCCTGGCTGTTACTGGACCACATCCTACAACCTCCCCACTTCCCGTTCTGGATGTCTGTGGTGCAGAGTGAGCCCAGGTCCAAACCTGAGCAGCCTGCTAAGTTAAAGCAGCCTTTTCCTTTCATCCATGGAAGCCTGACTGAAGCCTTGGCCCCATGGGAGGTCTTGGCGTCACCAGGCACTGCTCAGCCACGCACTGTCCACGTTACAGCGATACCTGCCTTCGCCAGCAGGGGCGTCTCATCTCCAAGTCTGGGAAGGCTTCAAAAAAGACAGAGGAGCGACAGAGGCTTTAACATTCACACCTGAGACGGTCACAGGCCTCTGGGTGTGTGAGCCCCAGGCCTGGGTGTCCCTCGGAGGCTTCCTCTCTGTGTGTGGGCAGCTGGGGGTACCTAGGGTCAGCTCTGCCTGTTCCTCCTGGAGGACCCTGGTCTAAGTTCAGGGTCTTCTGTTAGTGCCTTCCTCTCCCTCCTGCTCTACTGCCTCCTACCAGAAGCTCATTTCCAGGGCTAAAGGGAAGTTGTCATAGTTTTAATCTTCTTTTTCTCATTGAAAGCTTGCATCATATGCCTTTTTTCACCAAGACAGACTGGCTCTGCAGCCTGGATCCTGGGGCAGGTTTGGCTATAGCCAGAAGGCACAGCCACGGATGCTGAAGGCACTGGGGGAAGCCCCAACAGAGCCTGGGGTTTAGGAAAAGGCCCCCAAGTCCCCATTCAGATCCTGGCCAGCCGCCAGCTCTGCCTCCACCCAGTCCCCTCCCTGGGCCTGAATGCTGGTCTAGAACCCCTGGCTGGGGTGAGTGGAGCACCAGGGCTGCTTGTCTGGGGAGACACAGGCTTGGAGGGAGAAGCAGCAGAAAAGCTCCGTGTGGCTTCAGGGGATGCACTGCTGCAGGGCGAGGACCACAACCCACAACCTGCCTGCTGACCTGCTGTGGGGCTGCAGACCCAGCCCCTGCCCTCTCTGGGCCTGTCTCCTCACCTACACAGCAGGCACTATTACACTCCCAGTGTAATGCAGGGGGTGCTCATGAATGGAGGGTGATCTGTAGAGATGAGAGAGCAGATTTGCCCAAGAGGAGGAAGAGAAGGGGGTCAGAACTGGTGGGGCAGGACTGAAGTGGCCGCCTCAGGCCTGGCCCAGGGCTGCCTTCCTGGAAGTGCTCGGGGCAGGCAGGCAGGTGCAGAAGCTCTGAGATCAGAACCCTGGGCCAGGACCCGTTGAGGCCCTCTCCGGAGTGCTCTGGGGCAGCCAGCAGCCTGTGTCACAGGCTCCTTCCTGTTTGTCCTTATCTCTGCCCTCGGGAGCCCCAAGATGAGCTCAGTGAGCTCCCTGCCCTAAAGGTTACTGAGACCCATCTGCAGTCTCAGGGACATGAGCCATCACCACAACAGCCCCTGGTGAGCACTTGTGTAACTTATCCAAACAGTGGCTCACAGGTTTTGAAGTGATTTTGATAATGTGCCATCATCTATTATAGCCAGAGTGTATTCAGTCATTCCCTATTGGGTGGTTAGGTAGTGTTTGATTTACTTTTTTGCCATCTTATACTGGCTGTGCTGAGTGTTCCTGCACATGCGTGTAAACCTGGGAGAGATACAGGAATGTTCATGTAGTAAAACTATTTGTAATAGTAAAAAACCTGGAAACAAGCCAATTATACATCAATAGGAAATGCATAAATAAGTTCTGTTATATGGATACCATGGAATACTACACAATTATGAGATGGAATGAACTAAACCACACAGACAAAATGTTAAGTGAAAGAAGTCAGATACGAGAGGACATAACTTAGGATTCCCTTTATATGTAGCTCAAAAGAAAACAGAACTGCTGTTTAGGCATAGGTACACCTGTGTTAAAACAGTCTTACAGAAAGCAAGGATTCTCACCCGCTTGATTGACAAAGTCTTAAAAATTTATTTAAAAAATAATCATACAGGGATTTCCATGGTGGCGCAGTGGTTAGGAATCGGCCTGCCAACGCAGGGGACACGGGTTCGAGCCCTGGTCCAGGAAGATCCCACATGCCACGGAGCAACTAAGCCCGTGCGCCACAACTACTGAGCCTGCACTCTAGAGCCCATGCTCTGCAACAAGAGAAGCCACCGCAGTGAGAAGCCCATGCACTGCACTGAGAAGCCCATGCACCGCACTGGGTCTTTGTTGCTGTGCGGGCTTTCTCTAGTTGCGCTCGCCAATGCAGCCAAAAATAAATAAATAAATAAATTAATTAATTAAAAAAAATCATACAGTAAAATTGACCTTGGGGGTTCTGTGAGTTTTAACCCATGTGTGGATTCATGTAACCACCACCACACTCAGGATACATGACTGTCCCATCACCCTACAGAACTCTTTTGTGCCGTCCCTTCATAGTCACACCTTCACACACAAATATGACCAATTGATATTTTACAAAGGTGTATCTATCCCTTTGCCAAAACTACACTGTCTTGATTATCGTAGCTTTATAGTAATTATTAAAATCCATGTTAGTCCTCCAATTTTGTTGCTCTTTTTCAAAATTATTTTGACAGTTGTAGTTCCTTTGTTTTTTCACATACATTTTTTTCTTTATTTTTTATTAATTAAAAAAAATTTTTTGGCTGTGCTGCTCAGCTTGCAGGATCTTATTTCCCCAATCAAGGATTGAACCTGGGCCCTCAGCAGTGAAAGAGCAGAGTCCTAACCACTGGACTGCCAGGGAATGTCCTCCACATACATTTTAGAATCAATTATTCTGTATTTACAAAAAAATTCCTACTGGGATTTTGATTGGAATTGCATTAAATCTAAAGATCAATTCGGGGACAATTGATGTCTTAACTACATTGAATCTGTCAACCCATGAACACTATATTCATTTATTTAGGTCTTCTTTTATTTCTTTCATCAGCTTCTTGTAGTTTTCAACATCCACAGATCCTGTACACGTTTTGTTAGATTTTTTGAGGAGCTGTTGTAAAACAGTATTGCGTGTATGTTTTTAAATTTTGGTTTTGATTGTCCATTGCTAGTATAAAGAAATAAGCTTGATTTTTGTGTGTTGAACTTAATATTCTGCAATGTTGCTAAATTTACTTATTAGCTCTAATATGTTTTTAATTAATTAATTAATTTTTGGCTGCGTTGGGTCTTCGTTGCTGCACGCGGGCTTTCTCTAGTTGTGGCGAGCGGGGGCTACTCTTCATTGTGGTGCGCGGGTTTCTCACTGCGGTGGCTTCTCTTGTTGTGGAGCACGGGCTCTAGGTGCACGGGCTTCAGTAGTTGTGGCCCATGGGCTCAGTAGTTGTGGCATGTGGGCTCTAGAGCACAGGCTCGGTAGTTGTGGTGCATGGGCTTAGTTGCTTCTCAGCATGTAGGATCTTCCCGGACCAGGGCTCAAACCTGTGTCCCCTGCATTGGCAGGAGGATTCTTAACCACTGTGCCACCAGGGAAGCCCTCTTCTTATTTTTAATCCCTATAACTCTTTCACTTCTGGTTTTCTGAAGGAAAAATTATATATGTTTTGTATAAAAATTATAGATGTTTTAGTATTTTCCCACAGGTCTGTTTATTTTTTTCGATCTCTTTTTTTCTGAGTTGTTCAGATTGACTAATTTCTATTGATCTATCTTCAAGTTCACTATTTTCTCATCCCCATTCTGCTATTGAATCCATGCAGTGAGAGTTTTATTTGGTTATCATATTTTTCACTTCTAAAATTTCCATTTGTTTTTTGAAATATTCTCTCTCTCTCTTTGCCAAGACTTCCTATCTTTACATTTATTTCAGAAGTGTTCATGACTGATTTGCTTATGTATTTTTTTTTTTAACAATAGCTGCTTTAAAGACGTTGTCAGATAATCCTGGCATCTTAGTCTTTTCTGCATTGGTGTCTATTGATTGTCTTTCCCATGTGAGCTCAGATTTTCCTGTTTTTTCATATTTTGAGCAATTTTTTCACTTAAAAATTTTAATACAATTTTAAAGGTTATTTTCCATTTACAGTTATTACAAAATATTGGTCATATTCCCTGTGTTGTACAATACATTCTTGAGCCTATCTTGCACCCTGTAGTTTGTACCTCCCACTCCTCCACCCCTATATTGCCCCTCCCCCGACTGGTAACCACTAGTTTGTTCTATGTATCTGTGAGTCTGCTCCTTTTTTGTCGTATTCACTAGTTCGTTGCATTTTTTAGATTCCACATATGAGTGATATCATACAGTATTTTTCTCTGTCTGACTTATTTCACTTAGCATAATGCCCTCCAAATCCATCCATGTTGCTGCATTCTTTTTTATGGCTAAGCAGTATCCCACTGTATATACATCTCACATCCTCTTTATCCATTCATCTGTTGGGGGACACTTCGGTTGCTTCCATGTCTTGGCAATTGCACACAATGCTGCTATGAACACTGGTGTGCATGTATCTTTTCCAATTAATGTTTTTGTTTCTTTTGGGTATATACCCAGGAGTGGAATTGCTGGGTCATATGGTAGTTCTATTTTTAGTTTTTTGAGTATTCTGGGTAATTTTGAATCATATGCTGGACATTTTGCATATTAGGTTCTGAGACCTGGTCTTATGCAAATCCTACGGAGTATATTGTCGTTTCGGTTTTAGCAGGCATTCTACTCATTTCACAGGCAGCGAAACGGAAAACGGTGGGCCACAAACGGGAGAGGGGCAGTTGAAAGTTGCGAGAGGCTTGCGGGCGTTACTTGAGGTATCTGAACCCTGGAGGGACCGGAACTGCAAACGAGTACAGATCCGGGAGTTCTCTGTGGGGTCCCGTGGAGGGGCGGGGAAACCAGCCCACGCGGCACATGCGAGACGCAGTGCGCATGCTCAGGGCTGCACGCCTTCCCGTCGGCCCTCGTGCGGCGTGTGCAACGTGGTCGGGGTGCGGAGTTGCGCACATCGCTTTTTAGCGTCTCCGTTCTTTCTGCCTGGCTGAGACTCACCAGGTAGGTCCACAGGTCTGTCGTGCGTGGAGTTTAAGTGTGCGTGCGTGTGAGCGGGAGCCAGCGGGCTTCGGGCGGGTCAGGCAGTGCGATCTATGGCCTCTGAGGAGGAAGGTCCTCGAGGTCATCGTCCTTCTTGCCACAGGCGTCACGGCCACCACAGCTCTCGTTCTGGTGGCAGGAAAGGGAGGGCGGTGGGCGGTGGAGGTCAGGGGGGTCAGATGAAGGTAGAGCGAGTCATGGGGGCATTATTTGCAGTATCTGGGTCCTGGAGGCCCTGGAACTGCAGACAGAGCACAGAATCCGGAGTCGGCAATGGGGCCCGGGACATCGGGGCGGGGCGGGAGGTAAAGGAAAGGCCTAGAAAACCTAGGACCGCTGTGGGGTTGTAACTGCATCCCGAGATTTGTAGTGCCCCGAACAGGGTGCTAAGGAAGGAGAGTGCCTCATAAGAGTCTTTACTGCAGCCGCTCAACTCTGCAAGTGCAAAAATAGCTGTAGACAATATGTGAACGAGTGAGTGTGGCTTTATGTTCCAATAAAATTTTATTGGGGTGGGGGGAAGGGCTTGGTAAATGAGAGCGTGACGAAAGCAATAGTCACTCAAGTTTTAAATTTCCAGTATCACTAAATGTCTCCATAATGGTGAATCAAGTTGTGAATCCAAAACTCATCAGAAATGTGTTCTTGTCTTTTACCATGTGTTTTAAGGTGATTTTTCTGTCAGCTTGGCCATGACATAAACAATTGCTTTTGCAAGTTGCCAGATTTGGTGTGATTGGAAAGCACACACAATTAAATTACCTTGAGACTTATTTTGAAAATGTGTTCAATATTACAAAAATAGTATACATCATCATTTGGCCACAGAAGTGTTCAAATATAATTATCCTCTTAAGTGCATTTTCCAAATGACAATATTCTGTTTTCAGTGGGAAATATGAGTCGGAGAATAAAGTCAACATACAGACCTAAAGAAAGAGGTTATGATCAAGGCTTTCCCAGGGCAGTTGTGCCTGTGGTTGTAAGTGTTTTAACATTTGATGTTTTTTATTAGTAGAAATTAATTTTTGTGAAAATGTTGTTGAACTAATATAGATACAGTGATAAAGGTCTTCCATGTGATAAGGAACATTGAGCCAGGAGGATTACATTCTGGTGTTGCCTGGATGAATGCTGTTTTGTTCCTGGGGAATTTGACTGATGACTTCCTTCTCATGCTTATTAACAGATTGCACACAGCCATCCCGACATAGATTAAAATAGCTTCCAAAGTCCTTGTGGGTAACTGTTTTCTTGGAGTAGTCTCTCTGTGGGTAGAGTAACTTTATTAAGAATAAGTATGCTGGGAACTCGAGGCTTTTTAGGGCATGAGCCACCTTGTCTCCTTGCATGGCCTTGCAATACAACTTTCTCTGCTCCAAAAAAAAAAAATAAGTGTACTGAATAGTATTGGAAAAATGTCTTTAGATTTATTTATGATCAAATGTATCTTTGTATTTTGTATATTTATATTGTTGACGTGTGTTAGTAACAAAACTTTTCATTTGCACACACCCACCCATAGTTCCAGCAGCCCGGTGATAAGCAGCCTCAACAAGAGAAGCCACTAACTAAAAGTGAGGACATTACACCTGGTCAAGAGAAAAAGGATGAAGGAGCATCTTCAGTTCAAGGTGAAGGGAAAGGGAAGAAGAGTGCCTGTTGGGTGTGTGTGTGTGTGTGTGTGTGTGTATGTGATGTCTCACGCATTATGATATACCAGTAAGAGAAGGAAAGAAAACAATAGAAAGGGATCTCAAACATGGCCTGAAAATTGGCTGGAGAAGTGAAGAGAGTATAATTTGCAGCTTAGGGCAATCCCTCACTATAATAAATTTTCCCCATTTTATGAATGAGAAAATTGAGGCTAAAGGATTGGGTTTATCAAAGAGCACTTGGCTTTTGAATACAAAATCTGTATTTCACTCCAAAGTTTGTGTCTTCCTACCATGAATGTTGCTGTAAAAAAGGTGAATGATTTTGCTCAAAACTCAAATGTCTGTACTGTAATGTAGCTCAGTATTGCCCCAGTTCAATGTAGTAGGATAGAGGCTCCAGAAATGAGTCATGCATGATGGCCATTGTTTCTGTAATTGATATTTTTACATGGTAAGTTTGATGAAAGCTGGATAGTTCAGGATACTGGCATACAGGTAGCTGGTTTAGTATGATTTTTTTAAAGTGGTTTTCAAAAGGTGGTTAAATCCTTCTATGGTTAGGAAAATCAAAAGATTAATTATTCTAAGATTAACATGAGACAGACATTATTTCTCCTGGATATATATAGTATTTTGAAGCAAAACATTTACATAACTCAGGCCACTATTAAAGGTTTGTAGAATATGACTGGCAACAATGCCCTTTCATTTCTTTCTACCCCATTTCCTTTATTCTCATTGTATATTTGACTGTTACTCATAAATAATTTTACTGTTACTTTGGTTATTTTTTTTATTTAAAAGTAAAATAATTTTACTTTGTTTTACATGGGATTTATTTATGGAAAGTTACATATAGGACCTTTGGACCTAAATATAACTTTTGTTTATTTTAACAAAGTAAGTTTCTGGCTACCCCAGTAGAGGGGGGGTGTCACACTATAAGATTTGTCATGGGCCTGCAAATCCACTGAGCTAACCCTTCAGAAGATTACATTTTAATTGTAATTGAAATCCTATACATGGTATAGACTTCAGGCTTTGTAAATAGCTGATGCTCACTGCTTTTAGTACACTATAGCAAAATACAGAAATTATACATTTATTACGGTTTATTCTTAGACCATTTAAAATAAAGGTTTCATAATACAGGAAAACAAATATGTAAAGTCCATTCCTAGTTTCTGCTAATGATGCAAAAATAACCCCTTACTGAGCTGTACACTTAAAAATGGTTAAAATGGTAAGTTTTATGTTAATGTGTTTTTAAAAAAAAAATTTTTTTTTTTGGCCGTGTGGCTTGTGGGATCTTAGTTCTCTGACCAGGGATTGAACCTGGGCTCTCGGCAGTGAAAGCACAGAGTCCTAACTACTGGACCACCAGGGAATTCACTGTTACGTGTTTTTTTGTTGTTGTTGTTACGTGTTTTTAAACCACAGTTAAAAATAAGATAACTCTTGTCTTCCTGAAGTACAATGTAGTTGTCATGTATTCTCTTTAATTTTTACTTTATATTTCTAAAAACATAAAATTTACAGAAAATTTGGAAGAATAGTACAATTAACTCATATACTTTTCACCTAGATTCACCGATTGTTAATAGTTTTTACCACATTGGTTTCATATCCTCTTCCCTTCCCCCCTATATATATACACACACACACACATACACACTTACTGATATGTTTGCTATTATTACTACTGAGTCATTTAGATAAAGGTTCAACTATTATGATCCTTTACCCTAAGTACATTAGTGTATATATAGCCTGAGAACAAAGAAAAAGTCATTCTCTTGGCTAATCACTGTACAATTATCAAAATCAGGAAATTTGACAATGAGAATATGCAATCATTAAATACAGTGTATATTCAAATTTCCCCAGTTGTCCCGATAATTTCCTTTATAGAATTTTTTTTGATCCAGAGTTCAGTCCAGGATCATGCATTGCATTTAGTTGTCAAGTCTGTTTAGTTTTCTGGCATTCATGACACTGACGTTTTTGAAGAGAACATACCAGTTGGTTTGCAAAATGTTAATCAGTTTGAGGTATTTTTTAAGACTTTTTCCCCACTCAACATTTATTGTTGTCTGCTCATGCCATGTAATATGCTAAGTACTAATAAGAGACATGGTTTCAACCTTGAGCTCACAATCTAGTCGGAGAGACCCAAACAAATCACTGATAAGTACAGTCACAAGTACAATATGGATAAGTACAAAGGGAGTGCCTAATTTGTCTGAGGGCAGTCTTGGGAAAGGAAGAGGGTAATAAAACCCTGTTTTCCTAGTTTCTGGTAACAGACTCCTGAAATAATGCTCTTGTGATTCTCATGCATCACATTTATTACCACACTAGCCTAAGGCTTTTACTTCACAACACTGAAGGAGTGAATATTATCATTCCCTTATTCATATCTCAAGTTTTATTTCCTAAATTGATAAACTTTTTATTTGCAAGGGCTTGCCCTGGAAGCTAATCAACAGGAACTGGCTCAGCCAAAGACTGGGTGTGGGTGTGGAGGTGGTTCTGATGTCAAGGGGAAGAGACTGCCAAATCCAGAGCCCATTGAAGAGCCGGAAGCAGGTATGTTATCTATTAAGCATGCAAATTATAGGGTGTCAGTCAGTTTTCCACAATATTATATTTTTAATAATATAAAGATAACATTACTGTTGCTTTAATAACAGAGTTCACATATAAAGATGATTTGAAATGTAGTTCAGACCTTAACTATCAGGTATAGAAACAAATTGGGTCAAAGCCATATTGAATTATAGAATGAAAGCATTTTCTTACTTTTAAGTATAAGTCCTTTAACCAACAGTTAATAATTGTCAGATGCTTTTATAGAGATCTGCATTTAACAAATGTGTAATGCATTTGTAACACACATCAGTTTGTATGAAATATGCTGAAGCGCTGAAGTAGGTTCTAGTACCAGCTCTAACATAATTTGTGTGACTCCGGGCAAATCCCTTAACTTCTAAACCCATCTTTGCTCTTATAAAAATAGTGACTTCAAATCAGATATTTAAAAATTATTTTCAATTCTCATTTTTACTTACTCTGGTTCTGTTGCATAGAATACAAAGATAAGCTGCTTTATGTGATTTTGTTTATCATAAATCGTCAAATCCTGACCTGAGTCAAATTACATTTGAATTGAGGTTTCATCACTACTAAGAAAATGAACTAACACTTTGCTTGATATTTGTTTTTCTGTTGGAGTTCTGAATGCCTGTCCTCAGATTCTGTTGAATTCTGAATTCTCTGGCTCTTAAAGAACAATTCCATTTTATTTTTTCTTCCAGCTTCATTGGTGTATAATTGACAAAAATGTGAACAATTGCATTTTAAATCCTTCCCCGAATGAAGCCTCAGATGACTGAATAATAAAATATCAAGAGACAGTCTCGTTTCTGGTCTCTGTGGCTGATCAAGTAGAGAGTGCATGTAGTCAGTGATGCTCAAGGTGACTGTTAGTAAGATACCTGTGCTGAGCACGCTCCCTGTCCCCACAGTCAGTCTTAGTGAGCTACTGTTCCTAATAACATGTGGACAGCATGATACAGTCACCTCTAACCATGTCAAATGCATGAAGATTTTGCACCTTGAGGCATCAAATTGGTAAGACTGAATTTCAAAGACCATAACTGAAGTACTTCCTGAGTAATCAGTTTAAGTGTGCTTTACATGTGTGTTTTCCAAATTACTGACCATTAATCACACAACTTCTGAATTTAAAGGAAGCACTTGATGTTTAGAGAAGGAATTACCCTGCATTAGTCTTCTAAATATTTTCACTTTACATTCCTGGCCCATTCCAGACTCTTTACGTTAAAAGATAGTTTTCAGGCTACTTTCAGGAACCTATTGAACATGGCTAAAATATACTCATAGGAAGATCATAGCCTTAAATAGATATGCTATTTAAAAAAATAATAAAAGTACATGAGTATCCAATATAAAAAAATAATAAAAAGGCAACAAAATAAATCTAAGGGAAAAGGAAGGGGATTCATAATAAAAGACAAGTATGAATCATTAGGAAAAGGAAAAATAATACAACTAATAAATCAATGAGATTGCTCTTATAGAAAATATTTGTGAGTGGAAGATCCACTAGTTTAAATAATCTTGCAGAAAACAGACAAAAGGCTAAGTATACACAATACAATGGAATATTACTCAGCCATAAAAAGAAACGAAATTGAGTTATTTGTAGTGAGGTGGATGGACCTAGAGTCTGTCATACAGAGTGAAGTAAGTCAGAAAGAGAAAAACAAATACTGTATGCTAACCCATATATATGGAATCTAAGAAGAAGAAAAAAAAAGGCCATGAAGACCCAGGGGCAAGATGGGAATAAAAACGTAGACCTACTAGAGAATGGGCTTGAGCATATGGGGAGGGGGACGGGTAAGCTGGGACAAAGTGAGAGAGTGGTAGTGTATATATGGACATATATACACTACCAAACGCAAAATAGATAGCTAGTGGGAAGCAGCTGCATAGCACAGGGAGATCAGCTCGGTGCTTTGTGACCAGCTAGAAGGGTGGGATAGGGAGTGTGGGAGGGAGGGAGACGCAAGAGGGAAGAGATATGGGGATATATGTATATGTATAACTGATTCACTTTGTTATAAAGCAGAAACTAACACAACACTGTAAAGCAAGTCAATACAAATGTTAATAAATAAATAAATATACAGTGAAAAAAAAAAGACACTAACAGATATTGACTATATTATCTACCTGTCTATCTAGATATTTGGCTCTCCAGGTTTTTTTCCTTTCTCTCCACCCCGCTTTTGTCCTTTTTTTTCTTCCGGACTGTGAGACATGGTACTATTTTCCTTCACAATGTGATGTTACTTTTGATGGTAATGGCTTAAAACTAGTGTAACCATATAATTTATTATACAAACTGGAATGCTTTTAGGTGTGTAGAGAGTCACTACTCATAATTATAGCAGGAGTATGGATGAAAACAGGGACAAATGGTTCACCTACTACTATGTAGGGGCTAAACTGGCTCATAGAAAGTTTTGTACTTTTCCACAGTAGAGCCAAAACAAATGCAATACTAGCCTTTCTGTTTTCCATTTAAGTAATTCTAAGTGTGACATTACTGTTTTAGATATCCTATATTAAGAATATTTTTTTCAAGTCAAAACATTTAAATGAACTTTTAAAAAGTTTCTTTTGTTTCTTAGGTTTTTTATTTGTTGTTTGGTTGGATTTTTACTAAAAGTATAAAAAAATGTTGCGTTCTACCTAAAACTACCTCTGAATGGAAGCATTGGGTTTAATCAGTTCTGAACTTGAACAGTCTCTTTGTTTCTCTGTACCACTAGAAAGAGTGGTGTGTTTACAAATATTGTTAATGTGCCTGAAAGTCTACCTTCAAAGTCTCTACAGAGGTTTAACTGTATATAAGCCAAGGGTCACCCTTAGGGTTCTGGGTTTAGTCCATTTTATAAAACTAAGACCGTAGTGTCCTCTGTATCCCTTTAGCGTCATCTGAATAAAGTTCTAACTAATATTCCCAAATGTTATGTTATCTTACAGGTGAAGGGCAACCACAGGTTTAAATGAAGACAAACTGTAACCATGCAGGCTGCTCTTGTGTTGGAAACATGACTTGTTCAAATTCTCTCAGTAAAGTTTTGCAGTTTTGTCCAAAGAAGTCTTGTGTGTCTTTTGTTCAATTTATTCCTAGGTATTTGATGCTATTGAAAATTGTACCTTTTTTTGGAAATTTTATATTTTGTTTAATCTGGTATATAGAGACCTAATTTTTGTGTATTCTTTTTTCTACCCAGCAACCTTGCTAAAATATGCTTATTAAGTCCTAAAGTTTATCTTTAGATCCTTTTCAGTGTTCAACATACATAATCATATCATCTTTGAATACTAATAAGTTTTGTTCCTGCCATTTTAAACATTATAGCTTTTATTTCCTTTTCTCATTTTAAAGCATTAGATAGACCCACCCAGGAAAATAATGTTGAACAGAACTGGTGATAGTGGACATCCTTGTTTTTCCCTGATGAGAAATGGAAAATTTTCAATATTTCACCATGGTGTTTACTGTGCTTTTCTTTTGGTAGATATACTTTATCAAAGTCATTCTATTCTATTATTAGTTTGCTTAGAGTGTTCATCTTGATTACATGTTGAATTTCACCAGACACTTGAAGTGCATTTATTGAGATGATCATAAGATTTTTCCGTCTATTAATATGTTAATGGGTTGAATTAAATGGATAAGTTTCTATGTTTAAGCCAACTTTATATTCCTAAAATAAACACAGTTTGGTCATAAGTAATCTATGTCCTAATAATTTGTTTAGGATTATGTGTGTCCTCATGAGTGACACTAGCCTATACTTTTATTTCATGTACTTTCTTTCTTTGACTTTGGTATCAAGGTTATGCTAGCTTCATACAATGAGCTGGGATGTAAAACCTCTTCTTCTATTCTCTAGAGCTTAAAGGCTGTGAGTAATGTAGGGCCAGGCTCTCCTGTGATCACCTGTTTCTGAATTGCCTTTCTCTTTGAAGATAGGACTTTACTTAAAAGGTAGAGACAGAAGGGGCAGCTCCAGGTTGCCATCCCTTCAAACTTTGTGAGGTGCCCATCTTCCCTGCAAGATACCTCTAATGATGCTGTCACTCTGAAAGCTACCTGCTCCTGTTTCTATGCTGATACCAAACTCCTCTACACAGAAAGTTAAAAGCCACGGCTCTGTTAACTTGCCTAGATGATTTTGATCTGTCCTGTATGGTCACGAATGGCTGACCAACCCTGGAGCTATGTAAAATTATGACCATAGCTTCATTTATTGAGTTCTTTTATCTAATAATGATAGGATTTACTATAAAAACTCACATTTACAGAGTATGTACTGTTAGCCATTTTTGTGTGCTAGATTCTGTACATGTATGACCTCATCAGATCCTCACAAAGTAAGTCAGAGTTTTCACAAAATTGAGAATCTCTGACTCCAGTAAAAAGCAGATTGGGGGTTCAAGTTCTAAGTTCAAAACCCTTGCTCTTTTCTCAGAGTAGAAGCTCCTGAAGTGTTGAGTACAGAACTGATGGTGTATATAATGACTTCAGTTATAATCTGATGTTTTTAACAGATTTAATATAAATTTTAAAAATATATAAAATTGTTTGACTTAAAAGGCTTTGTTGTTCTCTTGAAGGAAGGGTTTCCCAATATGTGAAACACAGACCACATACTGCATATGAAGCGTTGCCCCAGATAGTATTCCAGACGAAATCATTGATATTAAAAACAAACATTTAAAAATAGTAACATGCTTATCTTTTAGTGCTACAGAAAAATATAACTAGAACACTAAACCTTTTGGGGACAGTTTGTGGAGAGACAGAGAAAAAAACTTACGCCACAAGCCTCATGGCAAAATGCCACAACATCCCCTGCAAACACACCTATCCTTCCAAGTTATTCAGAGGTGGGGAGGGAGCAGCCACAAATCTCTTATTTCCTCTGCAAAATCCTCCACTGGCCTGACAGTCACAGATCACACTCAGAAGCCCCCAACTGCCTGATTCCAGCCTTATACCCCTATTAATATATACGAGAGCAAGTTACATCTCTGAGCTCGCATTTTTATCTTAACACCCCAAAAAACAGTTCTGAAGAAAAGACCCTGCTCAGAATCCATCCTGCTTAAGGAATAATAAATGCAATTATTTCTCCCTCTTAATACAGGTTTAAAGATACTTCCTCACCCAAAAGGACTGAAAATCTATGGTTCAAATAAAAAGACTAAACGTAGGGTATCCCAATTTGCTACAAAATATGTGAGAAGTCCCTAGGCTGTAGAGTTGGATGAAAGGATTAGAATGTAAGTAGAAGAGGGAAAGGGAGCAGGGCAACTGGCTGAGGCCAAACGACTTGGGTCCTACTTACTCTGTCTGCTTACAGGCCATGGCATGAAATAGCCATTGGTTTCGATCCTGCCTCTGACACGCACTGTGTGATGGTGGGAAAGGTATCTATATCCTTTGGGTCTGTTTCTCCATTTCTAAAATAGGAATTAAAATATTTACACTAAATGATTGCTGTGGTGAAATAAGTGAGGTAGCATATGGATACATATGGTGTTTGCCATGGGGGATATTACACTGGTGGGGCAGAGAAGGCACATAAACAGAAGAGCAGTTGAAGTGCAAAGGAGGAACACAGGGAAGGAACCTAGAAGAAAAGTGATGAGTGGGGTGGCCGCAAAGCAGGAGGAAAACAAGGAGAGGAGACTCGTGAGGGTGAAAGAGGCCAACTGGACTTCCCACACCCACTGATCCCTGGGTTCACATACTTGATTCTGTTGATATAAGGCTGAGTGACATCTATGCCTTACACTTAAAACTAAAATAACCAGATTGGCAGTGTTGTGTTTATTCAAGAAGTATTTACTGAGAGCCTAGTCTCTTCCTTAGCCCCTTTGTGTATGGGAAGGCTTTAGCGAATTAGCCAATGCAGCCCCTGGGGGCTGATATGAGAAAGTAGCAGTGACCAAGGTTCATTATAAATATAAAAGTGGGCAATACACTGGTACTAGTTGATTCTGGCAAGAGTGTGGGGTAAAGGGCACAAGCTCCCTGTGCCAGAGATTCCCAAGATCACCCTCAGGCTTGATGATCTGCTAGAATGACTCACAGGATTCAGAAGCTGTTATACTCCTGGTTTGGTTTATTACAGTGAAAGGATACAGATTAGAATCAGCAAAGGGAAAAGGTGTATGGGATGGAGTCCAGGAGAAACCAGGTGCAAGATTCCTTTCCCAGGGGTCCCTTCCCAGTAGAGTTGCATGGGGACATGCTTGTATATTCTCCTAGCAATGGTGTGGGACAATACATGTGAAATGTTGTCAACCAGGGACGGTCATCTGAGCCTTGGTGTCCATGTTTTTTTTTGGGAGTCAGTCACATAGGCATGCAGAGTTCATGTGACTGATCTCAGTTACTCAGACCATATCTCCCCAGAGCAAAACCAGACATTCATCATAAATCACATTGTTAGGATAAACTTACTTGATCCTGCTGGTACAGCATGGCCCAAGGTCTCAAACATGCAGAAACTCTTATCAGGCAAAATATTCGAAGGGCTCAGAAGTTATCTTTCAGGAGCCATCCAAGGGCCAATCCCGGAGGCAGACTTTTCTTTGGTATGTGCAGGATTTGAGCAACCCAGGCCCACTGAGGTAACCCTTTCCTGCACATCCCCCTCTAAGAGAACAGAAGTTTGCAAAGAGATATTTCCTATGATCTCTTGTTTATAATGTATTATTTCCAATAACCAAATGCTGGTTTAATAATGGTGTAGGGAGGAAAAATATCTTTTTTCTCTACCCTTCGAAGTAATTGGCTAGGGCTGCTGTAACAGAAGACAGATAACAAGAGAAAAGCATATTAATTTGTTTAATATAAGTTTTACAAGACCCGAAGAAGTGGTTAAACCTGAGCGTTTTATGCTAGATTTGATGAAGAGTGGGAAGTCCTGGAAAAATGTGATAAGATAAAAAAGAATGTGAGCCGAGTGTAATAAACCAGGGGAAACATCAAGGCCTGTCTGTTCAGATTCTTGTCAGTGTCCCTGTGTCTTTGGAGATAAGGATGCTCCTTTCCTCTGGGTAGAGGGAGGGCACCTCTCACATGAGGGTCTTATGACCTATTTCAGAGAAAGGTCAGAAAATCCTGCCTGTACCTGCCGCTTCTTAAATTCCTTCAGCTGGAAATATTCAACATGTCAAGGTGCCATATTTTGGGGTAGCGTGTCCTGAACTTCATCATCCTCTAAACTTGATTATCTAGTGTCGTCATCACTCAGACAAAACCCCCCAATCAACCAAGCCAAACCGAACCAAACCAAACCCAAAACCAAAGACAAAAAAGTCTTGTCTGAGCCCCTGCTGGGAATCAGACTCCTTGCTCTGGGCTAGGCAGACTCTGAGGACATAGGAGTGATTGATTCAGGCAGGATATAAGTTCTCAAAGAGCTCAGAGTTAATGAGTAGAGAACCATCCAGAAGATAATGATTGATAGAACAAGTATGATGAGAGCCATGGCAGGGGAGAGCCAGGGGGTGCTCAGAATACAGAGGAGAGCCCTGTAACCCAGGTGGTCAGGAATGGCTTCTCCCAGGGGGTGATGTGAGTGCTCTAGGTACTGCTTCACTATAAGTATATTTCAATCTCTCTGTTACTACCCTTTTAAAAAAAAAAAACCTCACTGCTCTGTTACCCTCATTTTATAGGTCAAGTAATGGAAGATAAGATAAGTATCTTGTTCAAGGTCAAATCACTAGCCCCCAGTGCAGCTAGTTTTCAACCCAGGACTCTTAGAACCCCTATGTGCTTCTCATTATAACCATCTACTTGCTTTTAATATTGTCTTCTGTCTTAATTCACATTCACCATACATATGTTTCTTTGCTCTGCTTGTCCCATGAATTCTTTCTCTTTAATTCATCTGGAGTTTATTTATTTATTTATTTTTACAGCTTTAGTGCCAAACCACCAAAATATTTTTCAAACTGGCTGTAAAATTTTGTATTCTCACCAGCGGTGTATGAGGGTTGCTTCACATCCTCATTAACTCTTGGGATGGTCAGTCTTTTTAATTTTAGCCATTCTAAAAGGAGTGCATGGCATCTCCTTGTGGTTTGAATTTGCATTTCAACATGTTGAGCCTATTTTCATGTGCTAATTTTTCATCCACATTTATTCTTGTCTGTTCACATTTCTTGTACATGTTTTATTGGGTTGTCTTTTTTTTTTTGGCTGCATTGGTCTTCCTTGCTGTGTTCAGGCTTTCTCTAGTTGCGGTAAGCGGGGGCTACTCTTCGTTGCAGTGTGTGGGCTTCTCATTGCGGTGGCTTCTCTTGTTGCGGAGCATGGGCTCTAGGTGAGTGGGCTTCAGTAGTTGTAGCACGCAGGCTCAGTAGTTGTGGTACACGGGCTCTAGGGCACATGGGCTTCAGTAGTTGTGGCACATGGGCTCTAGAGCGCAGGCTCAGTAGTTGTGGGCACACGGGCTTAGTTGCTCTGCAGCATGTGGGATCTTCCTGAACCAGGGATCGAACCCATGTCCCCTGCCTTGGCAGGCGGATTCTTAACCACTGTGCCACCAGGGAAGTCCCTGGGTTGTCTTCTCTTTTTTTTTTGGATCTACTATTTATTTTTATTTTTACTTGGTATTCTGAATTTTTACAGTAATATCCCTTTGTCTAAGTCGTTATTCATTTGTGTTGGATACACATGGCCTTCATTTCTAAGGCACATTCTTGCATTATTTCTTTGATACTTTTCTCTGCCTTTTCCTCTGTTCTCAGTATCTAAGTATCTGGAAAGTTTTAAAATCTAATTCTAGATCACCTTTATTAAGACTTAAAAAAATTGTTTCACTCCTTTTGTCTGTTTATTCAACTTTCTGGAAGATTTGCTCAACTTGTTTTTTCAAGCCTTCCATTGAATGTTTCATATTAGCTGCCTGATTTCCAGGAGGTTTTTTGGAAATCTATTTTTTTTTCACTTCAATAAAAAATTTAAAAACACAAAAAACAAAAAAAATCTACTTTTTGGGAATTCCCTGGTGGTACAGTGGTTAGGACTCCACGATTCCACTGCAGGGGGCATGGGTTCCATCCCTGGTTGGGGAACTAAGATCCTGCAAGCCTCACAGTGTGGCCAAAAAAAAATGTACTTTTCTACTTTTTCTTAATTAATGGGTGATTAAAATATAAACATACACTTAATCCAATTAACGTCTCTTTATTGAGTTCTGAAACCAATATTACGGCAAATTCCTACAAAATCTTGGAAATTCATTTTTTTCCCTTCCCAATGGAAGAGTTTACAGAGCACTGAAGTTGTGTGTTGCCCATAGACTTACAAACCCTGGTGTCCCCTAGCCTTGACAATAACCTTTTGTAAAGGACAAAAGATGGCCCATGGGAGCAGAAATTCTTAGGTTGTATCAACTTTGGAGTGTTTTCAATGAGCTGAGAGCCAGGGAAAACTGGCTGATGTTTGCTCTTTCCCCCAAGTCACCTGATGACTGTCTTTGATTCAGAAATATAGGTGAAGAGGCACTCAAAGGATGACAGAAAATGCAGGGAATGAGGGAATGTAGGGAGTTGTTTTTTGTTTTTGTTTTTTTTCTTATGGAAGAAGATAAATCCCTGACATCTGGTCAGTTTAGACTCAAGTTTACGCATTAAAGGTGTTTGGAAATCTCTTTGTATTGCTCAGGCTTTGGATCACAGACCTTTGTCAGGAACTGTGTGGCTGGGTCAGAAGTCATGCTGAAGACTGGTGTCAGCCCCCCTCAGCCAGGGCTCCTTAGAGAAAAGATACTTATCTAGGCCCCAGGTAAGGCTTATAGTTGCACAAATTGGTCTATGTCATAGGGACAAAGGCCTCAGGATGACCAGAGACCACCAGATGTGTCTGCTGGGAATCATGAGGCTGAGAATCCGGTGATGAATTCCCCAAAGAGGCACCAGCCCCTCCAGGCTGCTCAGCTCAGGTCGGTCAGGGTCTTGGGCACCTGGAATTCCAGTACTTGCAGGACAAGCATTTGCAGCAGTTGCGGGTAAGCAGCCTCCCCCTCCTGCACGAAACATTCTGCTTTGGGGTCCTGGTAACAACCATTGCTTCATTCAAACAATTATTTTATTTACTTAAAAATTGCGGTTAAAGATACATAACACAAGTTTTACCTTTTAAACCATTTTTAAGTGTACAGTTCTGTGGCATTAAGTACATTTACATTTCTGTGAATGATCACTATCATCCATCTCCAAAACTCTTCATTTTGCAAAACTGAAACCCTGTACCCATTACACATGACCTCCCCATTTCCCCCGTCTCTCTTTCACTCCTGATATTGGTAATTTGTCTCCACTTTGATTTTTGTTTGTTTGTGTTTTTGGTCAGTCTGGCTAGAGTTTTATCAGTTTCATTGATCTTTCCAAGGAACTAGTTTTTAGTTTCATTGATTTTTTTTTCCTCTTGTTGTTCTGTTTTCTTGATTTCTTTTCTGTGTTATTTCCTTCCTTCAGCTTGGCTTAAGTTTGTTTGTCTTTTTCTAATTTCATGAGGTGGAAGCTTAGATCATTGATAGGAGGACTTGATGGAGTTCAGGACATGCTGCTCCCAAATATGGCACCTTGGCATATTGAAAACTTTAAGCTGAAGGAAGTGGAGAAAACAGCAGAAGCAGGGAGGTCACTCTGACCCTCCTGCCCTCTCCCCTGAAACAGTTCATATACCCTCATGTGAGAGGTGCCCTCCGTATACCCAGAGGAAAGGAGCATTCTTATCTCTGAAGACAAAGGAACCCTAATAAGAATCTGAACAAACAGGCCTTGCTAACTTTCCCCCAGTTTACTACACTTACCACATGCTCTCTGACCCTATCATATTTCTCTATGACTGTCTAGGCTTCATCAAACCTAGAATAAAACTACTCAGGTCTGTTTCCTCAGGTCTTCATTTCCTTATGAAGGTTCCCGTGTCATGTAAAATTTATATTAAATGAATTTGCATACTTTTCTCCTGTTAATCTGTCTTTGTCATTTTAATTTTCAGACCCAGCCAAGGACCCTAAGAGGGCCAAGGGGAAATTTTTCCTCTCCTATAACCTTCTTTTCTAACATAAGCATTTGATGTAATAATTTTTCCTCTAAGCACTGCTTTAGGTGCATACCACAAACCCTGTTACATTGTGTTTTCAGTGTCATTTAATTAAAAATATTTTCTAATTTGCTATGTGACTTACTCTTTGATGCACCCATGGGTTATTTACAAGTGTCTTTCATTTTCAGACGTTTGGAAATTTTCCAGATATTTTTCTGTCATTGATTTCTAGTTTAGTTCCATTACAGCCAGAGAACATACTGTGCATTATTTCAATTCTTTGAAATTTGTTAAGATTTTGTTATGACTCAGAATTTGGTCATATGGACATTGGTTTTCCTTCTTCCACTTATAAGGATCTTTGTGATTACACAGGGGCCATCCAGATAATCCAGGATAATCTCCCCAGCTCAAGATTCTTAACTTAATCACATCCGCCAAGTCCCTTTTGCCATGTAAGGTGACACATTCATAGGTTCTGGGGATTAGAATGTGGACATCTTTGCGGGGGTCATTATTCTGTGTATCACACCTCCTTTCCCGCCCCCAAGCCCTTGTGGTGACTGTCACTGTCCCCAAATGGGTCCATAGAGGTGGACAGATGGGGCTTACCTCTAAGAGTAGCAAGGTCCCCATCCCACAAGGGAGAAAAATCCAGCAACAGTCGATGGCCTTAAGAATAATAGTGGCCTTTGTCACCTTCTGAGATGGCCCACACTCTGTCTGTGGAGTGTGTTTCTCTCTAAATAAATCCACTTCTTACCTAAAAAAAAGAATAATAATAGCGACAATGTTGATCATAACAGGTACCATTTGCACTAGGCTTGCCATGTGCCAGTGCTTTGCATGAGTTATACTTGCCACTGTCTCCATTTTACAAGTGAGAGTCTGAGGCCCAGCAAGGTTCTATGATTTGCCCAGTATCACGCAGATGGGAAGGAGTGGAGGAGCCAGGGTTAGAACTCCAGCTTTCTCCACAGCCTGTGCCCCTAAGCCACTGCCTCAAGTTATGACCATGACCCCCAGAGGTCAGGGGAGACCTCCTTAGAATGGATCGTTTATGGACCTAGAATTGTAGGATGGATTTTAGGGTTTGCTAGTGGCCAGATCACTACCTTTTATGAACCTACAGAGAGGCTGTTTGGCTCCACCTCTCTCTGTGTCTGACTCTCTGATTCTGTCTCTTCTCCTTCCCTCCCTCTCTCTCTCTGTCTGTCTCTCTCTTACACATACACACACAGCATGGTATCTTATACTTGTGGCTTAATCTACATAAGTTAGGGGTTATGTATCTACATAACTCAGGGACGATGACCCTCAGCACGCGTGGGGCATGCCTTACACAAAGCTCCACCTTCCTGTCCAGGATAATCTCCTCAGCTCAAGATTCTAGGCCATTAAAGTGGCCTAGTTGTTGAGAGTGAGCGGGAGGCAGCCTGGGAGAGTGAAAGTCTCCTGTGGGCATCTGGGGGGAGGTGGGCAGCAGACCGTGAATGGTGCACGTGTCTGGACAAGGACTTCCGGACACCCCAACACGTCTGTTCCCAAACCTCCCCTCGCCTGCCACCAGGCCTCCCCTTCCACCCAGGGGCCTCTTTAGCCCCCTCCCCCAGCCCTATTCACAGGGCCTCAGTTACACCCTCCCCCCATTTGTGTCCTCTCACCCAGCACCCAGTGCTGCCTCAGAGGATCCCTTCAGGACCCTGCCAGCTCCCTGCAAGGGCAGAGGTGTCTTCAGGACACCTTGCTCCTGCCCACAAACAGGGGTCTCTCAAAAAGTCCCTGTGAGGGCGGAACTGAAAATCTCTCCAGGATCCAGATGAAATCCAGACCCAGACCAGGAGTCCAGGGCAGTTCCTGCAGGGCTGGGGGGAAAGGGAGAGGGTCTCTGAGAGCAGGAGCTGGGCTGGGTGTCCCGCAGGAGGTAGGATGACAGAGTGCAGGGCTGGGTCTGTGAGGACAGGGAAGGGACCCTGGGAGGGGCTGGGGCAGGACTGCCCCAGCTGCTGTCCTCGTGGGCTTTGGCACCTGCCCTAGCTGGATGACAGAGCCGGTTAAGTGCCTTCTCTGGGCCTGAGTGTCCTCATCGCTGACAGGGGTGACAGGGTTTTCTTCCAAGGGGCCTAGTGAGGATTAAGTAGAATGGCAAGAGGGAAGAGATGTGGGAACATATGTATATGTATAACTGATTCACTTTGTTATAAAGCAGAAACTAACACACCATTGTAAAGCAATTATACTCCAATAAAGATGTTAAAAAAATTTTTTTAAAACAAAAAACAAAAAAACCCCAAAACAATAAAAAAAGAAGTGCTTGGGATCAGCCATAAAAAAGAAGGAAATCCTGCCATTTGCAACAAAATGGATGGCCCTGGAGTGCATTGTGCTAAGTGAAATAAGTCAGGGAAAGGCAAAGACTGAATAATCTCACTTATAGGTGGAATCTAAAAAACCAAACTCATAGAAACAGAGCACAGATTGGTGGTTGCCAGAGGCAGGGCGGTGGGGTGGGGGTTGGGGAATGGGTGAAGGGGCTCAAAAGGTACACAGTTCCAGTCATAACGTAAATAAGCCCTGGGGATCTAGTGTACACACACACACACACACACACACACACACAAGCACAAAAAGAAAACAATAAGGCACTGCAGTATGTGGTTACAAGGATGGAACTCTGGATCCACATGGCCTTGGTTCAAATCCTGGCTCCATGATTTCCCAGCTGTGTGACCTCTGGTAGGTTTCTAAACCTCTCTGTTTCCCAGGTGCCTCATTTGTAAAATGGAGAAAAGAAAACTACCTAACTCAATAGGTTGTTGTGAGAGTATTATGTGAGTTAATATTTGTAAAGAATTTCGAACAGTTCCTGGAATATAATAAACATTTAATAAGTGCTTGCTAATGAAACAATTTTAAAGCACTGAATTAGGAGTGCAGCCCACGGAAGTTCAAGAAGGGACACAGGGGAAGAAGACATAAAGGTCACCTCACATGTAAATTGGAGGTGATATCAGTACTACCCTCCAAAGTTTATTGCGTCTATTTTGTTACATCTTTCTTAATGTGTTCACTTTGAGAAAGCCCTAGCCTTAGTCCTAGGGCTAAGTCTCCATCCCTTAGCAGGGGGCCTGTCTCCTCCATTCTGGATGGCACTCCTGTTATTGCGCCTCCAAGATTTCCCTGTGGCTCCCAAGGGTACCTTCCCAAAGTGACATGGAACCCCCTTTCCCTGCCATGAAAGGGCCCAGCTGGGTGTCAGGGCCTCATTCTGGGCCCCGTGAAGGTCACTCCAGGAGGCCTGACTTCCTGGAGACAGTTAGGGTCTGGGGATTCCTGTCTTCCCACTGTCAGTCTGGATAAGCTTCTCATGTATCTTCATCCAAGTCCTAAAGGTAACTGGCAGCCCACTGCATTTGTGAATAAATGAATGACACTCAAAGGAATGGTTCACCCCCTCCCAGGCTCCTGAGCCAGCCCTCCCCAAGCCCCTCCTCTGAGATTGTCCTGCGAGTGGTGTGGAGACAGACCTGCGGTGAACAAAGCCCAGTCCCCATTCCTTCTGCAGGAATCGGGCACTAGCCTCTTGGGGTCGGACACTTTTCTCTGCAACACACTTGTTCCACCTGCTGTTCTCTGTTAATAGCGTGTCCTGTAGAAAGCACTCCCCCTTGCCCCTGCAGGTACACACAGGTCCCACTCATTTTGTATCATATCCAGTGGGTGCTGTGTATATAACATGAATCCCAGTCATTAATTTTACTCTGCAAGCTATTGGCTATAAATGGTCATTTAGCCCCCCTCCCCACCCCCCGCCGCCCTCTCCAATAGTTTGCTCGTATCATCCTTGTGCACACAGCTATGTGCACGTGTGAGTGTTTCTTTAGCACACAATCCTAGAAGTGGAACTGCTGAGTCAAAGGGGTCAGTCAGTCAACAACCTTCGTGCCTACTCTGTGCCAGACACTGCTCCAGGCGTTGGGGAGACTCAAGGAACTAGAAAGCCACATGTTCCTGCTTTGGTGGAGCTGACATTCCAGTGGAGGATAGTTCCAGTTTTTATTTTGATAGATGCTGCCACACTTGTCCAATTACTGACATCCTCGGCCTTCTTCTGGGGCGGGAACTTTAAGGCAGGTGGGTGTACTCCCTTGCCTTTGCTCTCTGCAAGACCTTCTGGGTCAGGGCCTGGGATGGTCCATTTGGGGACGTGGGTGTGGAGTGGGGGGAGACAGGGATGGAAGGGTCCAGGGAGTGGCAGGAGGCTGAGGAAGGAACAGTTCACAGGGCATTTGCATCGAAGCCTACTTGATCACACCACTAGGGGGCCTACGGGAGGTAGGGATGAGGAGTCGGTAATAGAACCGTCCTCTCAGGTTATACCCCTGCGTGAGGCACAGATGGAACAGTCAGTTCTGGGAGGTACCACTGGGTAGGTGGCATCTAGTTTGGAACAAACTACTGCGTGGGTTGGAGGGGACACTAAGGGCCGCTTAAGTGTTTCCGCACAAGCTCCTGACGGAGGCAGGAATGTCAGAACCTTGACCGTTCGCAGCGCCCACCCATCCTCCCGATTCCTATCCGAGTCCCAGGCAGGCACCCTCTGTTGGACTGAGGCCTCCACATTGCCCAAGCTTCCTTCGCAGCTTCTCGGTCTCCGCCCTACAATTTCTTTACCTTTGAATCAGTGGCTTGAGCGTGCAGGAGCAAGCGATTGGATCCACGCAGAGGTGAGCGGGTCTCAAGGTTCGTTTTGGGATCTGATTGGTCAACACGAGTTTTTACCAATCCGGAGCTTTCTCTGTACGCACAGCGGCATTAGCCCCGCCCCCAGGCGCGCGCCGAACTCCAATTGGCCTCTGATTTGGCGCAGGCGCGATGGTGGCTTGGCCAGAGTTTCGGGCTGTGGAGGCGGGGCTTTCGGGATGGAGATTCCGTTCGAATCCTGTCTACGTGACTCAGTCGGTTCACTTGTCAAAGATGCTGAAGATTCTCCTGTAGCAGAATTTAAAACTATATCTCTTAGTGCAGCGGTGATGGGGGCCGACCTTGTGTGAGCAGCTGCAGTCTCATGTTTCCCATTTGCCCCTAAACTAAGTCACAAGCCCAGCAAGCGCTTCTACCTCCTTGCATTCATTCATTCATTCATTCTCTCCATTGCTAAAATTGCATCGTTGGATTTGAGATTTAGGGAAATTTCACAAAAGTTACTTTATTAAGCAGAAATCCTGCCCTGGTGGAAGGCCCATGATCCCAGGACCACAGAGCAGGGCTCCTTAGACAAACCCAGTTTCCAGCAGTTGGTGCTTTTGCGATGAAATATTTTCCCATGTGGGTTTTCTTTTTGCTGTTATTGCAGAAATACTTTAAGCCTGGAACCAGGTTTATCTTGAAACCGTACTGCAATCTAGTTTTAAAACACAGCAGAAATGTTTAAAGGCAACAAACACCTGTGTTTGCAGCATATATTTCAAACATTTTCTCTTGTGATGCATAGGAAAGTGGGGAAAGCTACGTAGTCAAAAAGTAAAAATGTGAAAGTATGGGAGGAAAAGCAAACCCTAAAAGTGAACACAAGCATACACAAATGAACCTCTTTTTTTAAAAATTGAAGTATAGTTGATTTACAATGTTGTGTGAATTTCTGCTGTACAACAAAGTGATTCAGTTATACATATATATACATTCTTTTTTAAAATATTCTTTTCCATTATGGTTTATCATAGGATACTGAATATAGTTCTCTGTGATGTACAGTAGGACCTTGTTGTTGATCCATTCTATATATAAAAGCTTACATCTGCTAACCCCAACCTCCCACTCCATCCCTCTCCCACCCCCCTCCATCTTGGCAACCACCAGTCTGCTCTCTATGTCTGTGAGTCTGTTTCTGTTTCGTAGAGAGGTTCATTTGTGTCATATTTTAGATTCCACATATAAGTGATATCATATGGTATTTGTCTTTCTCTTTCTGACTTACTTCACTTAGTATGATAATCTCTAGCTGCATCCATGTTGCTACAAATGGCATTATTTTGTTCTCTTTTATGGCTGAGTAGTATTCCATTGTGTATATATATACCACATCTTCTTTATCCATTCATCTGTTGATGGACATTTCGGTTGTTTCCATGTCTTGGCTATTGTGAATAGTGGTGCTATGAACATAGGGGTGCATGTATCTTTTCGAGTTAAAGTTTTGTCTGGATATATGCCCAGGAGTGGGATTGCTAGATCATAGGATAATTCTATTTTTAGTTTTCTGAGAAACCTCCATACTGTTTTCCATAGTGGCTGCACCAATTTACATTCCCACCGATACTGAAGGGGGGTAAATGAACCTCACTCTTGATCAAATTGAAAACCCACAGAGAAAAGTGTTCTTCCAGATAACTTTCTCTGGCTGTGTCAGTAGGGCTTCAGTATTCAATTCAATACAGTCTTCAGTATTCAATTCGATCTTCTTTTCTTTTTGTCAGGATTTCTGAACGATTCCTGTTTGTTTTAATCAGGATGCTATCATTTATCTGAAGCCAATTTCTCCAAGACAAAGGCAGACTGGATAAACAGCCTGTTTAAATCAGTTACTTGTCTGGGATTTCCTCAGAATACAAGATTCAGAACTGGGTAAGCAGGTGGCTGGAGTAGTCTCACTTTCCTCCCAGGTCCCTTCACCATTTCTCCAGCCCCTGGAGTAGCCCAGATCACTCTAGTTGCTGAGGGCCATAACCCAGCGTGGTGCTTGTCATTAACCCTTTCTTAGAATACCACTCTGATCTTTCTCTGTCTTTCCATATCAAAGTGGCTGCTGAGAAGCCATGATTTGTGGCTGCCTCTACTTATGACAGTCTGCCCCCCACTGTCCCCAACATAGCTCTGAAGTCCCTGCATTATACTCCTCTTCTGGAAAAAGCATAGAAATAGGACTGTTTACATTGCTATTAGCAGCTATTAATCGTCTGGTTGATCCAAATTAATGAGTCATTTAGCACTTGTCTATGGGGATGTGACCCACAGGGATAATGAAGAATGGGTCACTTTTGGTGGGCAGGGGAGTTTAATGGGGGAGAAGGTCCTGGAGGTTTGCTGGGGACCCAGGTCACAGTGAGAGTTCACATGATTAATGGAGGAGAAGGAGGAGGATGCCCAAAGGGAAAAGTGAAGACCCTGAAGGAACATAACACGTTTTACAACGTTACTGAGAAGTGTTCCCTTCCATTTATATTCTTTAGTGTAGCTCCCTCTCTACACGGGCCTCCATGTGTTTCCAAGGAAAGGAACTCAGAAAATAACAGTTTTGCTTGAGATGAAATAAGAACATCAATTGACCTCACACAGCTCTTAGTAAAGAACTGATTCTTTATTCCATCCAGGAGTTTGTGCTTGTAACACTCCTATACTGTCTGTGAAATCTCTATTAAAGTACAATTTTCAAACATGACTCTGATACAAGTATAGAATGAACACATATGTCACATGTTGTGTTCTCCCAAGACAGTTGGGGGCAAGACATTTATTAAGGACCAACACCTGTGAAAGAAGGATACAGAAGTGGAACTGGGCAGAGGGAGAAATCAAACTGTGATTGAGAGCCTGACAAAGCCTCGGCCAGCCAACCCAGGAGGGAACCCTGGAGTGTCTTAGTCTGCTTGGACTGCTACAGCAAATTACCATAGACCAGGGGGCTTCAGCAACAATATTTATTTATCACAGTTCTGGAGGCTGGAAGTCTGAGATCAGGGTGCCAGAATGACTGGGTTCTGGTGAAAGCCTTCTTCTGGGTGGCAGGCTGCCGACTTCTCATTGTATCCTCACCTGGCAGAAAGAGAGCCAGCTAGGTGTCTGGCCTCTTTTACAAGAGCACTAATTCCACTTGAGGGTTCCACTTTCATGACCCATTTACCTCCCACAGGCTCACTTCCAAATACCATCACATTGAGACTAGGGTTTCAATACATGAATATGGGTCGGGGGACAGAAACATTCAATCCATTGCAGTAAGTAATGCTCATCAGAGTGTCTTGTGTTGGGTGGAGCTGGCTGGGCCTTCATCCATCCTGTCTCCCTCAGTCACTGCTTGTGTGCTGTCTTGGGAAGGCTATAACCCAGGTGGTTCTCTGAAGCTGAGGCAGATGCCAAAGGAGCTTGAAGCGGGCCTGGGAGGCTCAAGTTTGTGTCTACACAGCCCACCCCTTGTATCACATGGATCTACTTCTCCACATATGATCAGGTGCTGCTCTTCCAAAGTACTGATGGGCCTCTGTTCCTGAGGGGTAACTTAGAAGAGGGAGATTAGTGGGATGAACCACAGACCCTGCCATTGCAACTGGTCTTGGACAACTACACTAGGAAGGGAAATATCCAGATGTGTTAAGGACTGTTGGACATAGGATCTGAGTTGACATTGATATCTGGAAACTTTGTGTCATCATGGCCTCACTGTTAGAGTGGGGGTATATAAGGACCAGGTAATAAATGGAGTCCTGTCCCAAGACCAGTTCACAGTGACACTTTTTCTAGTTTATGGTGGGGGCACTGAGTCCATGGTCCCAACCCGTGGTCATTTTGCCAGACTTTGAACGTATAATCAGGATTGACATGATGGGCAGTTGGTGCAACTCCTATATTGGTTCCTTGGCCTGTAGGATAAGAGCTATGATAGTGGGGAAGGCTAAGTGGAAACCTCTGGAACTGCCTGTATTCATTTCCTGGGGCTGCTGTAACAAAGTACCACAAACTGGGTGGCTTAAATAATAGGAATTTATCATCTCACGGTTCTGAAATCTAGATGTCCAAAATCAAGGTGTTGGCAGGGAAGGTTCCTTCTGAGGCTGAGAGAGAATCTCTTTGTGCATCTTCCTAGCTTCTGGTGGTTTGCTGGAAATCTTTGGCATTCTTTGGCTTCTGCTGCATCACCCTGATCTCTGCTTTCATCTTCACATGGCATTCTCCCTTTGTGTGCGTGTGTGTTTGTGTGTGTGTGTGTCTAAATTTCCCCTTTTCATAAGGGCACTGGTTGTATTGGATTAGGGGCCCATCCTGCTCTGGGATGACCTCATCTTAACTAATTACATCTGCGACAATCCTATTTCCACATAAGGCCACATTCTGAGGTACTGGGGGTTAGGACTTCAACATATGAATTTT
This sequence comes from Balaenoptera acutorostrata, assembly GCF_949987535.1. NCBI lineage: Eukaryota > Metazoa > Chordata > Mammalia > Artiodactyla > Balaenopteridae > Balaenoptera > Balaenoptera acutorostrata. The sequence continues at coordinate 43,130,916 of NC_080085.1, forward strand.
AGGTGGACACAGTTCAACCCATAACACTACCCTTCACTCATCAAAGGTAGTAAATCCAAAGCAATATTACATCCTTGTGGGTATGGCTGAGATTAGTGCCACCTTTAAGGATCTAAAGGATGTAGGAATGGTGATCCTCATTGTATATCCATCTAATTTGCCAGTCAGGCTCCTGCAGAAACTGACTGGATTCTGAAGGTTGACAGTGGACTGCTCCAAGCTCAACCTAATAACAGCAGTCCCAGTGGCAGCCAGATACGATATCATTGCTAGAGAAGATTAACATGGCCTCAGGTACATGGTATGTGGCCCTCGATTTGTTGAATGCATCCTTTTCTATCCCTATCAGAAAATAAGATAAAAAACAGTTTACAATCACATAGAATGGACAATAATATTAATTTACAGTTTTGTCCCCAAACTCTTTTTTTTTTTAATTTTTATTTATTATTTATTTATTATGTTTATTTTTGGCTGTGTTGGGTCTTCGTTTCTGTGTGAGGGCTTTCTCCAGTTGCGGCGAGTGGGGGCCACTCTTCATCGCGGTGCGCGGGCCTGTCACTATCGCGGCCTCTCTTGTTGCAGAGCAGAGGCTCCAGACGCTCAGGCTCAGTAGCTGTGGCTCACGGGCCCAGCTGCTCCGCGGCATGTGGGATCTTCCCAGACCAGGGCTCGAACCCGTGTCCCCTGCATTGGCAGGCAGATTCTCAACCACTGCGCCACCAGGGAAGCCCTGTCCCCAAACTCTTTTAACTCTCCTGCCTTCTATTGTAATTAGTACAAAATAATCAGGACTGTCTGGCCACTTCACAGAACATCATATTGATTCATTACATCAGTTATCATGTAAGAGATGGCCAGCACACTGGACAACCGGAAAACATGTGCTCCAGAGGGTAGGAGATGAACACTGAAAATTCAGGAATCTGTCACATGCTTAAAAATGTTAGGAGTTCAGTGGTCCAGAGTTCAGTTCCAGAACATCCCTTCCGAAGTAAAAGATGAATTATTGCATCTTGCATCTCCCGCCACAGAGGAAGGATAGTGCCTGGTGGGCCTCTTCAGATTTTGCAGGCAGGGTATTTGACACCTGGGGTTATTGCTTTGGCCCACATGCCAGATGACATAGAAGGCTGCTGCATTTGATTGGAACCCAGAGCAGGAAAGGGCCCTGTATCAGGTTCAAGGTGCAGTTCAAGCAGCTCTAGTGCTTGGGACATATGATCTGGCAGACATTAGGCTGTTGGAAATATCAGTGGTGGGAAAAGATGGTGGAGAATTTATAGTAAGCCCCAGTGGGAGAATCCCAACTCAGACTCCTGGGGCTCTGGAGCAAGTCCATGACATCTTCAGTGGAGACTTATACATTAAAAAAAATGGCCCTGGAAATCCTGACACATGCTACAACATGGATGAACCTTGAGGACATTATGCTAAGTGAAATAAGAGAGTCACAAAAAGACAAATACTGCGTGATTCTGCTTATATTAAGTAGAACAGGACCTACAGTGTTGCAGACTCCCATCCAAGTGTTGCTGTTGCTAACAAATCCCATTGAAATATGCATCCCCCAGTTCATACTCACAATAGGATGTACACTTCCAGGTGAAGACCTTGGCAGAATTTTTTTCTGAGAATTGGTTTTGTTAGAAGTGTGATGGGGGTAAGGTGGAAAGAATATGGCTTCTAACATCTGAGAGGTGTTCCTGAGGGAAACCAGTAAAGCAGGCAAGGGAGGCTCTGACACATAAAGACAAATGTTTCTGGTTTCCCAATGTTGTAGAGTTGCCCCTATACAGAGTTTATCTCCATGAACTTCAACTTGCCTGTCACAAAATTTTTCCATAGGCATTTGCCCTCATTTGGATCTGGTTTATAAATACCCAGTCTCACCAGATTCGCTAGCTTCATAATGCACCTTTTGTATAAATAGTCAGTTGACCCTCGAACAACAGGAGTTTGAACTGCTTGGGTCCATCTAAATGCAATTTTTTGGACAAATAAGTATTACAGTACTACAGGGACCGCGGATGCGGGACCATGCAGATTTTCAAGTGTGCTTGGGGGTGGTCAGAGCCTCTAACCCTCCACGTTGTTCAAGGGTCAACTGTATATATTTTTCAATTTTTTAAAATTTTATTTATTTATTTTATTATTTATTTTTGGCTGCACTGGGTCTTCATTGCTGCACATGGGCTTTCTGTAGTTGCAGCGAGCAGGGGCTACTCTGTTGTGGTGTGTGGGCTTCTCATTGCGATGGCTTCTCTTGTTGAGGAGCACCAGCTCTAGACGCGCGGGCTTCAGCAGTTGTGGCTCGCGGGCTTCAGTAGTTGCAGCTCGTGGGCTCTAGAGCGCAGGCTCAGTAGTTGTGGCGCATGGGCTTAGTTGCTCTGTGGCATGTGGCATCTTCCTGGATCAGGGCTTGAACCCGTGTCCCGTGCATTGGCAGCTGGATTCTTAACCATTGGGCCACCAGGGAAGTCCCTGTCTAACTGTATATTGATAAACTTACTGACTTGTGTATGCATTTCATGTAAGTTCTCTCTTTTTTTAAAAAAAAAATTTATTTATTTTTGGCTGCATTGGGTCTTTGCTGTGCACGGGCTTCCTCTAGTTGCGGCAAGTGGGGGCTACTCTTTGTTGTGGTGTGCGGGCTTCCCATTGCGGTGGCTTCTCTTGTTGAGCAGCACGGGCTCTAGTCATGTGGGCTTCAGTAGTTGTGGCACGCAGACTCAGTAGTTGTGGCTCGCGGGCTCCAGAGCGCAGGCTCAGCAGTTGTGGCGCATGGGCTTAGTTGCTCTGTGGCATGTGGGATCTTCCTGGACCAGGGCTTGAACCTGTGTCCCTTGCATTGGCAGGCAGATTACCAACCACTGCACCACCAGGGAAGCCCGTAAGGTCTCTTTTTAAAGCATAGATTTACATGTTATAGACTATAAAATATGGACGTTTCTTTACTTTCTAAAATACAATACTTTATTTAGAATGTTAAGATATCCTGTGCCCATTTTATAGAGCCATAACTATCTTGAAAAATTGTTTGTTGCATAAATATTTTCAATAGCTCTGACTGTAATCCTAAAATGGTTTCTAACCATTGTGACAGGAGAGGAGCTGATCACTGCTATAAACACAGGAATTCATGCATCCTAGTGGCTACTTTAGCCTGAGAGGCTGGTTGCAAAAGTTGCAAAACAACTCCAGAGTCCGACGGCTGTATAGGGGGTGCGGGTGCAAGTGTCATGAAAGAGCAGCAACAACAAACTCTGATAAGAGTATTAGGAATGATCATCTTTATTATTTTTATTTATTTATTTATTTTGTTTGGTGTTTTGTTTTGTTTTGTTTTGTTTTCTAACATCTTTACTGGAGTATAATTGCTTTACAATGGTGTGTTAGTTGCTGCTGTATAAGAAAGTGAATCAGCTATACATATGCATATGTCCCCATATCTCCTCCGTCTTGCGTCTCCCTCCCTCCCACCCTCCCTATCCCACCCCTCTAAAGCACCTTACACCCTAGATCAGGGTCTCTCAGCCTCGGCTCTACTGACATTTGGGCCAGATAATTCTTTGTTTTAGGGGCTGTCCTATGCATTGTAGGATGTTTAGCAGCATCCCTGGCCTCTACACACTAGACACCAGTGGCACCTACCTGCTTATGACAATCAAAAATGTCTCTAGATATTGCCAAATGTCTCCTGGGGGACAAAATCACCTCCTTGTTGCCCATTGAGAACCAGTGCCCTAGAGTAAAATGTTTAAATTAAAAAAAAAACAGCTTTACTGAGATACAATTCACATACTATACAATTCACTTATTTTTTTATTTATTTGAATTTTATTTTATTTATTCATTTTTATATAGCTGGTTCTTATTAGTTATCTATTTTATACATATTAGTGCATATATGTCAACCCCAATCTCCCAATTCATCCCACCACCACCACCCCACCACCCCACTTTCCCCCCTTGGTGTCCATATGTTTGTTCTCTGCATCTGTGTCTCTATTTCTGCCTTGCAAACCAGTTCATCTGTACCATTTTTCTAGATTCCACATACATGCGTTAATATATGATATTTGTTTTTCTCTTTCTGACTTACTTCACTCTGTATGACAGTCTCTAGGTCCATCCACGTCTCTACAAATGGCCCAATTTCCTTCCTTTTTATGGCTGAGTAATATTCCATTGTATATATGTACCATATCTTCTTTTTCTATTCATCTGTCGATGGGCATTTAGGTTGCCTCCATGACCTGGCTATTGTAAATAGTGCTGCAATGAATATTGGGGTGCATGTGTCTTTTTGAATTATGGTTTTCTCAGGGTATATGCCCAGTAGTGGGATTGCTGGGTCATATGGTAATTCTATTTTCAGTTTTTTAAGGCACCTCCATACTGTTCTCCATAGTGGCAGTTATCAATTTACATTCCCACCAACAGTGCAAGAGGGTTCCCTTTTCTCCACATCCTCTGCAGCATTTGTTGTTTGTAGATTTTCTGATGATGCCCATTCTAACTGGTGTGAGGTGATACCTTATTGTAGTTTTGATTTGCATTTCTCTAATAATTAGTGATGTTGAGCAGCTTTTCATGTGCTTCTTGGCCATCTGTATGTCTTCTTTGGAGAAATGTCTATTTAGGTCTTCTGCCCATTTTTGGATTGGGTTGTTTGTTTCTTTAATATTGAGCTGCATGAGCTGTTTTATATATTTTGGAGATTAATCCTTTGTCCGTTGACTCGTTTGCAAATATTTTCTCCCCTTCTGAGGGTGGTCTTTTCGTCTTGTTTATGGTTTCCTTTGCTGTGCAAAAGCTTTGAAGTTTCATTAGGTCCCATTGATTTATTTTTGTTTTTATTTCCATTACTCTAGGAGGTGGATCAAAAAAGATCTTGCTGTGATTTATGTCAAAGAGTGTTCTTCTAACGTTTTCCTCTAAGAGTTTTATAGTGTCCGGTCTTACATCTTCTAGAGAATTTTTAATTTCATTTATTGTGTTGTTCATCATTGTTTGTTTGCTCTTTAGTTCTTCTAGGTCCTTGTTAAACGTTTCTTGTATTTTCTCCATTCTATTTCCAGGATTTTAGATCATCTTTACTATCATTACTCTGAATTCTTTTTCAGGTAGACTGCCTATTTCCTCTTCATTTGTTTTCTCTGGTGGGTTTTTACCTTGCTCCTTCATCTGCTGCATATTTCTCTGTCTTCTCATTTTGCTTAACTTACTGTGTTTGGGGTCTCCTTTTCGCAGGCTGCAGGTTTGTAGTTCCTGTTGTTTTTGGTGTCTGCCCCCAGTGGGTAAGGTTGGTTCAGTGGCTTGTGTAGGCTTCCTGGTGGAGGGGACTGGTGCCTGTGTTCTGGTGGATGAAGCTGGATCTTGTCTTTCTGGTGGGCAGGACCGTGTCCGGTGGTATGTTTTGGGGTGTCTGTGACCTTATTATGATTTTAGGCAACCTCTCTGCTAATGGGTGTGGTTGTGTTCCTGTCTTGCTAGTTGTTGGGCATGGGGTATCCAGCACTGGAGCTTGCTGGTCATTGAGTGGAGCTGGGTCTTAGCGTTGAGATGGAGATCTCTGGCAGAGCTCTCACCAATTGATATTACATGGGGCTGGGAGGTCTCTGGTGGTCCAATGTCCTGAACTCGGCTCTCCCACGTCAGAGGCTCAGGCCTGACACCCGGCCGGAGCACCAAGACCCTGTGAGCCACACAGCTGGAATGCCTTCACAGTTGGAGAAGCTGGCCTTCAGTGGCTCTCCTTCTGTGCTGCACATTAGAATCAACTGCTTCTTCCTTGTTTTGTCTCACAGGCAGTGTTACACAGAGAAAAACAGTAGCCTTGAAAATAGTCACAGCTCTGAGATGGCATTTTTTTTTTCCTTTGTGCTTAGTCGGGTTTCACTTGTTCACAGGGGGCCATGTGCAGGCCTCGCACCTGGCTCTTCTGACCAGAGTTCCTAGTGCAGAATGGCTGCCTCCAGCACCTCAGCTCAGGCGGGCCGTGTGCAGAAGTGGAGCGAAGGACATTGCATCCCTATTTCCACTTTTTGGCTATTGTGAATAATGGTGCTGTGAACACTTGTGTACCATTTTTTGTGTGGATATATATTTTCATTTCTCTTGGGTGTATCTCTAGGAGTGGAATGCTGGATCATATGGTAATTCTATGTTTAACCTTTTGAGGAACTGCTAAACTGTTTTCTACTGCAGCTGCATCATTCTACATTCTCACCAGCAATGTATGAGCATTCCCGTTTCTCTACCTCTTCATTAACACTTGTTATTATCTGTCTTTTTAATTCTAGCTGTCCTAGTAGGTATGAAGTGCTTTCTCATTGTGGTTTTCATTTGCATTTTCCCTGATGACTAAGGATGTTGGGCATCTCTTCATGTGCTTGTTGGTCATTGGTACTAATTCTTTGCAGAACTGTCTATTCAGTTCCTTTGCCAAATTACCACCTCTGTTGCAACCTACTGGGCAAGCCAAACCACAACCTCTGCAGCAATTGGCCCTAAACCATCAGGATTTCATCAATTACTGCCAGCTTTAACTCAGGACCAACCAGAGAAAGCAAAATCTGTTCCCCAAACCAATCATAAAAGATGCCCTGCTTCTAATTAGTGTACCTTCAGCTTCCCCTGTCAACAGCCTCCAATCAGGCCTGAGAGACTAAATATACAAAAGGACAATGGTCAGACCGTATGTAAAAATAGAATTTTGACCTACAACCTGCAGCAACCTGCTCAGGGGAAGTCAACCCGTTATCTACAATAACCAGCCCGGGAAGCCAGCATGCTGTAAGTCAGACTTGTAGGAAGCCAGATTGCTATCGCTAGTGACAGCCCAGGAAGCTAAACTTCTGTAACAATCAGCCCCAAATGGCAAGGACTTGATTAATAATTGACAGCTGCCGTAATTTTTGTCCCTGCTTCCAATTTAAGACCAACAGTAGAAAGCCAAATAGGCAGCCCTAACCAATCACATAGGATGCCCAGCTCCTAGTTAGCCTGTCTCTAGCTTCCCCACACCACCAGCCTCCAATCAGGGCACACCCAAGGCCTTCCCCTTTTTCCACTATAAAGCTTTCCTATTTCTCTGCTGGCCTTTGAGTCTCTGCCAAAATGCAACAGTGTCTGACTCCTTTGCTATAGCAAGCTCAGAATAAATAGCCTTTGCTCTTCTCATTTGGTTGATCTTCATTTATTTCCACAAGGCTTACCTGAAGTCTTTCCTTTTATCACTATAAAGCTTTCCCACTCCCCTGCCTGCCTTTGAGTCTCTGCCAAGCACAAGTGATGATGGCTGACTCCCTTGCTATAGCAAGCTCTGAATAAATAGCCTCTTTTTTTCTCATTTGGGTTTTCTTTATTTCCACAGTAGGGTTTCCAGATAAAATATAGGATTCCCAGTTCAATTTGAATTTCAGATAAACAACAAACAATTTTTAAGCATAACTATGTCCCAAATATTGCAAAATTGTGATTTGCTAATCTGGAACCCTAAGCATGTGTAAAAATGTAAGTCCATAGAGACTCAGAAAGCAGTATCAGATACTGGCATTCTCAAAATAAGGCTGCTAAATAATTCTGCTCAGCTGAGCCCTCTGGTTTGTTAAGTGTCAATTAAATGACTTTTCTGTTTTCTGTTTTGTTTTGTTGTGTTTCTGTACCAGACCAGAGTTTATTCTCCAATCAATACATGCTTTGATTTGCCTTTATCAAGCTGAGGGACTTTCAAATTATTGTCTGGGTTTTAGCCCCAGACAATACAAAGCATTTCATTCTAAAAGCCCTTTTCTCCGTGTGTGTTAATTACAGTTGTTTCAACGGTCTCTGCTGCCAGTTTCATCTGCTCTTCAATCTGAGTTATATTAATTCAGTCGCCCAGGTCTCTGGAGATTCATGTAGGCTTCATTGCTGATTTATTTTTGTCCTGGCCAGATGGCTCCAGGTTCCTATGACTGCACAGGAGTCTTTTGGATTATCCTGTTTATCTTTCCCAAGTGCCCAAGGTAAGGGTCGATCTTCATGAACCACATTTGTCAGCAAGATAAGTCATTCACCACCACTGATGCTTGAACACCATAACCAAAGTTGTTAGATTTAATATATGTTTTCATAAACTCCATGGCAAAAGCTGGAAGAGGATTGTTGGTTTGTTTTTCGATGCAGCCAGTGGAAGGGAAGCAGCTGGAAGGACTCAGCAGAGAGGAAGGGGACCCTACGGGGGCTCCAAAGTCCCCTCTCTGAGCCTTTCTTCACCTTTGAAAAAGATAAGCAGACTATCTTTAATGAAACTAATAAACATGCAAAGGAAGATGTGATGTTTAAAGAAACAATAAATCAAAACTGACAAATGCAATATTTCACTGTGAGATTGAGGAATTCAATTCATCCAAGGGGAACACTTGGCTTTTGCTTAAAAAGAATCCTCAAATGCTCCTATACAGTGAAAGTTCTTATCTCAGCCCAAGCTAGAGCTGAATATGCTTTGGTTACTGTAGGTTTTGAAACCTTGAAAAACATGCAGGAAGCCACCCAACACAGAGATTTGTGGCATTTGGACTTACATGTGCACCAGAACACATACAATCCAGAAATTATGAATTACCATTGTCAGGGGTTTCCGTCACCAAAAAGGTTTATTGTTCAAAATGCCATAAGGACTCACAATTAACGCATATTGTCAGATTGTTGGTTCTCATTCATAGATCAGTTCCTCTGATGGCCTACCTTTGCAATGCAGAATCCAAATGGACTCTAAAAGCAGGGGGAAATACTTGGCTTTGATCTTGGAGAACCCAAATCAAATATTTCTGACTTTTGGGGTCTAGCTAGCCTATGTCAATGAAAAATATGTTGCCTGCCATATCAGTAAACAAAGGATGTTGTGGCCGTCAAGCCACTACAGCTACCCCAGACAGTGAGCCTGGAGGGAACTCAGGATGGAGACAAACGGGCTGCTCTGCCCATTGCCAAGCCCTCAGTCACTGCAGCCACTGCCCAACGATGCACTCTGAGGAGACTCAGGATGGGAAAGCACAGGATACTGGCCCCAGATATCTGAGGTGCACATCAAAGGAATGATTTCAGTGAGCCCAGTCTCTTGCATCTCCCCATACATAGAAAAACACTAAATTCCTGAACTTGAGATGTCTGGTTTTCTTTGATTAACAGTAATCTTTTAAAGTTCCAAGTACCTGGTCTTTGTTGCAAAGACTCCTATATGCCCTGGCTCCTCCCTTACATCTTCAGAGCTGTCCGTCAGAGCTATCCGAGAGACTGTGTCCTGGGGTTAAGTCCTCAGTTTTGTCCGCCAAATAAAACTTATTTCTCACCTTTTAGGTTGTGCTTTTTTTTTTTTTCAGTCTACACCTACTACGTGTCTTGTTTTGGCTGGCCCTAGGGAACTCAAAGGTTAGTAAAGCAGCGTGCTTGCCTCGTAAACCAGTTAGAGGCTTTTGTCTGCAAAAGCAACTGTAACACAATGCTGTCCATGAAGAGTGCTATGTAAAGATAAAAAATGTGTTGAATGTTGGGCGACTGAATCTGGCAATTCTTTCCCGATTCAACTTTGACCTTGAAAGCTGAGAATGACTGTGATAGGTAGATGAGTTCTGCAAGTGTTTGGGAGGGGTCTGAGTCTGGGGAGGGAGTGATGGTACCTTCAGCATAAACAAAGGTAGAAGCCAGAAAAAGCAGGGAATGTTTTTGAAACTGGGAGCACAGTGGTGTTTTGCAACATGGTTGTAGGAGGGGAATGTGAGAGAATGAAGCATAGAAAGGCAATATTAACAATAGATAACCCAAATCACAATGTTAACAACTACTATATATTGCCTGCTTCATACTGGCACTTTGCTAAGTGCTTTTCACCTGTTATCACATTTAAAGCACAGAACTCTCTGAAGTATGTATTGTTATTCCTATTTTACAGTTGAGGAAACTGAGGCACAGCGAATTTATATAACTGAAGATTTTCACGCATTCTTGTATTAAGTACCCTCACCCTCCTTTGCTTTTCACAGTTTATTCAAATTGTTAAAGTCCACCATGGCCACGTTCATGAACTATTGGTTCATGTGTGTATTTTATCTCCCCAACTCATCTTCTATTTCTTTAAAGGAAGGGGTCTTGTCTGTCCTTTTGTATCTTCCCCAGAACAGGTAGCTTAACACACACGATGGTTCATTAATTGATTAGGATTCCACCAAGCATTTCGCTGAAGCGCCTTCCTATCTGTCATGCTTGTTGACTGCCTTCATCATCAACTTCATCTGGGAAGGCAGCTTTTCTGCATATGTGCCAGATGCAGTGCTGGGCACTGGCACTTAGTGATTTCACTTAATTTTCTCTGGGTGTGTTCTGTACATTCCCATTTTACAAGATGAGGAAGCCGAGGCTCATAGAAGTTAGGTAACATATGTCAAAGAAGAACCCATAGACACTGTTATTATCATACTTATTTACTTGAATACAAAAAAACCCCAATAGATTGATTTTATCTAACAAAGAATTTATCTACAAGAAAGATGAGAGAGGAAAGAAGGAAAACCACAGCTGTAATTGGAAATGGTAAACTTTGTTTTCCTCTTGTTGAGTGAGCTGGCCACCAGCAAAGGGCCAAGTGGGGTGTTCTGCCCTTGGGCAGCAGACTGGGTCCTCAAAAAAAGCAGTTTGGTTGTTTACGGATTCCCCAGAAGACCTTGGGAGTTTAACTCTGAGCAGTGTGTGACAGGCTATGTCTATACTACATCTTTCACTGTCTTCAGTTAGCACCTCCATCTCAGCTCCTGCATCAGCAACTTTCCCAGGATTTCTCAATGAGCCCTCTCAGTCATTCAGCAGCCAAGCTGGGTTGACCATGAGGGCTGCAGGTTCCTTCTGATGCTGATCATGAGTTAACTGTTGCTTTGGGTTCATGGTTGTGCAACAACATTTTAAGAACCTGGATGTTAGACAGTGGAGGGGGGCAAAAAGCCTAAGGATGATGACAAGAAGAAGAAATATTGGAATCCACTTCATGCCCCATGTCTTAGTTTGCCTAAGTCCAGCCAAGAGTGCAATTTGCAAGGATTAATTTGGTCAATATTAGGTAAGCAAGTGGCTTTTGAAATAATGGATTGATTTTTCCATGTCTCCTAAGGTATTTATTCAAGTACAACAAGATGTGTTACCCATTGCCCAGACTCCACCTTGGCTGGTGAGCAAACAAAACTTCTATCTGATAAATTTATGCTGGGCTGTTGTAATTCTAATGCTTGAGCTATTTCTTTTGCTATTTGAGCCAGAGTCTAATATAGATTATGGATAACATGATCTAGTTCAGGAACTCCTAGCCAGAGTATAAATCCTTGTACAAATCAGTGAAGTAGTGTCTTAGATACCTCTTGATAAGATAAAATGTCACAATGTTAATAAAATGAGAGCACTGGGAAGTTCTGTTTTGAATGCTTGGAAAGGCTGAATGAGTATAACCAAAGTGTATGGCATATTTTAATGTGACAAGCATAGGAGATCCATTTGATTACATGAAAAGAAAATCCCAGGGGTGCACATTGAAAAGGCACAGCTCTGTTGTTTATGGTGTCATTGACATCAGCTTGCACATACCCCTGGGTGCATATTATAAGGAAGCAAAATTTTTTTTAAAATTTATCTTATTTATTTATTTTTGGCTGCGCTGGGTCTTCGCTGTTGTGCGCAGGCTTCCTCTGGTTGCTGCGAGCGGGGTCTGCTCTTCCTTGCGGTGCACGGGCTTCTCGTTGCAGAAGTTTTCTTGTTGCGGAGCACGGGCTCTAGGCCCATGGGCTTCAATAGTTGTGTCATGCAGGCTCAGTAGTTGTGGTGCACGGGCTTAGTTGCTCCGTGGCATGTGGGATCTTCCTGGACCAGGGATCGAACCCATGTCCCCTGCATTGACAGGCAGATTCTTAACCACTGTGCCACCAGGGAAGTCCCCTCTGAGGATTTTGAGGTGATGAGTGCATTATCATTAGAGCTAATGGTTAGACTTTAAGTCAGAGGAGATTAAACTTCTGAAAATTGGGATGATTTGGATTTTAAAAGATTTTGCCAAAATTTTATGGGTTAAGTGGACAAGGAAGTTTTTGTTTTATTGTGCGTACCTTACACAGCTGCTTAAGTATTTCACCTGTAAAGTGAGATTATCTATCACTAGAGAGTAATAATATACTATCCAGGTGGGAAAAACAAAATTTATCTATTCTCTTTTTTGTTTTGTTTTTGCAGCACGGTATTAGCCTTTTCGCAAGGGAAGACTTCAACCCAAGCATAAAACTAACAAACCATGACTAAAGTGTTGTAGGAGAGGAAAAACTTTTCCTCTATCTTCTTAGTTCAGTACCAGGGTTGGGGGGAGGTGGCTTGTGAATTAAACTGACAAAAGACAGATTGGCAAGAGAAAAAAGTTTATTTCCATGTGCAATGTGCAGACAGGAGGGAATGCTGTGTGATAAGTCACTCAAAGGGGGTGGTTAGAATTGGGGGCTTATATGCTTTAGTAGGGAAAGGGCAGGGGGGGAGGAGAAAAGGCTGTTATGAGAAGAACAAATAGGTTTCTTTAGGAAAGAGACAAATGGGTTTTCAGGAGAACAAATGGGAGATATTTTTGTGATGTTTGTTTAATGTAGGTTTGAGTCGTCTTTCTGTCTTCTTCATGGCTGAAACTTCCTGGGAGAGGGCATTTATGGTGGGTTTACTCTTGGTCTCTCTCCTGGGAGTAGACCCACCCTGAAGAGAGAATTTATGGCAGCCTCGTTTCCAAAAGTTGCTGCTTTTAGATAGATAAGGGAATCTCTGAGAAGGCTTCTTTCTGCCTCTGTTGATTCTCAGTTGCCTTCAGCTCCAAATAATCCTTATGTCAAAGGGGCATATTTTGGCATATCTTAATACCCTTCAGTATTATTCAGAATTTTGTGATTTGAGCAATTGAATGAAATCCATTTGGAAATGTTCAAATGGTTTTTGAGGCAGGGGTTCTTTATAGCTTTTCCTGGGTTATGATAATGACAGATAAGGCAAGATTTGGCCACCTGCCTTGAGTAAAATTTCCTCACCAATATTTTTGTGAAGTTTGAACAAATAATTTATTACCATTGTGAATAATTTCACAGAGAAAGCAGTAAGGGTCTGGAGATGGACTCTGGCGACATTAAGCAGGCGTCTTGGCAATGCTGGTGCCCATTATATATTTGACAGTTTTTTTTTTCATGGAAAGGCATTTTATTTTAAATATAGCAGTGTGTACAGGTCATTTCCAAACTCCCAATCTATCCCTTCCCTGCTCTGTTCCCCCTGATAACCATAAGTTCGTTCTCTAAGTCTGTTTCTGTTTATATTTGACAGTTTTGAGATGGCCGTTATTTCTTTTCTTCTGAGGGGGCCAATTTTCATATTTGAATAAACCTTTCAGGATTCATGAAGTCAGATTCAGCAAGTGCCTTTTGAATACCTATGGTAGCAAAACCAGAAAGGACTGCTTGTTTTACATAATAGTCAGCTAGGAAATTCCCTTTTGCTTTAAAAGTACAGTAAGTCTCCTACATATGATCCTTCAAGTTGCAAACTTTCAAAGACGCGAACTTGGGTTCGCATGTCCAATCACGTAAGTTAGTTCACGTGTCTGGTGTACATTGTCACGTGCATGAATCCTCTACAAGTGGTTGTGCTTTTGTGTACTTTACTGTACAGTACTGTATAGAGTACAGCAGTACTCTATCTTTATTTCAAACCGAGGATGTCCGGAAGCAAGCATAAAAGCAGTGGCGATGTGGCTAGTACAGTACTACCCAGACATCACTGGATCCTTTTTTCAAGAGGGTAGATAGAATTGAATCCAGCAAGGAACCAGAACCTGTGCCATCAGCGTCAGGTGTGAGTGAAATTGCGGCTTGCCCTCCATCTCCCATTGCTGACGATCCTTCAGCTCTACCATCTCCCACCTCCTCTCCCTCCTCCAGTCAGTAACTCTTCTTGCCTGTTCACTCGATGCCAGCCCCTGTATGCCAGCTGTTGTACTGTACTACTGTACTTTTCAAGGTACTATACTGTAAGATTAAAAATGTCTGCTTTATTTTTTGTGCGTGTTTTTCTTTTTCTTTTTCTTTTTTGGCCGCATTGGGTCTTTTGTTGCTGCGTGCAGGCTTTCTCTAGTTGCAGCCAGTGGTGGCTTCTCCTGTTGTGGAGCACGGGTTCTAGGTGCACAGGCTCAGTAGTTGTGGCTCGCAGGCTCTAGAGCGCGGGCTCAGTAGTTGTGGCACACGGGCTTAGTTGCTCTGCGGCATGTGGGATCTTCCTGGACCAGGGCTCAAACCCATGTCCCCTGCATTGGCGGGCGGATTCTTAACCACTGCGCCACCAGGGAAGTCCTGTGTTTGTTTTTTATGTATTATTTTTGAGAAATGTATTATAAACCTATTACAATACAGTACTCTATAGCCGATTGTGTTCATTGGGTACGAAGGCTAACTTTGTTGGACTTACGAACAAATTAGACTTACAAACACCCTCTCAGAACAGACCTTGTCCTTATGTAGGGGACTTACTGTATTATCTTTTTTAAAAAATAAATTTATTTATTTATTTATTTTTATTATTTATTTTTGGCTGCATTGGGTCTTTGTTGCTACGTGCGGGCTTTCTCTAGTTGCCGCAAACGAGGGCTACTCTTCGTTGTGGTGTGCGGGCTTCTCATTGCGGTGGCTTCTCTTGTTGTGGAGCACAGGCTCTAGGTGCATGGGCTTCAGTAGTTGTGGCACGCAGGCTCAGCAGTTGTAGCTCATGGGCTCTAGAGCTCAGGCTCATTAGTTGTGGTGCATGGGCTTAGTTGCTCTGCGGCATTTGGGATCTTCCTGGAACAGGGATCGAACCCATGTCCCCCTGCATTGGCAGGCAGATTCTTAACCACTGTGCCACCAAGGAAGTCCCTACTGTATTATCTTTAGAAGCAACTTCTTTTATAACTGATACTTCAGTTGGATGTTGTATTGTCTCCAACAAATGATTACATTTCTTCCACTTTATATGGAGTGGCTGAAGAAGTTAGAAAACCTCTTTGTTTCCATAATGTACTAAAATCATGAACATCTCCAAAGATATATCTATTAGTACAGATACTAATTTATTATCAGATATATATCTATTAGTACAGATACTAATTTATTTATTTACATATAGCTTGCTAACTAAACATTAAATTAATTCATTAAGTAATTTTAAGATACTCTTAAATCTTTAGCAAAATGACATGCTTGTGATGTAGCTGTCATTCAGCTATTTGAGTGGAGTGAGCTGTAGGCAAAGGAGCTACTTCAATAGCAGAATATTCAGAAGTTATAGCGTAGCCAGCACAAAATATGCCCTGTTTATTCTTAAGATATGAGCCATCAACAAACATCATATCAGGGTTGTCTAGGGCAGTGGTTCTCCACCTTTAGTTTGCCTCGGAATCATGTGGAGGACTTAGTAAACCACGGGTTGGTGGGCACCACTCCTGGAGTT
Source organism: Balaenoptera acutorostrata (assembly GCF_949987535.1). Classification (NCBI taxonomy): domain Eukaryota; kingdom Metazoa; phylum Chordata; class Mammalia; order Artiodactyla; family Balaenopteridae; genus Balaenoptera; species Balaenoptera acutorostrata. Next base: position 43,146,441 of record NC_080085.1, read on the forward strand.
TCTGATTCAGAAGATCTGGAGTGTGCCCCAAGAATTGCATTTCTAAATAGTACCAGATGATACTGGGGACCATACTTTGAGAACCACTGCTGTAAAGGACCATTAGTCAGGTCAGGATGAAGAAGACTTCGAGTTTAAATGGTTGCTAGACAGTCATGAGATTCAGTCATTCTGCAGAAGAAGTAGGACACCAGCATTTAGATTAGAGCAACATTGAACAGTTTTGCGTGAAGCAGACCTTAGAAGAATTTCGTAGGAGGCAATGTGACTAGCTGCCAAATGTTGGGTGTTGTTCTGAAGTGGTAAGGCTTCTACCCCTAGGGGATCCTTAGGGTCAGGGAGAGGCTAAGAAGATGTCTGCTGTAACTTCCAGCAGTCTAGCTGCTGCTCTACACCATGGAAACAAGGCAGATGAGCCTTGGCCACAGGGGCCAGAGATGTAAGTGATGTTCTTATGATAGCCCCTGATTTTTGATGAAGTTTGCTTTCATGGGAAGAGCTTAGCACAGTTAGGAATGCCCAAAGTTAGGCTTGCTGTAATACTTGCTTAGGGGAAGAAAAGGCCTGCTGTCATCTTGAATCCCCAAAGCAGGAGCTCTGGGACATTGGTCTTAGACAACTCATCAATAGTTGAGGTCTAGCAATAGCTCCTGACTACAAGATATGTCTTCAGCAGCTGTTTTTTCTGAAGACCAGGGTTTCTTCTAGTATTCTAATTATTAGAGTCTAATAAAAGTGTATTAGCTGGTACTCATTCATGATAATATTAACCAAACAATAATATGGATGTATTTTCTGTCTTTCAGTAATACCAAATCTATCTGATGAATGAATGGAAGAGATGCCATATATACAAATACTTCATATATATGAGGTACATTTTATTATACTTTGCCTTACATTTAGCAGAGGATATTATACACAGTTCCAAACTCTTTTCTATAGACTTCTATTTTTTGAAATTGGCCAGCAGTATAGTGGTTCATTTTATTTGATCTACTTCTTTTAAAAATCTCTTCCCTCAGTTCCACACAGCTGTACCTTACCCTTCTGTCATCATGCCTGTTTCTAAGAGCCCACTTTTAGGTCATTGCTTCTAATCTGCTCTAGGAAGGAATTAGACAAACAAGCTCGTTAGTAAGTGTTGTGTGTGGGGAAGAATTCCAAGACCGAACGAGGGCCCAGGGCAATGAAACAGTTCAGCTTTAGAGCATGGGCCTTTGTGGATGTGGCTGTCAGACCAACATCCCTGGAGGCCATCTCTGTGAACATAAATTCCACCAGAGTCTTGTGCAAGGTCCTTGTCTGGGTATATCAAAGAAACACATGACTCTCTGGATTCTTGGGAACTCAGTCTAATGTGGGATAGTAAATCCTCCTAAGAACAAGGCAACATATCACACATTCATCACATATGCACTGGTTCAGCACTGAAGGAACACATCATAAAGATTTCCTGGAAGAGATATTCATGGAATCAATTTTCCTTTGAAGAAATGACAGTTAAGCTTTGGTGATATCAGGAAAGGTAAAATCACGACTCTCGTACAGATATAAAAATAAACACATGCTAAAGAATTAATTTTACTCCTATTAAACAGAACCAGAGCCTGATGGTAGTTAAAGCAGTAAAAACATACTTTATTCAGGAACTATTGCATTAGGGGAAAAGAGACCTCAGTATAGATCTGGGCTCAATTGCGAATACATCAAAGACAGCTGTGGATTTATAGCCTAGGAGCAGAATGAGGGGGGTCAGTGGATGGAAAATTACTAAGAGGAAACATCAAGGGGATTCTTGCTAAACCGACATAACGGGATTCTTGCTGGAGGCAGGCCAGGGCCATGGGATCTCAAGGGTGGGAGATTCTCTCTAAAATGACTTAGCAGGATTCTTGCTATAACGGGGCTATGCAAGCCCTTCAAGGGTGCTGGGCCAACATCAAGGCCTAGCTGTGAAGATGGCTCAGGGAAGCCTGACCAAAGCTTGGTCAAGGAGAGTCTTTGTCACTTCTACAGTATGAGAGAACCAGGCAGATGTTATAACCCGTTCAAAGGAAAAGTCAAACCAGCATAGATTTATATGAAGTAAAAGACTGTTGAGATGAATTGCAAATGTCCCCCCAAATGGAAAAATCATGGTTTTTCCATTTTTGGGGAAGGAAGCTAATTAGAATTACTACCAAACAAGACAGAATTTACATATCTATCAGTTACATATAGCTTGCAAAGAATTGCAAAGTAGCTCAAAGGCAATGAACAGGGCTAGAATCACATAAGGATAACCCTGGGCAGGCATGCTGTAAACGATGCAGAGTTTCTCATTGAAACACAAATATTTCTCTGCAAGGCTTCTGGCAAGGTGAATGGTGGGGTGAAAAGCAGAGAAGTTAAAGAATAGGAAAGCAGGAAGGGTAAGGAAGTCACAAAAGGTTAACTAACCCCTTTGGTTGGACTTGCAATATGATCGGCAGGAGACACAATGATTTTTTTCCCCCGGGTTTGAAAGAGAAGGTTTGATTTCAGCTTCTCTAAATCTTTGTTAAAAAATTGAGGTATAGTTGATTTCCAATATTATATTCATTTCAGGTGTACCACATAGTGATTCAAAATTTTTATAGATTATACTCCATTTAAAGTTATTGTAAAATATTGGCTATATTTTCTGTGCTCTACAATATATCCTTGTAGCTTATTTATTTTATACATAGTGGTTTATACAGAGTCTCTAAATCTTTAATGCATGGAGTTCCAGTGTGTGCATATTTGATCCTAATGGCTTTAGGATTCCTATCAGCTGATTCTAGCTGCTTCTAGTTCCTGTGGCTACAGACTTTTTCACCGGGTCTTCTCTGAAGTTGTTCATTATGAGGTTTGTTGAAAACTTTTGATAGCTTGGAACTGTATGGGGGATGGAGAAAAACAGGAGATGAGAAATTTGATCTATTTTATCTCTGTGTTGGCTTTTATTTTTAAAATAACTTTGTACTCCTTTTCAATTTTCCCCTCAGGACAGTTTTTCCTCTGCGCACTCTTTTTCTTAATCATTTTAATGGCTACAACTTTGCTCTGGTGAATCAAATGGAGTGGCCAGAGTTTCATGAACCATCTGCTGGAACTGAGGGACCAAGTTACCGAGGAGGGGTGGCCGCTAGCGGGGGATAATAAGGTGAGAAGAGGAATGGGGATACAGGTAAGCATGGTGGGAGGCAAGGGGGCGTGAGGGGAGACATAAAAGACAAGAAAGCTAGGAAAGCTCATCATGACAAATGGTTTAGCATGGAAGGTGCTTCTGCTGTTTTCTCAAACTCCATCAGCTAAAGTATTCAATATGCCAAAAAGGTACCAAATTATGGGGTAGCACGTCCTGATCCCCATCACAGTCAAGACTCTTCATTCCTCTTTTTATTAAGAAATATTTTTTATTAAAAATAATTTTTATATTTTCTTCTACTATAGAATCCCCACAGAAACCTTAGGTTTTATAGGATTTGAAGGGATATTTATGAACACTCATTGGGTCATTTTAAAAAAAGAGACATAATTGGCATACAACAGTGTGTATGTTTTGGGTGTACAATGTATTGATTTGATACATTTATATATTGTAATGTGATTAACACCATAGCATCAGTTGACACCTCTCTCACATCAATAATTATCATTTCTTTTTTGTGATGAGAACATTTAAGATCAGTCTCCTAGCAATTTTCTAAAATAAATTTATTGATTTATTGATTTATTTAATTTTTGGCTGCATTGGGTCTTCGCTGCTGCAGGCGGTTTTTCTCTAGTTGCTGAGAGCGTGGGATACTCTTTGTTGTGGTGCGCGGGCTTCTCATTGTGGTGGCTTGTTATGGAGCACAGGCTCGAGGCTCGCGGGCTTCAGTAGTAGTGGCACACGGGCTTCAGTAGTTGTGGCTCGTGGGCTCTAGAGCACAAGCTCAGTAGTTGTGGTGCACGGGCTTAGTTGCTCCGTGGCATGTGGGATCTTCCCGGACCAGGGCTCGAACCCCTGTCCCCTGCATTGGCAGGCGGATTCTTAACCACCGTGCCACCAGGGAAGCCCTCTCCTAGCGATTTGAAGTATATAATACAGTATTGTTGACTATAATCACTATGGCTGTATATTAGGCCTCCAGAATTTATTCATCTTCTAGTTACAACTTTGTACATTTTGACCAACTTCTCCCTACTTTCCCCACCTCCCAGCCCCTGGTAACCACCATTCTACTCTCTGTTTCTACAAGTTTGGCTTTTTTAGAGTCCACATGTAAGTGAAATCATACAGTATATGTCTTTCTCTGTCTGACTTATTTCACTTAGCATAATATCCTCAAGGTCCATCCATGTTGTTGCAAATGGCAAGATCTCCTTCATTCTTATGACTGAATAATATTCCATTATATTGAAGGGGAGCAGAATATGCCACCCCAGAATGTGCCATGTTGTGGATTATTTTGAGCTGAAGGTAATCAAGACCCAGCAGACTCAAGAATGTCTTTTGCCTCTCTCTTAACTGCCTAAAAGGATTTAGATAGGAGATCTGGTCCAAAAAGAGAGCTATTATCAGAGATAAGTTTTTATCTGAAAGACTTACCCGCATGGCAGGGCAAACATCTGCTCTTCTTATCGTCCTGTGAATTGCCCTCCTTCCCTTTGAAGTCCCTTTGAGTGCCTATCCCATTCCTTAGCTCAGGATGGCATATAAGCCTCAATTGCCTGTCTGCCTTTAGACCTCATTTTTTGTGGGGCTCCTGTATGTATGAGATTAAATTTGCTTTTCCCCTGTTAATCTGTCTTATGTCCAATTTAGTTATTAGACCAGCCAAAGAACGTAGAAGGGTAGGAGGAAAATTTTTTTCCATCCTGACAGTATATATATCACATCTTTATCCATTCATCTATTGATGGGCAGTTAGGTTGTTTCCATATATTGGCTATTGTGAATGATGCAATAAACATGGCAGTGTAGCTGTCTTTTCAATATCCTATTTTCATTTCCTTCAGACACATACTCAGGAGTGGGATTGCTAGATCATAGAGTAGCTCTAATTTTAATTTTCTGAGGAACCTTCATACTATTTTCTATTGTGGAATGATGGCCGTACCATCAACAGTGCACAAGAGTTCCCTTTTTGCCACATCCTCACCAATACTTGTTTTCTCTTGTCTTGTTAAGGATAGCCATCCTAACAGGCACGAAGCAATATCTTATTGTGGTTTTGATTTGCATTTCCCTGATGATTAGATGTTGAGCATCTTCTCATATACCTATTGGCTATCTCGATGACTTCCTTGGAAAAATGTCTATTCTGTTCTTCTGCCCATTTTAATTAAAAATTTTTTTTTTCTTCTGCCCATTTTTAAATTGGATTTTTTTTGTTATTGAGTTGTGTGAGTTCTTTATGTATTTTGGATATTATCCCTTATCAGATATATGACTTGCAAATATTTTCTCCTATTCCATAGTTTTCCTGGGTTATTTCTGGTTAGATGACATTTCTCCTTTCTTTTTTGTGAGTAGAGCAGGAAGCAACATGGACCTAAGATATAAAGCCAGAAGCCTCAAATGCTAGATTTGTGTCTCCAGCTCCATTTAGACCATGGTCACAGAGTGCCCTTGGAGTTCAGATGACACCTGATAAATACTGTGGTCAGCTTTAGTTTGAGCTCAGAAGTGACAAAGACTCTTTCCGTAATCAAACTTTAGCAGGCTCCTCTGAGACCTCTTTTCAACTAGGCCTTGTCCTTGGGCCCTGTCTTCTGCCTGCCTTGTCCAGTTGTAGCAAAAATGCTACTAAATCAGTTTAAAGAGATTCCCCTCATCCTTGATATCTGATCACCCTGGCTTGCCTTCAGTAAGAATCCTGTAGAGTTGGTTTAGCAAGAATCCTCCTACCCTTGATGTCTCCTCTTAGTAGTTTTCCATTCACTGACCCCTCATTCTGCCCATTGCTGTAAGTCCCCACTTGTCCTCATTGTATTCAGAGTTGAGCCCTATCTCTCTTCCCTATTGTGAAAGTCTTGACACTTGATGGAGTCCAGAATAAGCCACTGTGGCATTAAAATTATTTTGAGAAGAAGGCAATTGAGATCCTGAAATCTCTTATCTGCCTAAAAGCAGAGCCTCCCCAAAGAACTAAATTGTCATAAATCCTCTTTCCGAGGGCAACCAGGGAAGATTGACTCTTATCATCAGAGATGAGAAGCCTCCGCATCACACATAAACAGATATTTTACAAAACTACCATATCTCCCATCTGTTCTTCTAAGGGCCCATTTATCTTTCCAAAAACTTACTTGTTTTCCCTTAAGTTCTCTTCTTCCCCTCCTTTTCCCTATTAAGATGGTACATGAACCCCAAATTCCAAATGCCTCCTTGAATCACATTTTCCTGTGAATTCCTGTACATACGTACATGAATAAAAATCTGTCTTTTCTGTTGGTAATCTGTTGTAGGGGAGGAAAAATATCTGTTTTTTCTACCCATCCTAGGTTCATTGGCTGGGGTCCTGCAAATTAGACTGACAAAAACAGATTAACAAGAGAAAATCAGACAGGTTTATTAATGCCTGCATTGTGCATATGCATGGAAATAGTGCTGAGATACCCACACGAATAAAGGCTCCTCCCCACCTTTCAGGAGCTTCAGCTGTAGGGAAGACAGACCCACACCCACAAAGAGATAATTTCATTACATTAAAGTCTAAATAAGAAAAAAATTTGTATAGGATTTTCAGCCAAGTCTCTTAAAGGAGGTGACACTTATGATCGACAGGTTAATAAAATAGAAAGGAAAGAACATTCTAGAAGGAAAGTCATAAAGTGTTGGAGGAAAGAAACAGCATCAGTTCTCCAAAGCCCTGGCTGATTCTACTTTGCCAAACCATGTATACATTTTAATTTTTGGATGAACATGCAGAAGGTGATCTGTAGCTCTCAGAACCTTGGAGAAGAAAGAAAATTCTGCAAAGTTTGAGGGCTCTTGGATTTTAAATTCAGTGCCAAGCCAGTCTGTCTGCAACATCCTTGCTCTACTAGGAGAAGAAAAGCATCATGGCTAAGAAATGGAGCTAGAACTGCACCAGACAGTTCTCAGGTGGAATAGTCACAGATGTGTCTGCTTTCACATCTACATGGTACATGACTCATTACTTCAGGGTGAGAGGCTACTGCACATAAGCGCAGCTGATAGTGAATCTGGACCTGCCCCAGCAGACTGTGTAGACAGTTACATTTTTGGGGATGATGTGGTATGTTTTGAGTGGAGTGAGGAAAGAAGAAAGGGAGGTAGTTTGTTAATTGCTAAATATCCTGAATAGTCAATGTTTCTAGTCATTATTCTCTAATTTTCTTATTGATAAAATTTAATAATAGCCAACATATATGTATTATCACATTTATTGTAAAAGACATCAGGAACAATAGTAACATTTTTTAAAAGGCATATTTGTTTTTATTTATTTTTTTGCCCTTTTCCCTATTTCTTTTTTTAATTCTATTTTTTATTGAAGTATAGTTGATTTACAATGTTGTGCCAATCTCTGTTGTATGGCAAAGTGACTCAGTTATACACATATAGACATTCTTTTTTATATTCTTTTCCGTTATGGTTAATCCCAGGAGACTGGATATAGTTCCCTGTGCTATACAGTAGGACCTTGTCGTTTACCCATTCTAGATGTAATGGTTTGCATCTACCAACCCCAAACTCCCAGTTCATCCGTCTCCCTCCCGCCCATCCCCCTTGGCAACCACAAGTCTGTTCTCTATGTCTGTGAGTCTGTTTTGTAGAGAGGTTCATTTGTGTCATATTTTAGATTCCACATATAAGTAATATCATATGGCATTTGTCTTTCTCTTTCTGACTTACTTCACTTAGTATGATAATCTCTAGTTGCATCCACGTTGCTGTAAATGGCATTATTTCATTCATTTTTTTATGGCTGAGTAGTATTCCATTGTATATATATGTACCACATCTTCTATCCATTCATCTGTTAATGGACATTTATGTTGTTTCCATGGTTTGGCTATTGTGAATAGTGCTGCTATGAACATAGGGGTGCATGTATCTTTTTGAATTATAGTTTTGTCTGGATATAGGCCCAGGAGTGGGATTGCTAGATCATATGGTAGTTCTATTTTTAGTTTTCTGAGGAACCTCCATACTGTTTTCCATATTGGCTGTACCAACTTACATTCCCACCAACAGTGTATGAGGGTTCTAAAAGACGTATTTGTAAGCTCATGTTAATGATGTTACTCTCATTATTTTGCCACTGTTCAATATAGGAAGTTTCTTTTTTTTTGCCATTAATGCACCCACATTTTATAGTATTACAGTATGAGGTTTTTGATTTTGTTTTTATAAATTTATTTATTTATTTATTTATTGGCTGCATTCAGTCTTCATTGCTGTGCACAGGCTTTCTCTAGTTGCAGCGAGCGGGGGCTACTCTTCATGTGGTGCACAGGCTCCTCATTGCGGTGGCTTCTTTGTTGCAGAGCACGGGCTCTATGTGTGCGGGCTTCAGTAGTTGTGGCACATGGGCTCAATAGTTGTGGCTGCGGGCTCTAAAGTGCAGGCTCAGTAGTTGTGGTGCACGGGCTCAGTTGCTCCACAGCATGTGGTATGTTCCCAGACCAGGGCTTGAACCCGTGTCCCCTGCATTGGCAGGTGGATTCTTAAGCACTGCACCACCAGGGAAGTCCTAGGAAGTTTCTTGATAAACTTTTCTTAAAAAAAAAAGAAAGGAAAGAATATTCTAGAAGGAAAGTCATAAACAAAGACTTGGAGGAAATAAACAGCATGGTGTATAGGGAGAATTACAAAGAATCTAGTACAGCCACTAAAATAAATCACAGAGCAGGGAGTTCCTGGAAATGGTTGTGAAAGGTTTTCTGGCTATAGTGTGGAGGAGAGATTTACAGGGGCCATGCTGGTTATCCTTCGTGTATTACCCTATACTCACTTTATGCTTTTTCTCTGCCTTGTTCTGGGCTCAAAAGGCTAAGCCCTCACAGACTGCATCCCTTAGACTCTCTGAGTTCCAGTTATCTATAACTGTATAGCAAACCACCCCAAACCTAGTGACATAAAGTGATCACAATCATTTATTATCTCTCACACATCTGGGGTATGACTGGGCTTGGTTAGGCAGTTCTCAGTTGGGGATCTCTCATGTGGTTCCAGACAGATGGCTGACTGTTTCTGGAGTCATCTTGAAGGCTTCCTCACTTACTTATCTGGTGGTTGTACTGGCTTCCAGCTGGGACCTCTGCAGGGGCTTTTGCCAGAAGACAGTCCACACGTGGCCTATCTAGGTGGCTTGGGCTTCCTCATAGCATGGCCATGTCCCAAAGGTAAGCATTCCAAGAGAGAAAGCCAGGCAGAGGCTGTATTGCCTTTTATGGCCTAGCCTTAGAAATTATGTGGCATTACTCCCACCACATTCATTTGTTAGAGGTGAGTCATTAAGGCCAGTCCATATTTAAGTGGAGGAAAATTAGATTTCACCCCTTAATGAGAGGACTGCAAAAGAATTTGAAGATGTTTTTTAAACCACTGTGTCCTCTGACTTCTGCCTGATTTTGGACAATGTGTGTGTGTGTGTGTGTGTGTGTGTGTGTGTGTGTGTGTGTGTGTGTGTGTGTTGGTGGGGGATGGGTGGGTGGGAAGAAGTGGGCACCAGCAGATCAGAGTGTGGTTAGAGAGAGAGAGTTTGTGGGTATTTATCTGTCTCCCACCACAACTCCCTCCATGACTGGCTGTGGATCCGTCAATCGTTGTGGTTCTCTACCTACAGCCACAGCTCCTGTCTGCTTGGCCCTTCTTCTACTACCCTGGTTCTCACTGGGTTCCAGAAACACCTCTTCCTCCCCTTGCCCTTTCACATCTAGGGATGGTAATGGCTTCTCCCTGTTGCTATTCCCCAGATGTCTCATCACCCTTAATTGGCTCCTTTTTAACTGCTAAAATCTCTGTGAGTGGCCCATTCATTCAAGTCTTTCTATTTAAACACTCTGAACGAACTATCTTTTTTGTTGCCATGAAGCTGACTAAATCCAGGGGCCAAAATGGAGGTAGAGAGACTAGTTGGGAGGATGTTATAACAGTACAAGTGAGAGATGATAAAGGCCTGAGAGTAATGGAAGGACTCTAGATGGACTATTAAGGTAAATTTTGTAAAACTTTGTGACGGATTATAGATTATAGGGACTAGGTAGTATAAATCAAATCTATAAGGGGTCAATGTCGAGAGGAGAAGATAGAAGACTAGGACAGATCAGGCAGTTACCAGAGGTCAATGATTTGGAGGTCACAGGGCAGAGATGATGACCCCAGGAGCCAGAGATGCCCACATAAGCACTGATCCTAAGCCAGAGGTATTTGACTCAGTCTTGTCGTCTTGTTAGAAGAAATACAAGAATTAAATGAACTAAGGTCACACAAAAAGCTCTACAATATTGTAAAGCGCTATATATGTGTGAAATACAATGGAAGTTAATGTTACGATTAAAATAATTATTGTAATTCTTTCTGGGTATTTGTATATCTAGATTAATAAATCTTGATCATTTACAGAAGGGAATTTGAACTCGATTGAAGAAGTGATAGAAATAGTATTCCCCCATGGTTCTTTTGGTTAAACAGGAGAGATTCTCTAATTTATGATCCCCTCTTTCCCAGAATGCTCATTTTTTGGTAACTGTGTCTACTCATTGTCATTACATACAGTTCTTTGCCTTTAAGGAAGGGAACAAAAACAAAAACACAGATGATGTTCCACAATCGTGTTAGTGTCTTGCAATTTCTAAATCTCATTCAATGGGGTGGATGCTGCCTCTGAGTGACGGTAAATAAGCAACTTGAAAAAAAAAATAAGCAACTTGACAGGGTACTAAGGAGGAGCTATAGGTTGGTCCAAAGTGAACAATCAAGCAGATAATGCAGAGATGAATAATCCAGTTAAAATGCCCAATCCTTATATATATATTTTTTTAAATAGTAATCTTTATTTATTTATTTATTTATTTATTTGTATTTATTTTTTTGGCTGTGTTGGGTCTTCGTTTCTGTGCGAGGGCTTTCTCCAGTTGTGGCAAGCGGGGGCCACTCTTCATTGCAGTGCGCGGGCCTCTCACTATCGCGGCCTCTCTTGTTGCGGAGCACAGGCTCCAGACGCGCAGGCTCAGTAGTTGTGGCTCACGGGCCCAGTTGCTCCGCGGCATGTGGGATCCTCCCAGACCAGGGCTCGAACCCGTGTCCCCTGCATTAGCAGGCAGATTCTCAACCACTGTGCCACCAGGGAAGCCCCCAATCCTTATATTTTTAATCGTGGTAAAATATATATAACTTAAAGTTTACTATCTCAACTATTTTAAGTGTACAGTTAAGTATAGTACTTCCTGCTTAGAACTGCTTTTGCTGCATCCCATAGGTTTTGGGTCATCGTGTTTTCATTGTCATTTGTTTCTAGGTATTTTTTGATTTCCTCTTTGATTTCTTCAGTGATCTCTTGGTTATTTAGTCGTGTATTGTTTAGCCTCCATGTGTTTGTATTTTTTACAGATTTTTCCCTGTAACTGATATCTAATCTCATAGCATTGTGGTTGGAAAAGATACCTGATACGATTTCAATTTTGTTAAATTTACCAAGGCTTGATTTGTGACCCAAGATATGATCTATCCTGGAGAATGTTCCATGAGCACTTGAGAAGAAAGTGTATTCTGTTGATTTTGGATGGAATGTCCTATAAATATCCATTAAGTCCATCTTGTTTAATGTATCACTTAAAGCTTGTGTTTCCTTATTTATTTTCGTTTTGCGTCATCTGTCCATTGGTGAAAGTGGGGTGTTAAAGTCCCCGGCTATGATTGTGTTACTGTTGATTTCCCGTTTTATGGCTGTTAGCATTTGCCTTATGTATTGAGGTGCTCCTATGTTGGGTGCATAAATATTTACAATTGTTATAACTTCTTCTTGGATTGAGCCCTTGATCATTACGTAGTGTCCTTCTTTGTCTCTTGTACTAGTCTTTATTTTAAAGTCTATTTTGTCTGATATGAGAATTGCTACTCCAGCTTTCTTTTGATTTCCATTTGCATGGAATATCTTTTTCCATCCCCTCACTTTCAGTCTGTATGTGTCCCTAGGTCTGAAGTGGGTCTCTTGTAGACAGCATATATATGGGTCTTGTTTTTGTATCCATTCAGCCAGACTATGTATTTTGGTTGGAGCATTTAATCCATTTACATTTAAGGTAATTATTGATATGTATGTTCCTATTACCATTTTCTTAATTGTTTTGGGTTTGTTTTTGTAGGTCTTTTCCTTCTCTTGTATTTCCTGCCTAGAGATGTTTTTAGCATTTGTTGTAAAGCTGGTTTGGTGGTGCTGAATTCTCTTAGCTTTTGCTTATCTGTCAAGGTTTTAATTTCTCCATCAAATCTGAATGAGATCCTTGCTGGGTAGAGTAATCTTGGTTGTAGGTTTTTCTCCTTCATCAATTTAAATATGTCCTGCCACCCCCTTCTGGCTTGCAGAGTTTCTGCTGAAAGAACAGCTGTTAATCTTATGGGGATTCCCTTGTGTGTTATTTGTTGTTTTTCCCTTGCTGCTTTTAATATTTTTTCTTTGTATTTAATTTTTGGTAGTTTGATTAATATGTGTCTTGGCATGTTTCTCCTTGGATTTATCCTCTATGGGACTCTCTGTGCTTCCTGGACTTGACTGACTATTTCCTTTCCTATATTAGGGAAGTATTCAACTATAATCTCTTCAAATATTTTCTCAGTTCCTTTCTTTTTCTCTTCTTCTTCTGGGACCCCTATAATTCGAATGTTGGTGCATTTAATGTTGTCCCAGAAGTCTCTGAGACTGTCCTCAATTCTTTTCATTCTTTTTTCTTTATTCTGCTCTGTGGTAGTTATTTCCACTATTTTATCCTCCAGGTCACTTAACCGTTCTTCTGCCTCAGTTATTCTGTTATTGATTCCTTCTAGAGAATTTTTAATTGCATTTATTTTGTTGTTCATCATTGTTTCTTTTCTCTTTAGTTCTTCTAGGTCCTTGTTAAACGTTTCTTGTATTTTCTCCATTCTATTTCCAGGATTTTGGATCATCTTTACTATCATTACTCTGAATTCTTTTTCAGGTAGACTGACTATTTCCTCTTCGTTTGTTTGGTCTGGTTGGTTTTTACCTTGCTCCTTCATCTGCTGCGTATTTCTCTGTCTTCTCATTTTGCTTAACTTACTGTGTTTGGGGTCTCCCTTTCACAGGCTGCAGGTTCATAGTTCCCATTGTTTTTGGTGTCTGCCCCTAGTGGCTAAGGTTGGTTCAGTGGGTTGTGTAGGCATCCTGGTGGAGGGGACTAGTGCCTGTGTTCTGGTGGATGAGGCTGGATCTTGTCTTTCTGGTGGGCAGGTCCGCATCTGGTGGTGTGTTTTTGGGGGTCTGTGACCTGATTATGATTTTAGGCAGCCTCTCTGCTTATAGATGGGGTTGTGTTCCTGTCTTGCTAGTTGTTTGGCATGGGGTGTCCAGCACTGGAGCTTGCTGGTCGTTGAGTGGAGCTGGGTCTTAGTGTTGAGACGGAGATCTCTGGGAGAGGTCTCACTGATTGATATTATGTGGGGCTGGGAGGTCTCTGGTGGTCCAATGTCCTGAACTCGGCTCTCCCACCTCAGAGGCTCAGGCCTGACCCCCAGCCAGAGCACCAAGACCCTGTCAGCCACATGGCTCCAAACTCCGGAACTCCACACTCCAGAGGCCCTCCTTTTGATGTGCTGCCTCTCCCCTTCTGTGCAGGTCCTCTGGAGTACCAAGTTTTAAGTATTTAGTGTGCTCTGGTTAGGCTGTGAGTTCTGTGATCTCGTTGGAATTCTATGCCCCAAGTTTTGAGTTTGAGGCAACTGGGGACCCATGAAGTCTCTGAACTTTTAGAGAATCTCTTCCCCAAGGGTGAGTCTGAGGTATTTGGTGAGTCCATATTCAGGATGTGAAATCTCTGAAATAGTTCAGGAGTCTGTGTTCCAGTGTTTGATTATGAGGTGTTTGGGAGTTCATGTTTAAGGAGAGAAATTCTCTGAACTTTTAGAGGTTCTGTGTCCCAAGTTCATTTTCTTTTTTAAAATTAATTAATTAATTAATTAATTTTTGACTGTGTTGGATCTTCGTTGCTGCACGCGGGCTTTCTCTAGTTGTGGTGAGCAGGGACTACTCTTTGTTGCGGTGTGTGGGCTTCTCATTGTGGTGGCTTCTCTTGTTGTGGAGCATGGGCTCTAGGCGCACGGGCTTCAGTAGTTGTGGCTCGTGGGCTCTAGAGTACATGCTCAGTAGTTGTGGCCCACGGGCTTAGTTGCTCCGTGGCATGTGGGATCTTCCCGGATCAGGGCTCAAACCCATGTCCCCTGCATTGGCAGGTAGATTCTTAACCACTGCACCACCAGGGAAGCCCCCCAAATTTGGTTTGAATTATTTGGGGTCTGTGTTCAGAATGTGAGATCTTTGAACTCTTTCACTGTCTTTCTTTCAATTTTTAATCTGAGATTTTGGGGTCCATGTTCAAGGTGTGAGGTCTTTGAACTCTTTGAGCGTGTGTATCCTAAACTTTGAGTCTGAGGTCTTTGGGGTCTTGTTCAGGGTGTGACATTTCTAAACCCTTTGATAGTCTATGTTCCAACGTTTGAGTCTGAGTTATTTGGGGGTTGACGTTCAAGGTATGATGTCTCTGCACTCTGTACTGTTCTGTTTCCTAAATATTTTACTCTGAGATATTTAGGTGTCTGTGTTCAGGTGTGAGGTCTCTGAATTCTTTGAGGCTCTGTGTCCTCAGGTTGAGCCTGAGGGCCTATGTCTAGTAAAGGTCTGTGACATGAGAATGAATCTAAAAAGGACACAATCTTCACCTGAGGGCTATCCTATTTGTCTCACATATATTTCTCTGCTGAATTATGAAAAGCATCTACCAATAATGAGAGAAAACACCCATTGGAGCATCATAGAACCACTCTGAAACTCTGAATGTCACTCCACGGTGCTGTCTTAAGGTTTGATCCATGTGACAGGCTGCTCTGAGAACTTAAACCACTACTTAACACTGGATCCTGTGGAATCTTGGGGAGGTTAACTCTGGGGTGGGTCACAGACAACCAAGAAGTCATCTGAGCTCTGCTTCTTAGCAGATTGTGTATAATGATTTCTGGGGGCACAGCCCAAACCAAACCAAGAGAAAAATCAACACACTTAACAGCTTAGCTAAAGTCAAAACCTAATGTTACATGGACATGTCCAAATGAATACAGAGTCTAGTCCTGGTAGCCCAAGTGCTTGGCATCCAGGAGGTATTCACATTACAGGATAAATGTGAATCTGAGGGGAAGTAGAGTATGGGAAAAGAGCTTTTATTTGCCAGTAAAGTGTTCTGAGCTTACAGTCTAGCTCTACCTATTTCATCTTGTGTGAACTTGTGTAGGTTAATTCATGCCTTTGAGTCTCAATGTCTGTTTTACCTCTAAAACAGGCATCATCATACCTATCAGACAGGTTTATTGAGAAGATGTAGAGATGGCTTATTTACACAAACGGAGGCCCTAAGGACAGTGCCTGGGCTAAAGCAGAGCAGGGCTAAAGGTCATTGTTATGGGCAAATTATCACAACCTCTGCTGCTAGGCACTGCTGTGCCCTTGGAGGCCATGAATGTGTGGTGTTCACTCAGTCAGTGGTTTGCACTCCTGCACTGGCATATCCTCTGGTGGTGTTCATCTGCTGGAGCATCACACCAAACTTGACCACATAATAATTACTCTCTTCCAAGATCAGCTATCATCATTTCTGCAGTAACTTCCACAGTCAGGACACTGCACACGTATTGTTTCTAATTCTCACAACAGGAAACAAGGTAGGGATGTGAGGTGCACTTAGAGGTTTGGAAAGTGAGCTCAGAGAGGCTAATAAGTAACTTGCCCCAAGTTACATAACCCATAAAGAGCAGCAATAGGTAGAAGGGCTGAATCAAAACTCTAGGATGGCCATAGTAGATACCATCTCAGAAGAGATCACAAAACAGTACCCAGGAATAAGTTCATATGTTTCAGCTAGTGTGTGGAGCCCCATCTTCAGAGCTACCCAAGACCGGATGAATCAAGGCCAGTGAGAAACAATGCATTGCCAAGAGAATGGAGTACACTTATTTTTTTTAAATTAGTATAGTTGATTTACAATATTGTGTTAATTTCAGGTGTACAGAAAAGTGATTCAGTTATATGTATATATATTTTTCAGATTATTTTCCATTATAGGTTACTACAAGATATTGAATATACTTCCCTGTGCTATACAGTAAATCCTTGTTGCTTATCTAATTTATATATAATAGTTTATATCGGTTAATCCCATACTCCTAATTGATCCCTCTCCCTTCCTTCTCCCCTTTGGTAACCATAAGTCTGTTTTCTATGTCTGTGAGTCTGTTTCTGTTTTGCATATAGATTCATTTGTATCATTTTTTAGATTCCACATGTAAGTGGTATCATATAATATTTGTCTTTGTCTGTCTGACTTACTTCACGTAGTATGATATTCTGCTGCAAATGGCAATGTTTCATTCTATTTTATGTCTGAGTAGTATTCCATTGTATATATATACCACATCTTCTTTATCTGGGCATCTGCTGATGGACACTTAAGTTGCTTCCATGTCTTGGTTATTGTAAATAATGCTGATATGAACATTGGGGTGCCTGTATCTTTTCTAATTAGTGTTTTCATTTTTTCTGGATATATACCCAGGAGTGGGATTGCTGGATCATATGGTTGCTCTATTTTTAGTTTTTTAAGGAACCTCCACACTGTTTTCCATAGTGGCTGCACCAATTTACATTCCCACCAACAGTGGAGTACACTTATTTTTCTTTTGCTGCTTTCAAGATTTTCTTTTTGGCTTTGACTCTCAACACTATTACTATGATATGTCTAGGCATGGATTTTTTTTTAACATTTTTTTTTGATGTGGACCATTTTTAAAATCTTTATTGAATTTGTTACAGTATTGCTTCTGTTTTATGTTTTGGTTTTTTGGCCACAAGGTATGTGGGATCTTAGCTCCCTGACCAGGGATCAAACCCACACCCCCTGCATTGGAAGGCGAAGTCTTAACCACTGGACCACGAGGGAAGTCCCCTAGGCATGGATTTCTCTGTGTTTATCCTACTTGCATTTTGTTGAGCTTTTTGGATGTGTAGATTAATGGTTTGCATCATATTTAGGAAAATTTCTGTGGTTATTTCTTCAGATAATTTTTCTGTTCATTTCTTCTTCTTCTACTCCCATTATGTGCATGTTGGTACACTTCATTGTGTCCCATAGGTCTCTGAGGCTCTGCTCATTTTTCTTCATTCTTTTATCCTTTCTGTCCTTCAAATTGTATAATCTTGAGTGATCTATCTTCAAGTTCACTGATTCTTTTTTCTGCCAGATCAAATCTACTGTTGAGCTCCTCTAGTGATTTTTTTTTTCATTTCAGTTATTGTACTTTTCAACTCCAGAATTTCCATTTGGTTCTTTTTTTTTAATTCTCTTTATTGATGTTCTTTATTTGATGAATCATTGTCAGAGAACTTTAAGTGTTCACACATGGTTTCCTTTATTCTTTGAGCATTTTTTTTTAAATTTTAAGTTTTATTTTCACTTCTTTTTGTCATTAGGCTATATCCCACTGGGGATATACAGCTAAATTACTGCATTTTTTTTATTTATTTATTTATTTATTTATTTATTTATTTATTTATGGCTGTGTTGGGTCTTCGTGTCTGTGCGAGGGCTTTCCCTAGTTGTGGCAAGTGGGGGCCACTCTTCATCGCGGTGCGCGGGCCTCTCGCCATCGCGGCCCCTCCTGCTGTGGAGCACAGGCTTCAGACGCGCAGGCTCAGTAGTTGTGGCTCACGGGCCCAGTTGCTCCGCGGCACGTGGGATCTTCCCAGACCAGGGCTCGAACCCGTGTCCCCTGCATTGGCAGGCGGATTCTCAACCACTGCGCCACCAGGGAAGCCCTGAGCATTTTTATAATAGCTTTGAGGTCTTTGTCTGTTAAGTCCCACATCTGGGTCCCCTTAAGGTGGTTTCTGCTGCCTGTTTTTTTTTAAATGTACAAAAATCACACTCTCCTGTTTCCTTGTATGTCTCATAACTTTCTGTTGAGCATATGGCACTTCAGATAATATATTGTAATAACTCTAGATTCTAATTAGCTCCATACTCCCTCTGAGGCTTCTTGATGTTTTCGTTTTTTTTTAATTGTTTAATAGCTTTCCTGGATTAATTCTGTGAAGTATATTTCCCTTGCAGTGTGCAGTCTCTGATGCCACTGCTTAGTATTTTTTTCCCTCCTTGTTTTTATTTTTAAGCCTAGCTTCCTAGAAGTTGCCCCAGGAAAGCATAGCTTAATATTCAATCAATGATTATTTAGAGGTTGTGCTTATACTCCTTGACCAGTAATGGGGATCAGAACATGCTACCCCAAAATATGGCACCTTGGCATGTTGAATATTTTAAAGCTGAAGGAATTTGAGAAAAAGGCAGAAACAAGAATGTCACTCTGACCTTCCCCTCACCCTTCTTCCCTGAAGTATGTCATGAGAGCCTCATGTGAGAGGTGCCCTCCCTATACCCAGAGGAAAGGAGCATCCTTATCTATAAAGACAAAGGCAGTTGAAAAGAATTTGAACAAACAGGCCCTGCTAAGTTTTCCCAGTTTACTACACTTACCTCATACTCTTTGATCTATTATATTTCTCCACAACTGTCCACTCTTCATCAAACCTAGCAAAAAAATCCTCAGGTCTTTTCCTTTGGGCTTTCATTTTCTGATGAAGGCTTCTGTGTTATGTAAAACTTTGTTTTGTTTTTGTTTTTTGGCCACACCACATGGCTTGCAGGAGCTTAATTCCCCGACCAGGGATTGAATCTGTGCCCCTTGCAGTGGTAACTCGGAGTCCTAACCACTGGACCCCAAGGGAACTCCCTAAAACTTATATTAAATAAATAAATTTGTGTGCTTCTCTCCTCTTAATCTGTCTTTGTCAGTTTAACTAACAGGCCCAACCAGGGACCCTAAGAGGGTCAAGGAAAACTTTTCTCTCTCCTCCACCAGTGAGGGTTTAGGCCTTTGCTGATGGATCTGTGATTGGTGTGGGGAATGCTTTACATTCTGCCACATGTTCTAGTGGAGGCCAGTAGCTCTCAAGTGCCCACTTCAGTTGCTCTTTAGTGGGTGCAGCGTGGCACATATGCACCGCCTGCATGACCCCCAGGAAGAAGTATGATCATAATAGGGAACTTTTGAGCTATTTCCCTATTTCTCTCTGTTAAACTTCTGGCTGATTTGCTGTTTTATCTTTTGGTACTTACTTTATGAGATTATTAGTCTTCTCTTAATTGTCTGATAGTAAGATCGTTATTGTTTTGGACTACACCTTAAGGCATGATTTCCTCCTGTAGGAGAGAAAAACATTTTCCTTCTACCATTCTAAGTTCTTGGCTGGGGTTCCCACCACAAAAGACAGATTTACAAGAGAAAAACAAACAAAGGTTTATTAACATGCATACCTCATGTATACATAGGAGATGGCCAGGGAAAAATGAGTAACTCTCAGAGATGGCTTAGAACTCAGGCTTAAATAGCATATTTGACTTAAGCCCAAAGAAAGGAAGACGTAGGTGCAGTTATGGGGAGGTGACCAGGAAAAGTACAATAGACTAGGATAAGGTTTGGTATGCAGATTTAAGTCAGAGTCTTCTCCACTGATAAGAATTTCTTATGATTTAGTCATCTTTCTCTTCCAGATCCAAAGAGGGAGACACTCTTACAAATGGAGATTTCCTTTGTAAATGTAAATGTCCCTTACAAAAGGTTTACTTCTACTCTGTTTTCAGAGCTTATCCTGTGTCTGCTGTTCTCAAAATAATCCTTATGCCAAAGAGGCATATTTTAGGGTGGCATATTCTGATTTCCTAAGTCATATTTTGGGGTGGCATTTTCTGGTCTCCTATACTTCACACTCTGTTCCAAATAAAATCAGCTCCTCAGGGACTTCCCTGGTGGTCCAGCGGTTAAGAATCTGCCTTCCAATGCAGGGGACACAGGTTTGATCCCTGGTCAGGGAACTAAGATCCCACATGCTGCAAGGCAACTAAGCCCACGTGCTCTAGAGCCCGTGTGCCACAACTACTGAGCCATGATTTGGTGAGGCAAGTAGATATGGATATTACTTCCCATTTTACGTAAGAGAGGGTTGGTCCCACCAAAGTTAATATCAGGGAGTTGTCTAGGGTCATATAGCTCAGGATCCCCAAAGTAAGAACAGATCTGAGGTCCTTCAGCCCCTTGCCTAATGTCTAGTTTCTTCCACTGGATTCTACAATTAGGAAATATCCTCCCCCAAAGAGCAATCTGTAGCTCAGGTTAGAACAGGATTTGGTGTGCTGAGAATTTTCAGTCACTTGAGATGGGGCAAGAGACATTCAGTTGTTCACTGAACTCTGCAGGTAATTTGCAGACATCCATTTTCTTTCAGGATCCTCCTCCACAAAATCAATGGCTAAAATGTACAAATAGGGCTTCTCTCTAATCCTTAAATTTTTAATTGCTGGCAGTAATTCCAGCTCCACTGCTCAGCAGTATGGATTCCCACTTTCTGGGCTGAGTTGCTTTGTTGAGCCTATGTTAACAGATTGTCACCCAAAGTCCACAGTTTACCTTAGGGTTCATTTTTGGTATTGTGCATTCTATGGGTTTGGACAAACATGTAATTACATGTATTCACCATTATAGGATCAAACAGAGTAATCTCAGCAGTGGTAATTTTTACCTTGTCTTCTTAGGGGCAGGGTTAGCTCCAGTCCTGAGAGATTGATTTGAAAACCTCAAAGATGATTAAAAATACTTTAAAAATCCCTGAAGGTTGGAGAGGGCCTATTAATGCTACTCATCATCTTCATTGGTTATATGACAACCCCTCTAACTAGGAGGCATTTGCAGTGGTTCAAACTGTTCTCTTTTGAAATCTCCCTAGCAGGTTGGTCAACATCATTCTTTCACCAGAGAGGTCTGGAAGGGAATGCCATATACGACCTTGCAAGTTGTTCACAACTCCAGGGGGTGCTATTCACATAGACTATGGCTTAATCCCACTCCTTGGAATTGTGTAATGTGGAAACCTTGATTCTGGGAAGGGTCTAGAAAAATCTGTCTAGAAGGTTTTAGCTCAGTGTTTAACCAGACTGTGCTAAAATCAGATTCTTGTAGTTAAAGTCATTTTCAGATTCCACTATGTCCAAAGAGTGTGAAAAGCTCTACTACAAATTATTTGCTTTAGATAAGAATTCCTGATCATCTTCCTGTGGAACTGCTTTATCAATAGTCTTTCTGACATAGAGGGATGGAAAGACTGACTCGATGTTTAGAACTTCAAACATGGTGGCCCCAGATGAAAGATGCCCTTGAGTGGGGGGCTCCTAAACTTCAAGTCATACTGTCGTGCGTGGACACCTATTCCTCCTTCCAGGATTCTCCTTCTCACAGGGTTGACCTACGGTGAAAAGGATAAGGTTTTTGATTTTCAGTTATGAATATGCCCAAGGGTGTATGGGTATGATCCATTTTCATGATTCTTCTATTTCTCACTGCCATCAGTAGCTGAGAGTTGATGACATTGAAATTGTTATGCTACCAAATTGAAGGCCAATGACACTCATTGTGTCATTAATCAAATTTCACTCATTTAACTGATTAGACAAAATGCAAATGTGGAAAAGCACTTTTTAATTTTTTTCTTATTTATACCTGCCAGTAAAGAGTCTTAATTAAGCCTTCAAGAGAAAGCATTCTATAAGATGGGCTTTTCCTTCATCCTGAATAGTCACTATGTTAAATGTTCTTTTCACTCCAAAGTTAGGAAAGGATGGCTGCCAACCTTTCACTTCAGCCTTGTCTACACAATCTCCATTTTTAAGATCACTGCCATTGCATTTTCTGTGCTTTATACATTGCCTTTGCCATATTGTAACTTTAGCTAGATCAGGGCTACATAGACTAATAAAAGTGATGGCTTTTATTTTTCTCCTTCAAGAAATCATCATAAAAGAATAATAGTCCCATATAATTTGCAAAAAAGGCAATGGGCTTGATTTATGTTACTTGAAGAACTAACAAGAACTTCAGAAAACCTCGGTCATGCATTTCAGTAAATAAGTTTGGTCCCCTAGCATTTTGTTTATTTTTTGTACTTCATTTTTAAAATCCCTGCTAATTCCTGGAAATATGGGATGCTCCTCATGCTTTCACTGCTTTTTTTAAAAACATCTTTATTGGAGTATGATTGCTTTACAATGGTGTGTTAGTTTCTGCTTTATAACAAAGTGAATCAGTTATACATATACATATGTCCCCATATCCCCTCCCTCTTACGTCTTCCTCCCTCCCACCCTCCCTATCCCACCCCTCTAGGTGGTCACAAAGCACCGAGCTGATCTCCCTGTGCTATGCGGTTGCTTCCCACTAGCTATCTATTTTACATTTGGTAGTGTATATATGTCCATGCCATTCTCTCACTTTGTCCCAGCTTACCCTTCCCCCTGCCCGTGTCCTCAAGTCCATTTGAAGTCACTCCCCCCACCCATATTGCTGGATCTCCTCTTCTTCCTGTTCTACTCACCTTGCTAATTTCTAAGATCCCAGAGCTTCCAATGCAGGGCCAGGGAGTGTATAGGAGACCACTGAGGGTCAGACCAATTAGCATACAATGTCCTTTAGAGGGGGCGTGTGGACAGCTGTGCTGGGCGCTCAGCCATCTTCTGCCTTCACAAAACCTCTTTATGTGCACAAAGACTGGCAAGTGCAGTATGTAAATGACCATACAAGTTGCCATTTCTTTCCTTTTCTTAAAGACACATCCTGAAACATTTATGAAAATCAAAAGGGGGAACATACATGCTTTTATTTTCCCTTTTAACAGCACTGATTGTCCTCTGCCCATCTCCACCAACTTTCTCACATGCCCAACATTATCATCTAATCATCTTTCGAATATAAATGCTCACCTCCCCAAGGATCAAGAGGAGCCATAGAAGAGCAAAACAGAAGGGGAAGATGCCAAGAAAGGCATTGACACCCTAAGGGAGATTTTTTTTTCCTTGGGAGAACTGACCTTCCAGAGAAAGCAAATTAAATTATCTTCCTCATCTTTGTGCTGTGACATCATTAAAATGCACATTATGTACCAAACCTCTTGCTTTGTACTCATAACCTTAAACCAAAATTAATCTGTTGTCACAGGGAGTTAGCACGTTTGTTAACATTGACTAACCAAAGCCTGAATTGTTCAGGAAAAGTTTTGGATTCAGACAAGAACAGGGAGAATTATGTAGTGGCCATGGAACATTCTCCTGCTTGTAGAGGAATAACACTCCCATCCTCTATTTCTGGGAACTTTTGCTCTGCTGTCTGAAGTGAGGTTTGAGTGCCCAGAGAGAAGAGAATCCTCAATTAATATGGAGCAGATCTTCAATGCATTCATTTAGTTAGTGAGCATTTATTAAGCATTTAGTTAGTGAGCATTTATTAAGGGTCTGATTTAGAGTCCAGACCCTTACCATACATTTTTCCATTCATACAGTTGTTGAGAACATATGACTTGTGAGTATCTGCTGGAGAGTCAGTCATTTATGAAAAGTTCATGGTCACTGCCTTTGAACAGCTTTTAGTCCTGCACAGAGAAAACAAATCAACAGCCAAGTGTGAGATACAGTGTGACTGCACAGGGTGCTATAGGAGTATAGAGAGAGTCTCAAATAAGGGCAAATAAGGATGGTGATAAGGTGGTGTCTAAGCTGAACCCATGAGGACTGCATACAACAGGTAGGGGTTAGTTAGCCTGTGAAGAAGGGCAGTTCCATTCCAGGTTGGGGGAGCAGCAAGGAAAAGGCCTGGAACTGTATTATGAGTGTAGAGGGCATTGGGAGGCAATGCAAAGCCATAGAAGAGTTGTAGGGCAGATTTGCATTTTAGAAAGCTGTCTCTAGCTTCAACGTGGAAAGTTGGCTATGGAAAGGCAAGCCTGGAGGCAGAGAAACTTAGTGGTCTTCATGCCCATCTGTGAAGGTGGCGATGGCTGCCTGGAAGGTAATGGTGTTGAGGGTGGAGAGAAATTAACATCTTCAATGTACATTTAGGAGGAGGAAGAGTCAACCCGATTGGCTGGATGATTAGATGTGGAGGAGGGGCAGATGTGGGAAAGACAGAAGTTAATGCAGAGCTTCTGCCCTCCAGGAGCTTACAGAATGCTCGAAAGACACAACCTGTAAATGTAAACCTTGGACATGTCAGACACTTTAGCATAGTAGAAGGAGTCTGGGCTTTGAAATCAGCCAAACTTGCATTGACTTCCTGTCATATCATTGATTAGGCATGTGAGAGAGATGGATCACTTGAACACATTGCATCTCAGTCTTTTACTGCCTTACAGGTGGTTATGAGCTTTTGTGTGTGGCATCTAAGAGATGTTCTATAAATATTAGTAAATATTTCTATAAAATAAGAATCATTATACCTATAACACTAGGCAAATAATACCAGTCATTATTAAGTAAAACTGTTAAAAAACAAATATGGGTTAATGTATGTAATTTGGAGGGTCAAATATATATTGAAGGATCTTTTTGCTCTTAAAAGATTCTGAGGAAGAGAAAACTCCTATTGTGTAATTAGGAAACCAAATAGAAATATGTGTCCTGTTTCTGAGTATCTCTGGTCAAGGGGTACCTTAGATCAACATTTTATCCCAATGATGGTCAGGAAGTTCTTCCACATATCTGACTGCAATCCCTCTTGCTTTATTTCTTAGCCTGTTTGCTTTTGCCCAGTCCCCTTAGATTTCTTCTTGCTGCTCCAAGTGTAGTTATTCTCTTGTCAGGGAGTGGTTTACCAATATTGTCTCAAACACTTTTGTGCTGGGACTTTAACTATATTGCTCTGATTTCCTAGCTCTGCCTAAAGAATATGTTAATTTATTTCCTGGAATTGGCAATGTCTTCTCCATAGACCTTGCTCATTATTTTTCTATTTAGAGAAAATATTTACACATTTAAATTCTTTTTCAAAATGTTCCCTTCTCTGATGGAAATATTCTGGAATTAGATAGTGGAAAGGGTTGCACAGCATGGTGAATATACTAAAAACCACTGAATTGTGCACTTCAAAATGGTAAGATTTCTGTTATGTGACTTATATTTCAATAAAATTTAAAAAAATAAGAAGCTTTGGTTTAAAAAAAAAAAGTTCCCTTCTTCGATGTCTTTTTGGTGGCCTAACTTGATTTTGTCTCCCGGATCAATGTGTTTCCATGTAAAACATTGCCCAAGCCAGCATCCAGGGAAGCCATGCTAGATCCCTAATCTGTGGAAATGTTTATCCCTACTTTATAGCTGGAGACCTGAGGCAAAAAGAGGCACCTGATTGACTCAGAATCACCCGGCTGCCATACACCCACACAGGGTTGATCAGACAGCACCAGCTGGCTGCTGCAGGTGAACTGAACTTCCAATGTCTGTCTTTAGAGTGTCCCCAACCTCCTTCTTCTTCGGGGGGACCTGCAGCCAGCCCTTGCCCTCTTCTATTTTTCCTTCCTCTGTTCAAGTTTGCCCCTGGAAAGGATCTTGTCTACTGTTGGCATGTATTTCAGATCAGGTACTACTGATCTCTGGAAGATTTTCGTTTAAAACTTACCTGTATTTAGGAACTGGAAGGGATTGTTCCCTGTAGAGGAAAGCAGGCACTAAAAAGCTGGTGGGGCAGCTCAGGGAGGGAATGATCTGGGTCTTCCCCAGAGCTCTTCCAATGCTGCCACATCGCTGCCATCTGGTCTACCTCTATCTAAAGCCAACAGTACATCTGAATAATGACTCCGTTCTTCCGTTCAGCTATCAATGACATTGATTCTGAGGCTGTACCACTCAGTGTGTGCAACACCCACAGTGCACGAGGCCATGTGGTCTACAGACCCAGTCTCTGACCCAGGCCTGCCGTCAGATTGCTGGCAGAACTTGGGTGGGTTATTTTGAGCCTCAGTATCCTTGTCTGCAGTCTGGCCACAGGAATCTCAATTTTATAGGATTCAATGGAAGCAAGTGTGGAGTTTCCAGCCTGCCCAGATTGCAGGGCCTTGTAAATTCCCTTTCCTCCCTGCTTTGTTGAAACCTCTGAGTATGGCCCATGTTCCCACTGAAGTTCCTGTCTTCAGTCTTAGTTCCTGAGGCATAAAAAAAGAAAAAGAAAGTGATCTTGGGAGGGCTGCAATTTGTAATGAGTCAGTGTGCCACATGGAATCTTAAATATGCTGCCTGTAGTGGGTTGAATTGCGTTCCCCAAAATATGTCCAAGTCTTAATCCTTAGTACTTGTGAATGTGAACTTATATGGACATAGGGTCTTTGCAGAAGTAATTAAGTTGAGATCATCTTAGGTGCACCCTAAATCCAATGACTGATGTCTCTTATAAAAGAAAAAGGAAAGGGAGATTTGAGACACAGAGACACAGAGGAGAAAGCCTTGTGAACATAGAGGCAGAGACTGGAGTTATGTAGCTACAAGCCAACGAATGTCTGGGATCACCCGAAGCTGGAAGAGGAAAGGAACGATTCTCCCCTAGAGCCTTCAGAGGGAGCATGGTCCTGATGACACCTTGATTTCAAATTTCTGGCCTCCAGAACTGTGAGAGAATAAAATTCTGTTGTTTTGTGTCACCAAACAACAATTTGTTAATTTGTCATAGCAGCCACAGGAAGATAATACACTGCCTGAAGGAAGGACAATCAATATGTACAGAGAAACTAGCATGTGTATTTGCTAGTGCATTCTCAACTGGGTGTGTCTAGAGCATCAGGAGAGGCAGGAAGCCTCCCAGCAGCCATCTGGTCTCTCTCCCCAGCTCCAGGCAGAGCTGGCATCTGCACATGGATGGTCCCATGCCACGCCCAGATTGCATGTGATGGAGTTACCGACTGTGATGCGTTATATGGGGGACATCTATAGACCTCTTCACATGGAGGCAGGATAAACACATGGCTCTATAAATGTTCTCCCAGAAAGATCTGGCCTGAAGCACTGTGGCAGGTGTGGTAATTACATCTCACCAGGAACACAGATTGTCAGTTACCACGCTGCTAAGCAGTAGCTGACAACTTTTTTCTTTGACCCAAAAATATCTTGAAATTCCTTTTGATGAAATAGGATCAACATTAATTTCCTTTTAATGCATTGTATCTATCAACTGAAATGGAAGAAGAAAGCCATTACCAGCTTTCATAGATAGATGATAGAGAGATATATGATTTTTCCCCAGGACTCACAGATGCAAATGGGAAGAAAAAGTTGCAATACTAAGTGTACATATTTTGAGGGCAAGATAAATAAGAACAAAGCCCTGCTGGCTTACATGGACAGCTCTGTATCTCTGCCTGCAGGGCTCTGGGTTGTGTGTGTGTGCCAGAGGGAAGCTGAGGTGGCCACCTCTTCACAATCTCTGTCCTATAGACAGTTGCTTACCCACCCCTCACCACTAGAGTAAATTCATTTGAAATACATAGCATCTAAAAGTGCTAAAATGTACAGTGGGCCCAAGTAGCAGTGATTCATCCCTATGAGGCCCTCAGCCAAAGTCAACAAGGAGAGAGCTGGGCTGCTGTCAGTGTCACAGCAGCTCATTGTTTACATACCAAAGGCAATATCACAGAGGTAGGGGTTGTTTGTATCCTCATGTTTGCTGACGGCCACTTTGGTACCGCAGCTCTGAGGTCTCCTTTGAAGGGAGAGGAATGTGTGCACGTTTTGATGGTGAATTCAACATCCTCTCCTCAGCTGAGCTAAAGGGCCTATTTTCCAAAATGATCCCATCTGACATTTAGATAACTCTGGATTCAGTCCATCCCTCTCAGAGGAGCTTACCAGTGGGACCTCTGTCTAAATGCTGGGAACAAGAGCAGAACAGCCAGCTGGTTTTCTCACAAAGGACTCTGAGTGGTACTCAGCCCACTCAATATCCTATCTGATGCCTTTTAATGGAGCAAATTCATGCTCGGTAATAAGCAGGAAGTAGATCTGTTATGCATTTTGCCATCGTTAACCAATCCCTGGATGAGTTTCTAAAATCTCATTGAAGGGAAATATTTGGACAAGATTGGGAAGGTGGAACTCAGGTTTCTCTTTGAATTTCTACTTGGGTAGAATCAAAGAAACCTGAACGCCTTTAGCATTTTAACCTTGTCCATGGAATATGTGACAATCCAGTGTGCATGTGTGCATGTGCACCCAGGTGCTTATACTGGAGGGTACAGTGAGTGCTTGAGTACTTATACCTTATAGTTGCTGATGCAAGATGGTTTAAAGACTTGACATTTTTCATCCATACATGTAATTTATTTGTTCAAGTTGGACAAAGTATGGACAAGAGCCAGAAAAATGATTGGAAGAGTGAGGTGAAGTTAAAAGAATTCAGTGTGTAGAGCTCAGGGAAACTGCTAAGGAGAGTTAGGAATGTGCCTCTGACTCAGGGCTGTAAATCCCCAAAGAGGAATCTGCAGGGCAGTAGAGGGCACCACTAAGAAGGAAATGGGCAGAAAGGAGTTGAGGTGCATCTTAGTCAGCTCAGGCTGCCATAACAAAATACCAGAGACTGGATGATTCAAACAATAGAAATTACTTTTCTTACAGTTCTGGAGGCTGGGAAGTCCAAGATCAAAGTGTCAGCAGGTTTGGTTTCTGATAAGAGCTCCTTTATGTGGCTTGAGACTGCCACATTTTTGATGTGTGTTTACATGGCTTCTTCTTTGTGAGTGCACAGAGACAGGGAAGGTGAGCTCTCTGGTGCCTCTTCTTATAAGGGCACTAACCCATTGGATCAGGACCCTGCCCTTATGACCTTATTTAACCATAAATACCTTCTTGTAGGCCCTATCTTCAAATACAGTCACATTGGAGATTAGGGCTTCAACATCTGAATTTGGAAGGGGGGACACAGTTCAGTCCATAGCAGAGTGAAAACTACAAGCAGTGGAACAGCCTCCCAGGAAAATAAAAGATCTAGTTCCACAATATTCTGGAGGGATAGGAAGGGCCTATTCTTGGCCCTTTGGAGATGTGAGGAAGGGCAGGGCAGACTAAAAGCTCTAGGTTGCTTGGAAACATCATTTGATGAATGCTTTAATCTGGTAATCTCTCTCTCTCTCCCTTCTAATGGATTACTAGTATATTCTTATTAGATGGACAGAACTAGGTTAGGAATGAGGGAAGGAAGGAAAGAAAGGAGGATGGAAAGAAGGAATGAAGGAAGGAAGGAAGGGAGAAATTAGAGCTAGTAGGACTGTGGGGTTGCAGTTACAATCCCCTGGGGGAAAAACCGGGAATGAGATGCTGTATTTTCTCTTGATCATGCAAGAAGTTACTGGCAATTTGTTCTGGCCAGCAAAACTTCTGATATCATGACTCCAGGTGACTGTGTAATAACCAATCTAGGAACAGAAATAGAATCTTTTTTTTCTGCCTGAAGAATTTTTTTTTCTGTCATTTGATTTAGAGGTCAAAGGCTATTCACCATGTCACTAAGAATTAGAAAACCTTGGGCTTTCCTGGTGGCGCAGTGGTTGAGAATCCACCTGCCAATGCAGGGGACACGGGTTCGATCCCTGGTCTGGGAAGATCCCACATGCCGTGGAGCAACTAAACCCATGCACCATAACTACTGAGCCTGTGCTCTAGAGCCCGTGAGCCACAACTACTGAGCCCGTGCGCCACAACTACTGAAGCCTGCGCGTCTAGAGCCTGTGCTCCACAACAAGAGAAGCCACCGCAGTGAGAAGCCTGTGCACTGCAATGAAGAGTAGCCCCCGCTCGCCACAACTAGAGAAAGCCTGCGTGCAGCAACGAAGACCCAACACAGCCAAAAATAAATAAATAAATAAATTTATATATTAAAAAATTGCTATATTTAAATAAAAAAGGAGAAAACCTTTATGAAATATTCATTAAACTTTTGAATTGAATGTGTGATAGAGAGGAAAGCTGGGCTGATTTATTTATTTCTTATTGGTATGCGGGATCTTAGTTACCCAACCAGGGATCAAACCCGCGCTCCCTGCAGTGGAAGCATGGAGTCTTAACCACCGGACCGCCAGGGAAGTCCCAAGCTGGGCTAATTTAAATCCCTACTAGACCTGTCTTAATGAGGTAACATGAGATATAAAAATTATAGCAGCAAAGACTTCTGTGGAAGCCATCACACCCAATGCTGTGAGCTCACTGATTGTCATCTCCCTGGTGGCTGAATGGGAATCAGGCCAAAGGGAATGCAAAGAAATGCTCCTCTATTACTCTGATTGTGTAGATCTCGTGGGCTTTTCAAAATGGCATGTGGGTCAGTGTTTACTGGATCCTGGACTAGCACATCCTCCTTCTGGCATCTTAAACAATCCCCAGGCTTGGTAGAAGCCCTTGATCTTCTCACTTAGAAAAGTTAGAAGTCAATGAATATTCACATCCCCACCTCACTTTTACCCTTATTTGCTAACCTGATCCTTGCCAAATTAGGCTGAAAAGAAAGCTGTGAGAATCTTGACCTTCCATTTTGAGACAAGTACCAACCTTTATATTAAAGGCTCTACAAATATTTGTGAATTTATCATGGGGACACAGAATTGGTGCAGGTGATCCCCTTCACTCAGCATGTGTATATATATATTTATATATAAAGTTTACATCATTTATAACGATAGATAAATAGAGATAGATAGATAGATAGATAGATAGATAGATAGATCAGTTGCCATGATGGACAGAGGAGGGGAAAAGACACAAACTCATCAGTCTGTGTCACATCATGGTAGAACACAAGGCTGGAATGTAGGTTCAACCCTTGTTGAGACCCAGCTGGTCTGACCTGGGGAAGGGCTTCCTCTCATTGAGTTTTAGGGTCTCTGTCCGCTAATCCAGAGAATGAATTCATCTTTACTAAAGACCCATCCAATCTTGTGATTCTATAATCATAAGTATGGTGATAAGATGCTCCTCTATACTTAGGTTGCCAGCTGGAGAGTGAATTCTGCTTTCATTTCCCATTTTGGTGATGGAGAATTTGAAGTCAGGCAAGGTTATGAGAGGCCCAAAGCAATTGGCGATGGAATCTAATCTCCAATTCAAGGCTTTGGATCCTGGCTTCCTGCTGCATTAACTGCTGTTTACAGTGTCTGCTGGCATCATATTGGGCTATCCAAAATGCTCTTCTGAATGACACCATTGACTGGGCAGAAATGTTGCACTATTAAAATATTTTGCAGAGTCTTCTCAATGAGATTTATACTCCTAGAGAGCAGAGATATTAGCAAGCATATAAGGCATATGTAGTATTGTTTTATTTAGTTCCTACTACCAAAAATTTTGAAGCAGTTTCACTAAAAACATAAGAATAACAATCTTAATACTCCAGGAGGAAAATTTGGGCAGAGAACTCTCTGAGAAGCACCCCCAAACTAATGGCTGGTGAAAATAAACTTCTCCTCTCTTCTCTCTACTTTCTTGATTTGTATTAAGTTTTCTCTTTTCTAACCTTTTTTTTTTCTTTCCCATCTACCTGGTTTAAAGCAAATTGAGACAGGTTTATGAAACTTAAATCCAAAGACATCCTAATGGATACATCATTTAATTCTCATGGCAACTCATTAGGTACAAACTATTATTATACACGTTTTACACATGAAGAAACTAGGGGCACAAAGAGGTTGAGAAAATTGCCTAAAGTCACACAACTGATAAATATGTGGAGCTGGAATTTTGATCAAGAAAGTCTGAATCCAGTGACTGTACCATTAACTATTATAATATATGCTGGTAAATGTGAAGCCAGATTTTTTTTTTTTGGCTGCACTGCGCAGCTGGCGGGATCTTAGTTTCCCCCAACCAGGGATTGAACCCACGCCCTCGGCAGTGAAAGCATGGAGTCCTAACCACTGGACTGCCAGGGAATTCCTGTGAAGCCAAATTTTAAACCATGTCTGTTTGATTTACACCTCACTGATCTTCACTACTAGGCTATGCTACTTGTGATAAAAATCATGATCATAATAATGACAATAACAGTAATTATTATAGCTGACATTTATTGAGCTTTTATAGTGGGCCAGCATTAGTCTAAATATTTTAATAAATTAACTCATTTAATCTTCACAAAAACCCTCTGAGGTTGGTACTACTATTATCCCCAGTTAAAAAACTCATTTCTATTCACATTTATAAGCTGAGGAACAGAGAATTTATTTTTAAGAATTTAAAAAATTTTTACTTATTTATTTTTGGCTGCGTTGGGTCATTGCTGCACATGGGCTTTCTCTAGTTGCGGCAAGCGGGGGCTACTCTTTGTTGCGGTGTGCGGGCTTCTCATGATGGTAGCTTCTCTTGTTGTGGAGCACGGGCTCTAGGCACACGGGCTTCAGTAATGGTGGCACGCGGGCTCAGTAGTTGTGGCTCACGGGCTCTAGAGCACAGGCTCAGTAGTTGTGGCGCATGGGCTTAGTTGCTCTGTGGCATGTGGGATCTTCCCGGACCAGGGCTTGAACCCATGTCCCCTGCACTGGCAGGCAGATTCTTAACCACTGTGCCACCAGGGAAGCCCAAGAATTTTTAATTAAGATACAATTCACATACTGTAAAACTTACCCTTTTGAAATGTAAAATTTAGTGATTTCTAGTCTATCCATTATGTTGCACAACCATCACCACTACATAACTCTAGAACATTTTCATTGCCTCCAAGAGAAAGCCTGTTTGCATTAGCAGTCACTCTCCATCCCCCCTGCCCCCCACCTCCTGGCAACCACTAATCTACTTTCTGTCTCTATAGATTTGTCCATTATGGACATTTCATATAAAAGGAATCATACAATATGTGTCCTTTTGTGTCTGGTTTCTTTCACTTGGAATAGAGAAAAACAGCTACCATTTATTGGTTGCCATGACTACCATGTCCTAAGCACTGTTATTTGGGACCTTTGTGTGCATTATCTCTAATTCTCCCAATAACCTTGTGTCAGAAACTATTATCTTCATTTTAATGAGGAGACTGAGTCACAGAGCTGTTCAGTAACTTGTATAAAGTGCAACAGCTCATAAATGGCAGAGATAAAATGCAAACCCAGGTCTATCTGTATACAAATCCCATACCCTTTGTACTCCAACCCTCTGCTTCATGGCCACGAGAATGTGGGCTAATAATGTGGTGGTCTTGAAGCCAGGGCAAAGGAGTCAAATTAGCCTGCTGGTGGTGGGAAGTATGACCCCAAGCTCTCCTGGACTTTGTGCCTTGTAGTGGGGTGGGGGTAAGGGGTGCCCCCCCCCTTCCTGAGCCTGTGCTCTAGATCTCAGTAAATTTGTCTGCTGAGGTCCTGCTTGACCTCTTCTCTCTGGAACTCCCTTGTGGCCCCAGCTGATGTGTAGGTTGAAGAGGTTGTAGGGTGGAATTTCTATATTTCTTCATCTGGCTTTGGGTTATGCATGGAATCATGATGAAGCAAGTTAAGACTTCTACAGAGGAAAGGAAAAAAATTGATGGAATCTCTTCAAGCATTCACCAAAGTCTGCAGCTTGGGCACATTTCCTTCTGAGATTCATTGAATGGGCACTAGCTCCCCTTGTGTGGATGGGCACCCAAGGCTGACAGCTCATATATGCCACCAGAGGAGGTTTGCCCAATGGTTTGGTGCACAGAGAGCTATTTATGCTGTTAACCTATACTGACATTTTCTCCCAACGTGAAGCTCTTTAGGGTGTGACCTGGAGGGATCTGGGGTAATGCACTTTAAAGAGAGAGGACTGGTTGATAAAGCTGAGATTTGCACTGTGCAGTGGTGATAATGATTCTTTGATGGCTTTGGAGGATTTCACATAAAAGAGAAAAATTTATCTCAAAGAACAGACTCCGAGAATGTTAGAGATGGAAGCGACCCTAAGACTAAGTATTCAGCCCTTTTTTTTAGAGACAAATACATTTACCAAGTCTAAGAAAGAGGTCTGGCACAGAGCTGGCGTGTGTGCGGTATCTGTGCGTGCCAACGGGACAGCCCACAGGGGTCATGGTGCTCTGGCTGCTACACCCAGTGAAGCCTTAGCCCCAGTGATCCCTGAATTTCAGTGACACACAAATATATCAGATGGTGCTTGTATCGTAGACTCTTTTGGCCCTTCATGCTGCCACTTCACTGGCTTTCTTTCATGAAAACATGCCCTCTGTAGGGTGGGCCCTTGTCACTTCCCAGAACACTGATGATAATGATGGCAATGACAATGACAATGACATCATCTCAGAAAACCCGGAGAGTGGTGGACATGACTTGTGCTCTAGTGATTTGCAAGGATGCCTTGGGGTATCAGACCCCCCAAGCTGCCACCTCAAAGCCACCCTTCTCACTCTAAAGGACCACTGGGGCAGCCTTACGGGGTGAAGGAGAAAGTGCAGGTCCACAGAGCAGAACCAAAATACCCAACAGTACAATTAGCTCTCCCCATGGACCAGGCCCAAGAGCTCTTTATTTATATGCTGTACAAAAGCAGATATTTATACTAACGCTTGTGGACAATGAAGAATTAAGTGTTTTCCATGCTCTGTATAAGAAGGCACAGAAATGGATGCTGCTTTTCTAGAAATAGTGCCTTCCAAAAAAGTTTGTTTCAATGATTTGGAAAATGCAGGTCCAAACAGCTCATTTCTTCAGATTGCTGAACTGACTTGCTGTTACTGCAGCTAAAGCCCTTTAAGAGTCACTGTTGGGTTCACAGAGGACGTGAGAAGGTGGCAGGAAAGAAGGTGTCTGAAGGGAAACCTTTGTCTTTTTGACATTGGGGATAGTGTGTCTCAGGCTCCCCCCTTTAACTTTTTATCTTGAGATAGTTTTTAGACTTACAAAAAGGTTGTGAAAATAGTAGAATTTCTGAATGTCCTTCGCCTAGCTTCCCCTTATGTTAACACCTCATATAACCATAGAATATTTATCAAAAGTAAGGCAGTAGGGCTTCCCTGGTGGCGCAGTGGTTAAGAATCTGCCTGCCAACGCAGGGGACACGGGTTCGAGCCCTGGTCTGGGAAGATCCCACATGCCGCAGAGCAACTAAGCCTATGCGCCACAACTACGGAGCCCGTGCACCACAACTACTGAGCCCATGCACCACAACTACTGAGCCCATGTGCCACAACTACTGACGCCTGTGCGCCTACAGCCTGTGCTCCACAACAAGAGAGGCCACTGCAGTGAGAAGCCCGCGCACCCAACGAAGAGTAGCCCCCGCTTGACACAACTAAAGAAAGCCCGTGTGCAGCAATGAAGACCTAACACAACCAAAATAAATAAATAAATAAATAAATAAATTTATTTTTTAAAAAAAGTAAGGCAGTAACATAAAAAAGAATGAAATGATGCCATTTGCAGCAACATGGATGGACCCAGAGATGAACATGCTAAGTGAAGTAAGTCAGAAAGAGAAAGACAAATATCATATGATATCACTTATATGTGGACTCTAAAATATGATAAAATGAAGTTATTTACAAAACAGAAATAGACTCACAGAAATAGAAAACAAACATGGTTACCAAAGGGAAAAGGTGCTGGGGAGGGATAAATTAGGAGTTTGGGATTAACACATACACACTACTATATATAAGATAGATTAACAACAGGACCTACTGTATAGCACAGGGAACCATATTCAATATCTTGTAACAAACTATAATGGAAAAGAATATAAAAAATTATATATATATATATATATATAATTAAAAGTATATATATATGTAACTGAATCACTTTCCTGTACACCAGAAACTAACACAACATTGTAAATTAACTATACTTAAATTAAAAAAAATAAAATAACAAAGAGGAATTAAGGTTCCTCTCCTCAAAATTTTTATCTCATTGCATCAACTATTAAGAGCATTTTTTATTTAAATATATAATCATATAAAGGTTTTTAAAATGTCAAAAAAAAGTAAGGCATTAACCTTGATACAATACTATTAACCAAACTACAAAATTTCTTCTGAGTTCATCAGTTTTTCCACTGAAATCCTTTTTCTGTCCCAGGATCCAATCTGGGATTCCACATTGCATTTGTTGCCTTAGTAACGTCACGTCTCCTTAGTCACCTCCTATCTGTGACAGTTCCTCAGACTTTGTCTTTCATGACCTTGACATTTTTGAAGAGTAGTGGTCACCTATCTTGTAGAATGTCCCCCAATTTGGTTTTGTCTGATGTTTTCTCATGATTAGAATAAAATAGAAATATGTCTCATGATCAGTTAGAAATAAATTGAAGTTGGAGGGGTGGCCCTTTGGGGGCTACACTTAAGAAAGGGAAATTACATTTCTCTGGCATCTTGCACCCTTCCTCAATGCTCTCTGTCCATCTCCAGTCCTCTTCTTTCTACCCTTAGTGGGGCCAAGATTTTCTAAGCACTTGCTCTGTGTCCAACCCAGTCATGGAGGCATGGAGCACTGCAGAAGAAAGGTGCCTTTTAAATTTTTCACTTTTTTTTCACAAGTGTCCTCAAACTCTAGGAAGGAATTCCAATCTCCTACATTGAGACTACACGGAGGCAGTATAGTGCTCCTTTTGAAAAGATTTGAGCAGAGAGGCAGTTCCTCCTGCACCTGAAATTCATTACATTACTTATTGTGTGAAAAACGGTGATGCCCCATCAGCAAACTATTAAACTTGCAATGTGTGTACTACATTTTGGGGAAGCTTCCTGAAGTTGCCTCCTTAATTGAGTGATGTGGTGTTTCATCTCAGAGGTTCTGATATTTCCTACTCTTGGTGGAGGGAGAAATAGTAACTCAGTTTTTTTGGAGTTTCAAGGGAGATGAGAAGTATTATGAAATCATCAACGTTGAAGCTCAGAACATGATCCTTCCAAATGATGCCACTGGCTAAGATTTATTATCTTTTTCTGAAAAAATTTGGGGATTTTTTTCATAGCTCTATTGAGCATTAATGCTAGAAGATGCTGTTCACAGTCCTGCCATTTTACACGAGATCACTGAGACCAGAGAGGGAAAAACAACCGATTACTCAATCAATGAAATCTCTATTGCCCATTTTCTAGGTGCTCAGTTCTGTACTGGTTGGTATAAGGGCATATAAGTTTATAGAACATGATTTCTATCCCTAAAAAGCTTAAAGATCCAGCATGGGAATGATTACTACTCCATTTAAAGTGACAGTGAACAAGGCAGGATAGTGTGTTATGGTGTTGATGTCATAAGAATTAATAGACAACTGCAGTAAAAGCTTGAAAAGGCCTTAAAGGGGAGGATCTTTAAAACTGAGCTGGATCTTTAACAATTGATAGGATTTGGAGAGATTAAAAAACCAGACTGTGGAAGGCCCCAAAAGCCAGGCAGAAAAGGTTGGAGGATTTGGGGCACACGAGGGAAATAGTGTTTATAGATGTTTAATCTGCCTAGGATGTGCAGTGGGAGTCATTGCCAGGTGAGTGTAACATTTATTCTGGGCCTCCCGGAGGCAGTGCCAAAACACTGTGGTCCACTGGTGAGACTAGGAATCAGGTAGGAAAGGAAAGCTGCTGTATGGAGCAAGTGAGAGAGAATTTGGGGGGTAAATGTATCTCTGAGTGTTTTGGGCCAGCCACAACCCAAAAGAGGGAGAGTGGTGCACCTAATCCTAGACCATTTAGCTCTTCTGTAAAACCTTGGTGCCTCTGACACCAGGTGTCCCACTTCTGGGGCGGGTATGTGCGGTCCTGAAGGCTCTGTGACTTCGGAGAACAAACCGTCTCTAAAAGAGCTCAGGCTGTAGACTTTGCTGATTAAAATCAGGGTCTCCAGAAAAGGGAACCCTCCTACACTGCTGTTGGGAATGTAAATTGGTGCAGCCACTATGGAAAGTGGTATAGAGGTTCCCCAAAACACTAAAAATAGAGTTGCCGTATGATCCAGCAATCCCACTCCTGGGCATATATCCGGAATTGTCCAGAAATCCACTTTACTTTTTTGCATCTCAGATGTTTGCCAAAAACCTTTGTTTTCATGGAGAACACAAGCTCAATAAAAATATAATTGCAAACTATAGGTAGCTTTAGAAAAACTTAACCATAATAGTAATGATAATATGCACCATTTATTTAGTGTATATGCTATGACCAAGAGCTGAGCTGGATGCTCTACATATGATATGTCCATTTTCCCTAAAAATCGCACAAGGTGAGAATTACTGAACACAATTTACAGGTGAGGAAACTGAGTTGCAGATGTGTGGAGCTACTATCCAGGTCCCACAGATAGCAGTGGTGATGGGATCCTAATTCGAATTTCTTGGGCTTCAAATGACTTGTTCTTTGCCCTATCCATAGATGTTTCTCATTTCCACTCACTAAGTGCTGGCCCTTCAAGTTGGTCTGGTTAAGAGGCTGTATTTATTTTTCAGAAGCTGTAGCCAGACCATGAAGCCTTCCTTGTGTTCCTTTTTCAGAGCTGGTTTTCAGAAATACACAAAGAAATCAGCCCTGCCCTTTCCAGCCATAGCCTGTTCAAGGATCAGTGGTATTTGATCTTTGGATTCCCTACCCTACGGACCAGATGTGAATCTAAACATCATCCGAAGAGTTCCCATAATGAAAGTTCATACTCAAAAACACCCTTTTGCCACGGTTGTAAATATTTGGGATACTTATGCTTTGGGATTCGAAGGCAGTTTCAAAAACAAGTGTTCCAGAAATGGCTTCAGTACTGGTAACACCATTGAGATCCTAAGATGACTGCTCTAAAAATGAACAAACCCATTTGGAAGTTGAAGTGCCGACAAGGTGACTAAAAACAAGATATGATCCCCTCACCATCTCCTACTCCAACCAAGTTAGTACTCCATATCTGTAAAACGAGTGGAGTGTAAATTGGTGTGTGTGTGTGTGTGTGTGTGTGTGTGTGTGTCAGGTGGGTGTCCTCCAAGGTAATGAACAACAGGAGACTGAGAGAGAGATGTGGAATTATCCTGCTACCTGAGCTCCTTGCCCTAAACCTAGACCAAAGGGTTTTTTTTTTTTAGATTGATAAACAAGGACATTTAATTGTTTCCATTTAAATTTCCTTTGTTATAACCAATGCTAATTTTCATGTTTATAGGACATTTATACTGTTTATGTCTTTTGCCCACTTTTTATTGGTGCATTGGTTCTTTTTTGTTTCCTCTATAGACTTATGTCATAATGATGACAACCTTTTCCCATATTTGCTGCATGAAGGTTTTCTCAGTTTTCTTTCTGCCTTTCAGCTGTCTTTATGGTGGTATGGTGGATATTGTTATTTTCCACCGAAATTTGTTCTCGCCTTTTCCATAGTCTAGTATAGCTGGGCATGTGGCTACCTAGCTAGGGACTACATGTACTACTCCTCCTGTAGTTAAGTGGAGCCGTAGGGCTAACTCCTTGCCAACGGAGTGTGAGCAGAAGTGCTGGTTGCCATTGTCTGACTAGGTCTTTAAGATAGTGGGAGTGCTTCCTTCCTACACTTCCCCATGCTTCCCAGCTGGAAATCCGGACGTTAGACTGAAGGTTTTTAACCTTTATTTTTTGCCCTATGAACCCCCAGCTGCTGCTCTGGTTGATGTGGAAACGGGAGTGGGGGGAGGTCAAGCCCCACCCACACAGACTCTTGCTAGCTGTGGGCAAGTACTTGCCTAGCACAGATTATGTGTTTAGGAGGCAGCAGCTCCAAGAGGAGTTGAAAACCCAAAGTTCTGCTTGCACTGTAACCTCTACTACACTATATGACCTGGAGCTGCTGTCAGGGTTGGGCTAGATAAGCCTTAAAGCCTTGGTTCTAAAATTCCTTTGATCTCTTTATTGCATTAAACACAGAAGTATAGAAAAAGATGTGTCTTAGAAAAAGTAACGTCATGCATAGCCCTGTTCCTGAAGAGGGGTGGAGAATCCGATTGAAAGGCAGGTTGGGACTACATTGTGAATGGCCTTGAAAGACAACTGAAAATGTTTGCACCTTACCTTATTGCCAACGGGAATCACTGAAGGTTTTAGACTAGGGCAGTAGGGCTGAGGAAAGTTTTAGATAATAGAAAAATATATCCCCAGAAAGAAAGGGTAATAGGATAAGGACACTATGGAATGAATCAGGAAGGTCTTCTTGGCAGACTCTAAAAGATTTCACCTGTACCTCTTCTGTTTTCATAGATGCATTTGTTTTGTTTTTAATAATGTAGCATTGAATATCACGATTTACAAGTTTTTATTTGAAAAAAAAAAACTACCAAGGAGGAAACTACTGTTTCCTCCTTATTACTCTTTTTTTTTGGCGGGGTGGGTGGGGATAAATGATATATTTTAAATGTCTTGTCAGAGAGAAGGAGCCATTCAGTATAAGGCTGCTGGCTTTGCTCTCCCTAGGGAAGTAGGGTGTCTAGAGTCAGAACGCTCCAGCTCCTTTATGGGAATCAGTGATGTTTGAGGGATAAAATAAAGTGATCTGCTTGACATTTATTTAATAGGAATAAGTTTATTGATAGCTTCTAAAATAAAATCTGGCGCCACTCCTCACCAAACTGTTCACTCTTTCTATGCCTCCATTTTCTCATCTGCAGGGTTGAGCTAATGAAAGTACCTACCTCACAGGGTTACGAGGATTCAATAATGTGATTTTTTTAAAGTGGGACTTTTCATTGTTCAATAAATGTGGATGAGAGAAGAATAAATCCCAGATGAGTTAACAATGAACATATTTTTAAAGATACTGAATATATAAAGCATCTTTACTAACAGAGAAGAAAAAGTACAGAGAAATGGGCTAAGGACACAGTTCACCAAGTACAAACAGTTATTACATGGAGTACATAGCCCTTTAACTTGGAAGTGTCACTTCTGAGGAAATGGAGATGCAATGACGATATACTCATAGGATTTCATTCTTAAATATTAAGAGTATACATGGTGGAATTATGGATGAACTTTTTTTTATTGATCTGGATCTTCTTATTCCTCTTCTCCGTCTAACAATAAATATGTATTACTTGTATAACAGTTTTTCTTTTTTTCAGAGAAAAGTTGTCCTGGATAAAATGATGAAAATAAAGAAGTTTTGCTTCACTTTGTGAAATGTTTCCTTTTCCACACTACCTCTTCCCTCCTGCCAGTCCAATTCTCCACATGGTTTCAAAGATTCAGCCCTAACTCTTAGGCATACCTGGTTCCTAATCCCAGTCACACGCAATTTCACTATCCTTCAGCCATTGTGGTACTTCTAAACTTTATCAACTGCTTCTAGTACTCGTTGCTATTGGCTAAAAGGAGTGGATGTAGTTATATGAGGCAATCTCTGTTAGTCTATAGATAAGTTAGAATGCAGTCTCTGCTGATGATGGAAAGGGGTTCAGCTGTTTCACCTTTACAGAGAAAAGGTGGCACTGTGCATTATGATTGATTCACA
Source organism: Balaenoptera acutorostrata (assembly GCF_949987535.1). Taxonomy (NCBI): domain Eukaryota; kingdom Metazoa; phylum Chordata; class Mammalia; order Artiodactyla; family Balaenopteridae; genus Balaenoptera; species Balaenoptera acutorostrata. The sequence goes on from NC_080085.1 coordinate 43,187,996, forward strand.
TGTCCTGAGTAAGATGGAGCATTTCCAGGAGTCACAATGGGAAACCCCTGGCATTCCTGCCAGCAGCCTCCATGGTTACTCCCTTGGAGGACATGGCAAGTCTATTACAGCAGTCTTTCCAGCTGAGCCCTAGCGCATCATCCGAATCCTGACCCAGGATTCCTGAGCACAGTGCTTTATTCTAGCTCCTCAGAGTATCATCTTAGCTTGTTAGAGATGCAAGTTCTCAAGCCCCACATCAAATTTACTGAATCAGAATCTGGGCTTCATGTTTGGGAAGTCTTGGAGAGTATACAGCTCTGGCAGAGAATTACCTAAATATAACCCAATCACCCATTGCATTGTTTCATCAAGCATGGTTTGAAGTCAGTTTGTATTAAATCACCTAGGATGTTTATTACAAAAGCTGATTCCTAAGTTCCTCCTGAGAACTTAGGATGATGCCAGGAATCTGTGTTTTAAACAAGTGCCCCAGAGAATTCTTAAATGTAAACTGGGTGGTGCGGGGTGTTCAGATCTAACCTGGCTGGGCCTCTGGAAAGCAGTGCTTTCCTTCTAACATATGGGACAGGGTTGGGTGGGGCTGGGGTGTCCCTAGGTATCCGTTGATAAAGGTCCTGGCCTCTCTGAGGACAGGCCAAGGCATAAATTATCCAGTGTGTGAATGTGGAAAACAAAGGCTGTAGAGTAATACACCATTTACTAGGTGAATGTAGCTTTGCTGAACCATAACTGTAACATAATGATAATCACACCTGACTTGAAATATCATGGGGAGAGTTCCATTAAAAACTGTATTTAAAACTTCTGGTGCATAGTAGGTGCTCAAGCTTTCGTGTCTATTGCTGTATACTATTATTTCCATTTATTCATCATTCTGAATATATGATCAATAATAAACAAATAGATAATATTGAGTGTTAATTATATACCAAGTATAATGTGAAGCATTTTATATACATTATCTCATTTATTCTTCACAACAACCCTACTGGGATGATACTATTATTCTCTTCATTTGACAGATAAAGGGAATTGAAACATGAGGATGGGCCAAATGTTCTGAGGGTCTTTAACCCTAGACACTGTCAAATATTCCAGGCACCAAGTGAGTTTGGTGAAGGAAAATGATGTATGAGACAAGGTCTTGGAATAAAAGTTTTTATAATTTTGAAGCATGCCACAAATAACTAAGAAGAAGAAGTATCCAGAAGTTCCAAGGGGTGTACAGAGAATGTCATAAACTTTCAAAGGAAGAAGAGGTCACTTTCAAGCTCAATGATCAGGGCAGATTTCATGAAGAAGGCACCTCTTAAATGTAGCCTTGAAAGATGTAAGGGTCCTGGTAGGAAGAAATTGAATGTTACTACATGGAAAGTATAAAGATCTTAAGTAGGATCTGGCACAGAGGAAATGTTCAGTAACTATCAGCTATTATAATGTATCTATACTACTACTATCAGTATTATTAGTACCATTACCCTTAGAGAGGAGAGAGAGTAAGGGCTTCTACAGAAGCCACATGATGGGTACAAATCCACTAATTTCACCTCACCTAGAATTCATCTGTCTCTCCAAGAGGTTATTCTGAGAAACTTCATAAAAGACTACATTTTAGATATGAGTTCCCTTCCTCAACAAGCCAGTCTGTTCACTGTCTGAAAAGACCATGAGAGGTGGGTGTGATGTGACTTTTTGTAAACTCATCCACATCTTGCTGCCTAGACCATGTAGGTGACTACATGGAAGTAGAAGGTGACTACTTCCCTCAGACTATCCCCTGGGATTGAGGGTCACACCCACAGTCCAGAGGGTCACATCCCCCTTGAACTGATCTGTGGAGACATCATTGTTGGGAATTTCTTCTGTGTCTCCTGAAATCAGCCATAGAATGGGTCCCCATCTCTCAGAGGATAGACACGATCCGTCCATCTTGTCCTGAAATGTTGGGGTCCACCTCACCTCAAGCCTCACTGGCACCCCAAATAATCCAGGACTTGTGGGTTTTGGAGCCAGGAAGCCCTCATTTCAAAGCCTGGAGCTCTCAAGTCCTGGTTGTATGACCTTGGGCAAGTCACCTGTCCTCTCTGAGTCTCAGTAAAATGCCCATCTTTGAGGGTATCTATGCATCTTAGTGACGTGTGCCAAGTCCCTGGCTCCTGGCCACTTTCCACAAGAATTTTCTGAGCACCTGCTATGTGCCCAAGTACTGTTCTAGGTGATGGGGATACCACAGAGAACAAAACCAACAGGGTCCCAAATTTCATAGAGTAGGTCAGTATATGTATAGCACATCAGAGGGTAGCAAGTGCTACATAGAAAGATTAGGCCAGGTCAGGGGAAAAGGCATACTGTGGGGTGGAGGGATGTACTTAAGGTGGGCAGGGAAGGCCTCACTGATAGGTCATTTGAGCGGAGACAAGAGGGAAGTAATACTAGAGAGAGTCACACTCTGACCTCAGGGTTTTTATCCTGGATGCTTCCGCTGCCTGGGACACTCTGCCTCCAGAGAGCCCCATGGCTGAGTCCCTAATCTCCTTCAAGTTTCTCTGCTTCATACTTCCTTCCTGGTGAAGCCTTCTCAGACACTTCCTTTGGAAAATAGTTGCACACCACAGTCGGTCTCTGCCTCCTCACCCTATTTAATTTCTCTCCATAACACTCATCACCACCTGGTATATATTTATTATGTACTGGTTCAATAACTGTCTCTAAAAGAGAGGTTGGCAGACTACAGCCATTGGCCAAAACTGGCCCACTGTCTGTCTTTGTAGATAAAGTTTTATTGGAATGCAGCCACACTTGTCCCTTTGCATATTGTCTGTGGCTGCTTTCCCACTACAACAGCAGAGTTGAGTAGTTGTGACAGAGACCATATGACCCTCTTAGCTTAAACTATTTGCTATCTGGCCCTTTACAGAAAAAATTGGCTGACCCCTATTCCAGCATATAAACCCTGTAGAAGCAGGAACTTTGTTTTATTTATAGCTGTCTTCCCAGGTCGCAGCACAGTGCTTGGCATATAGAAGACCCTCAATAAATATTAGGTTGCTGAGTGAATGAATTAATACAGGAGAAGTGTGATTGGAATAACTAGAAAACTAGGCCTGGCTTGAGTCAGATCTTGAATGCTGTGCTAAAAGGGCTTGGCTGTTCTCTGATGGTGGTGGAGGTGTCCTACAAGGAGGAGAGTGAGGGAATCTCTCCAGGGTCTGTCCATGAAGAGGTTAAACAGCTGTTTCTACCATGAGATTGCTATTATTCATGACAGCATAGATATTAGAGGTATCCTATGTAAAGTATGGGCATGTGGGCACCATTGACTGACATTTGGTACTATTATTCTAGGCAGAATAGAGGTTGTTTAAGGGCAGGACACCCAGGGTCACAAAGTATATGAATACTGCTTCCCCCACAGACTAGCTGTAGAGCCTGGAAAATTTAACGAACTTCTCTATACCTCAGTATTCCTCATCTTCAAAACAAAATATTAACAGACCCACCATCACTGGGTTGTTTGTGGATTTAAGAGGTTGTAAAGCATTTGGATCAGTTTCTGGTACGTAGGAAATTCTTCATGAATATTAGCTGATATTAGCGATTCTCCATTATTAACAACTCTCCACGATGCCCCCTCCCATGTGTGTATTATTATCACAGTGTATGATGTTGTATAGTAAAGAATTTAACCTCACCCTGAGAGGTCTGGCCTTTGCCCTTGGCTTCTGGAAGATAATATCTAGGCCTTGGAATGTCATGTGTGATAGGAATGTCTTTGTTCGATTGGGAGTCTTAGTCCGGACAGATAGTAACTATGTGATTTAGAGTGGGGGCTTTGAGCCACACCAGCAGTGTGATTTAGTGTGGGGGACTTTTGGTCCAGCCAGAAGATAACTATGTGATGTACAGTGGGGACTCTGAGCCACACCAACAACATGATGAAGGGTGGGGGCTTTGGGTCATGCAGCTTGACCTCCTGAGGGCTGGAAACTGAGATCAGCCAAGTGGGCAGGCAACTAGGCCTACAAGATGGGGCCCCATTGAAGGCTCTTGACACCAAGGCTTGGGTGAGTACCCTGGTTGGCAAAATTCCATGCTATTGTCACACATCAATGCCAGGAGAGTAACGCTGTCTTGATTCCATGAAAAGAGGACAACCGGAAGCTCTGCATTTGATATCCTCCTGGATCCTGCCCTGTTCATCTCTTCCCTTAGCTGATTTTAATTTTAATCTGTATCCTTTCCCTGTAATAAACTGTAACCATGAGTATAGCAAGCTTTCAGTGAGTTCTGTGAGCCCTTCCAGCAAATGATTGAAACTGAGGGTGGTCTGGGAAACCCCCTGAACTTGCAATTGCTGTTAGTAGTGACAGTGGTCCTGTGTGGACTTTTCCCTCTAGCTTCGCAGTTGGCTATCTTTTTGCAAATGTGCAGAGTGGGGGCCTCCTTGTACCCCAGGCCTCTTCCCCACCTGCCGCTTGAGAGGTACCGTGTCCCCACATATCTTCCCCAGGAGACCTACACCCTCCTCGGCCTCTCTCTGTCTCTGAAGCTGACAGAAGGGACAGGGCCACCACCTCATCTCAGGGGCACCATCTCATAAGGGCCACAGGACTGGGCATTTCTGACAGAAATGGGGATCTGGGAGTGAGGAGGATACATGTTTCCCTTCTTTCTTTTCTAGAACTATGTGATGAGTGCCCCTATCCTCATGCTGTGGCCTCACACTAGGGCCACAGAGGTGAACAGACAGGGCCTACCCTAAGGGGAGTGAGGTCCCTATCCCGAGGGGAAGAAAAACACATCAATACATAATAAGGACAACAATCATAATATTAAAAATTAGCAAAACAGTGTGTTCCTCCTATGCTTGTGCACACAGCTCTGTGCATATGTGCAAGTGTTTCTTTAGGACACATTCTTAGAAGTGGAATTGCTGAGTCAAGGTAGTTTATTCACTCAACAGACGCCTAATGAACACGTATTGAATACCAAGCACTGTTCTAGGTGGTGGACAACTGTTATTCTCTTGGGCGTGAGGTCCCTGAGCTCTTAGCAGTTTTTTCTCCAGACTGTAGTAAGGACCCTGACCTGCTCAAGGGTGTCTGTTCAGAGTTTGCAGTGTCTAAACGGTTATGGGGTCTCTGTCTTGGGTATGTCATTTCTGAACGCTTTGGGAGTTTGTGTTCCAGGAGGTGAAGTCTCTGGGCTATTTGGGGGATCATTTCTCCAGTGGATGAGGTCTCTGAGATTTGGGGGGATCTTTTTCAGGGTATAAGGTTTCTTTTTCTCCCAGCTTTATTGAGATATAATTGACATATAACATTGTGTAAGTTTAAGGTGTATAACATGTTGATTTAATACATTTATATTTTGCAAAATGATTACCACCATAGTGTTGGCTAACACTTCCATCCCATCACATAGTTACCATTTCTTTTGTGTGGTGAGAACATTAAAGATCTACTCTCTTAGCAACTTTCAAGTTTATGATGCAGTATTATTAACTATAATCACTATGGTGTATATTAGATCTCCAGAAATCGTTCATCTTATAACTGGCAGTTTGTATCCTTTGACCAATCTCTCCCCACCACCCCCGCCCCTGGTAACCACCATTCTACTCTCTGTTTCTCTGAGTTTGGCTTTTTTAGATTCCACATATGTGATATCATATAATATTTGTCTTGTCTTTCTCTGACTTATTTTACTTAGCATAATACCCTGAAGTTCCATCCAAGTTGTTGCAAATGGCGAGGTTTCCTTCTCTCTTATGGCTGAATTCTATCGATCTACCTATCTATCATCTATCTATCTATGTATCTATCTATCTATCTATCTATCTATCTGTCATCTGTCTATCATCTATCACCTATCCATCTTCTTTATCCATTCATCCACTGATGGACATTTAGGTTGTTTCCATACTTTGGCTATTGTGAATAATGCAGTAATTGAACATGGGGGTGCAGATATCTCTTTGAGATCCTGCTTTCATTTCCTTTGGATAAATGCCCAGATGTGAGATTGCCAGATCATAGGGTAGTTTTATTTTGAATTTTTTGAGAAACCTCCATACTGTTTTCCACAGTAGCTGCACCAATTTACATTCCCATCAACAGTGCACAAGGGTTCCCTTTTTTCCACACCCTCACCAACACTTGTTATCTCTTGACTTTTTGGTGATAGCCATTCTAACAGGTGTGAGGTGATATCTTTTTGTGGTTTTGATTTCTCAGCGTGTGAGGTTTCTAAACAGTTTTCGGGGTTTGTTTCTCAGTGTGTGAGGTCTCTGAGTTCCTTGAATGTCTTTGTCCCTGGTTGTAATGTTTCTGAGCTTTTTGGAGGTCTGTATGCCAGGATGTGAGATCTCTGCATTCCTGGGGAGTCTGTGTCACGATGTATCTGAGCCATTGGCAGGTCTGTGTTCACATATGAGCTGTCTGTCTATTTGGGGGTCTATATCCTGGGTTTGGGGTCTCCTAGCTATTTAGTGTGGTCTGTGTGCAGGACTGGAGGTCTCTGGACTCTTTGTGGGTTCTGCATCCAGGATTTGTGGTCTCTGAACTCAGAGTGTGAGTTCTCTGAGATGTTTAGGGGTCTATGTCAACATGTGAGATCTATTAGCTGGTTAGAGTCTTTGTTTTTGAGTGCCCTGAACTGGTTGGCTGACTCCCAGGGTATGAGGTCTCTGGCCATTTGGGAGTATGTATTCTTGGTGTATGATCTGTGAGACAGTTTTGGGTATGTGTCTAGGATATGTCTGTCTGCAGGTCTCTGAGCTGTTTCTGTATCTATTTTCAGACTGTGAGGTCTCTGAGGTATTTGGGGAGCCTGTATCCAGAGTGTGATGTGTCTGAACACTTTGGGTATCTGTGTTCGATGGAGTGAATCCCCGGAGCTATTTGGAGATCTCTGTTTATGAGCTGTGTGGGCATCTTTCTCCAGAGTATGAGATCTCTGAGCAGTTCGGGGGTCTGTGTCTAAAGTGTGAGTTGTCTAAGCAGTTTGAGGGTCCTCATCTCAGAATATGAGGTCTCTAAATTGATTGTAAAATGTTTAATGTCTGTCTGCTGTTTGGGGATTTGTGCTTAGGAGTGACATCTCTGAACTCTTTGGTGGTCTGTGTTTCAAGGTATCAGTGTGAAGTATTTCAACGTCTGTGTTCAGGGTGTAAAGTGTCTAAACACTTTGAAGGTCTGTGCTCCAAGTTTGAATCTATGGTATTTGGAGTTCTGTATTCAGGGTGTGAAGTTTCTGAACTTATTAAGGGTTTGGGTTCCAAAGTTTGAATCTGAAGTATTTCCAGTCTGTGTTTATGGTGTGAGGTCTCCGAAATCATTGAAGATGTTTGTCCCAAGGTTTGAGTCTAATGTATTTGGGGTCTGAGTTCAGGATCTGAGATTTTAAACACTTGAATGATCTGTGTTCTAAGATCTAAGTTTGAGGTAATGGGAGATCTTTGTTCAGGATGTGTGGTCTCTGAAATCTATGAGTGTCTATTTCTTGGGGTTTGAATATAGCATACTTGGGGGTCTCTTTTAGAGCATGGGGTCTCTGAACTATCAGAGGGTTGGTGACGAGGTTTGAATTGGAGGTATTTGCAGTCTGTGTTTAGTCTGTGAAGTCTCTAAACTTTTAGAGGGCCTTTGTTCCAAGGTTTTAGTGTACGTTATTTGAGCCCTCTGTTTAGGGTGTGAGGTCCTTGAATTTTTGACGGGTTGAGTCTGTGTTTGAGCATCTGTGTCTAGGGTGTGCAGTATTTGAATTTTTAGAGTGTGTTCCAAGTTTGGGTTGGAGGTATTTGGGGTTTGACTTCAGGGTGTGAGACCCTGGCTCTTTAAGGGTCTGTATTCCAAGTTTTCAGGGTCTGTATTCTGAAGTACTTAGAGGTCTGTGTTCAGAGTGCTAGGTCTCTGAACTCATTAATACAGACTCTGAACTTGGTCAGTATTCCAAGATTTCAGTTTGAGGTATTTTGGGATCTGTGATCAGGGTATGAGTTCTTTGAAATCTTTGACTTTGTGATCCAGGGTTTGAGTCTGGGGCATTTGAGCATCTCTGTTCAAGATATAAAATCTCTGAACTCTTTGAGGATGTGTGTCCCAAATGTTTTGTCTAAGTTTTTGGAGGCTTGTGTTCAGAATGTGAGGTCTCTACACTCTCCGAGGGTCTGAGTATCAAGGTTTGAATTCGAGGTATTTGAGAGTCAATATTTAATGGTGTGATGTCTCTGAAAACTTTTGAGGGTCTGTGTTTTAAGGTTTGAGTGTTGTATTTGGAGGTCCAAGTGTGAGGTTTCTGAACTTTTAAGGGGTTACCAAGGTTTTACGAGTCAGTTATTTAGTGGCATTTTTTAGGGTGTGAGGTGTCTTAATTTGTAGGTTTCTATACCTCAATATTTGGGTCTGAGGTATTTGGGGGTCTGTAGTCAGGGTGTGAGATCTCTGAACTTTTAGAGGGTCATTGTACCAAGTTTTTCCTGTGAGTTATTTGGGTTCTGTGTTCAGGAGTGGACCCTCTGTCCTATTTGAGGGTTTTTTTTTCAATTTTTGAGTCTGAAGTGTTTGGGAGTCCTGTTCAGGGTGTGTTGTGCTTGAACTCATTGAGCTCTGTGTCCTAAAGCCTTAATTGGAAGCATTTGGGTCTAATGTTCAGGGTGAGATGTCTCTGAACTTTTAGAATCTTTGTTCCAAAGTTTTTAATGTGAATTACTTAAAGCTTGAGGTCAGTGATTTTTTTTTTTAGAGGGTCTCTCTCCCAAGCTCGGGTTGGTGGTATTTGTGGTTTTAGGGTGTGATGTCTCTGAATTCACTGAGAGTCTGTTTTACAAGGTGTGAATCTGAGGAAATTGGTGGGGGGTTAGTGTTCTGGTCATGAGGCCTCTCAAATTTATGAGGGTCTGATTTTTAATATTTGAGTTTGAGGCGTTTGGGGATCTATATTCGGGATGTATGGCCTCTGAATTATTGAGGGTCTGTGTCCCAGGGGCTGAGTTTGTAGTATTTGGCAGTCTGTTTAGACTGTTAGTTCTCAGAACTCTTGGAGAATCTTGGTTTTAATGTTTGAGTCTGAGATATTTATGAATTTGTGTTCAGGGTGTGTGGTCTCTGTATGCATTGAGGCCTGTGCCCCAAGGTTGAAGACGAGGAGGTTGGGTGTCGGTATTCAAGATGTCAGGTCTCTGGATTTTTACTGTGTCCTAGTGTTTGAGTCTGAGGTATTTGGGGGTCCATACTCAGAGTGCAAGGTCTCTGAAATCTTTGAGAGTATGAGTTACAAGGTTTTAGTCTGAGGTATTTGGGGGACAGTGTTCAGGTAGTTTGGCTTCTCAAATCTTTGATGGTCTATATTTTAATGTTTGAGTGTGACATATGGGGGATCTGTATTCAGGGTAAGAGGTCTCTGAACTATTGGGGTTCTGTGTCCCACGATATGAGTCTGTAGTGTTTGGGACTTTTTTTTAAAGTGTTAGGTCTCTGAACTCTAGGGATCTGGGTTTTGTTACTTGAGTCTGAGGTTTGGAGATCAGTGTTCAGGGCATATGGTCCTTGACTCTTTGAGGATCTGCATCCTAAACTTTCAATCTCAGGTACTTGGGGGTCATTGTTCAGTATGTGAGGCCTCTGAACTTCTAATTTCTTTTTCTTAAGGTTTTAGCATGAGGTTATTGGGGTCAGTGTTCAGGGTTTGTGGTCCCTGAATTCTAAGAGGGTCTGTGTACCAAAGTTTGAGTCTGTGATATTTGGGGTTCTGAGTTCAGGATGTAAGGTCTCTGAAATAATTGAGTCTACTTCCAAATTTTGAGTCTGAGGTAGTGTGGGGTCTCCAAGGTGTAATGACTGAAGTTTTAGGGTCTGTGTCACTAGTTTGAGTTGGAGGTATTAGGGGTCTGAGTTCAGGGTGTAAGGTCTGTAAACTCTTTGTGGGTCTGTGTGCCAAGATTTGAGTCTGAGGTATTTGGGGATTTGTTTTTAAGGTGTGAGGTTCTGAAATCTTTGATGGTTTCTGTTCCACAGTTTGAGTCTAAAGTATTTGTGTTCTGTGTTCAGGGTGTGAGGTTGCTGAGCTCATTGAGAGACTCTGTTCCAAAGTTTGAGCCTTAAGTATTTTGTGGTGTATGTTCAGGGTGTGACATCTCTGAACTCTCTAAGGTCTATGTCACAACTCTGTATAAGTCAGAGATATTTAGGGGTCTATTTTCAGGGTTTGATATCTCTGCATTCTCTGAGGCTCTGTGTCCCAAGGTATGAAGTGAGGTGATGAGGATCTGTGTTTGGAGCCTGAGGTTTCTCAACTCCTTAAGTATGTCCCAGTGTTTGAGCCTGAGGGAGTCTGTTCATGGTGTGAGGTCTCTGAAGTCTGAAGTCTTTGAAGTCTGTGTTGTAAGGCTTGAATCTGAGGTACCTGTGAGTCTGTATTCAGGATATGAGATCCCTCAAAGTTTTGTAGGTCATGTTTTAATGTTTGAGTCTGAGGTATTTTCAGGTTTGTATTCAAGGTGTGAAGTGTCTGAACTCTTTGTGGGTCTGTACCAAAGGTTTCATCTGAAGTATTTGGGGGCCCATGTTCAGAGTTCGAGGTGTCTGAACTTTTAGATAGTCTAATCCCAATATTTGAGTCTGAGGTATGCAGGTCCATATTCAGGGTGTGAGGTCTCTGAATTCTTTGGTGGCTTGTGTCCCAGTAATTGAGTCTGAGATATTTGGGGGGCCTCTGTTCAGGGTTTGAGATCTCTGATCTCTTTGAGGGTCTGAGTCCCAAGGTTTGTATCTGGAAGTCTCTGTTCCAATTTTTGAGTCTGAAGTACTTGGGGTCCATATTCAGGGTATGTTTTCTTTGAGTTCATTGAGGTCTGTGTTCTAATGTTTGAGTCTGAGGTATGTGTGGGTCAATTTCAGGGTGTGAGGGTCTTTGAATTTTTATAAGACCTTTGCTCCAAAGTTTTAGCATGAATTATTTGGTGTCTGAATTCAAAGTGTGAAGTCTGATTTTTAGAGGGTCTCTTTTTCACTTTTTGGCTGGTGCTATTTGTGGGGTGTGTTCAGGGTATAAGTCTCTGTACTTATTGAGGGTTTGTGTTTCAAGGTTTGAATCTGAGGTACTTGGGGGTCTGTGTACGGTTTGTGAGAGCTCCAGTATCTTTGAGGGTCTATATTTTAATATCTGAGTCCAATATATTTGGGAATTTGTATTCAGGGTGTGAGGTCTCTGAACTATTGAGGTTCTGTGTTCCATGGTATGTGTCTGTAGCATTTGGGGGTCTTTTTCTGTGTGTCTCTGAATTCTGGAGGATCTGGGTTTAATGTTTGAGTCTGAAGTATTTGGGGATCTGTGTTCAGGGTGTGAAGTTTCTGAACTCTTTGAGGGTGTGTCCCAAGGTATGATTTTGATGTATTTGGGGTCTGTGTTCAGAATTTCAAGTCTGTGAACTTGTAGAGGGTCTGTATCCCAATATTTGAGTTGATATATTTGTGGGTCTGTGTTCAGGGTGTGAGTTTGCTGAACTCTTTGGGGGTCTCAGTCCCAAGGTTTGAATCTGAGGTTTTTGTGTAATCGTATTCATGGGGTGAGTCCTCTGACCTTTTCGAGGGTCAGCACTCCAAGGTTTGCGTTTGAAGCATTTTGTTGTCTGTGCTCAACCAGATGTGAGTCCTCTGAGTTGTTGGAGGGCCTGTGTTCCAAGTTTTTAATATGAGTTATCTGGGGGTCTGTTTTCAGTGTGTAAAGTCTATGAAATGTTTGTTGTCTGTGTTCCAAGGTTTTAGATATTTTGGGCCTGTATTCAGGGTGTGAGGTCTCTGAGTTTATTAGTTGTCTGAGTCCCTTGACTGATTGTGGGTGAGGTCCCTGAGTTCCATGGGGGTCTTTCAGGCTGTATACAGTTCTGTGTGTAGGATGTAAGATCTATTTACTGTTTGGTGATCTGATTCCTAGGGTGTGAGTTCTGTGGCTTTCAGGGGGGTTGAGATCAGGGTGTGGATTCTCTGAGTTCTTTTGGAGGGGTTCTGTGTAAAGGGCTCTAAACTATAAGGCTGCACTGTGAGCTTTCTACGTATTTGATGGTCTTTTTTCCAGTATGTGTTTTCTGTGGCTGTCTGGGGATCTGTGCCCCAGGATATGAGGTATCTGAACTTTTGGTGAGTCCATTCAGTTGGGGTTTGTGAGATTTTTGGAGGTTCGTTCCGAGGGTGTGAGGTCCCTGAGTTCTTTGGTGTTCTGAGTCTAGGACATGAGCTCTCTGAGCTGTTCAAATGTCTGTGTCCCAAGTGTGAGTTGTCACAGCAGCTTGGATAGAGTGGTGCTTGGGTAGCTCTCTGAGGTTTTTGGGAATCTGTGTCCAGGATTTTAGGACTCTGACCTTTGAAAGGTCTTCACCTAGGCTCAGAGGTCAATGAACTCTTTGGGGAATCTATTCTCCAGGTTGTGAGGTCTGTGGATACTTAGGGGTCTACATCCTTAGTGTCAAATGGCCTAACTCTAAGAGGGTGTTTGTCCCAAATGTGAGGTTTCTGAGCTTTTTGAGTATGTATGACCTAAAGTGTGATGTTAGCAGGCTGCTTGAGGGTCTGTTCCAGGGTGTGAAGACTCTTTACTGTTTGGGACTTTCCATTCTGGGTGTAAAGTCTGTCAGCTGTTTAGGGGCCTGTGTCCAGTCCCAGGTGTGTGGTCTCTGTGTTATCTGTGGATCTGTGGCCAGAATGTGAGGTCTATGGGGGTGTCCTTCCATAGTGTGAAGTCTCTAAGCTGCTTCAGGGTCTTTATCTCAAGGTAGGAGGTCCAGGAGCTGTTTTGGGGTCTGAGTGGAGGTCATGAATTCCTTTGTCTTCAGCTCCTGATGGACAATATCTTCATGACAATCATCTCCTCACTGCTCTGTGACATCTCAGTTGCCTTAACCTCTCGGAGCCTACCTTCCTCAATTTTTACTCAGAGAAATCCACACTCCCCTTATGGTGACTGTTCTGAGGATTAAGTGTGACCAAGCTTTGTGAAGTTCCTGGCACACAGCCCAGGACCTCACTGGCTTTCATCAAAGAGGGTCCCTTAATTATGTTTCCCTCACCCTCACCTCTCTGTTAAAGAGATCAGCACCCATAGGTCTGTGGGACAAGTTTTCCTCAGTGCGGGCAAAAGCTCTTCCTTGCCCTTCTGAAGGACATCTGTGTCTATCCAGCAGGTCGTTGTCCCTCTCCACCCTGTCTGGGCCCACATCCATCCATTCATCCATCTGGGAATGGCCCATTCCCTCTTCTGATCCTTCCTGTGGCCCAGTCAGGGTGGGAGTGGGGGTGTCCAGTGGACTCAAGAACAGTCCTGGGATGGTTCTGGGGCCTGAGCAGGGATTTATGTGACGATTTTCATATTCTTGTAGCATGACCTGAGGTTCTTTTGTTTCATCAGGTTGATGTTAGGACTAAAATAATGACAATAATTTGGATAGGTAATAAACTCATACATACATTGGATAAAACACAAATGCACCTATATCTGGAGAAAACTATAATTCAAAAAGATATATGCACCCCTATGTTCATAGCAGCACTATTCACAATAGCCAAGACATGGAAGCAACCTAAATCCATCCTTCCAACCTTCATCAATTGACAGATGAATGGATAAAGAAGATGGGGTATATATATATATATATATATATACAATGAAATATTACTCAGCCATAAAAAAGAATGAAATAATGCCATTTGCAGCAACATGGATGGACCTAGAGATTATCATACTAAATGAAGTAAGTCAGAAAGAGACAAATACCATATGATATCACTTATATGTGGAATCTAAAATATGACACAAACTTATCTGTGAAACAGAAACAGACTCACAGACATAGAGAACAGACTGGTGGTTGCCAAGGGAGTGGGGAGAGATGGAGTGGGAGGTTGGGGTTAGCAGATGTAAGCTATTATATACAGAATGGATAAACAACAAGGTCCTACTGTACAGCACAGGGAACTATATTCAGTATCCTGTGATAAACCATGATGGAAAAGAATATGAAAAAGAATGTATACATGTGTATAACTGAATCACTTTGCTGTATGGCAGAAATTAACACAAGATTGTAAATCAACTATACTTCAATAAAATAAAAAAAAAACCCACAAATGCACCAAAAGACAGTACAGTAAAAATAAGCTTCCTTTTCCTGACCAGTGTCGATGGTGACTGGTTTCTTGTGAGTCTCTCCTGAGATGGTCTCTGCACACATCAGTGTGTGCATACACATGTTACCATCCACTCCCACTCCGCTTTGTCCCCAGGTGGAGACACACTGTCTGTCCCTTGGTGATTTCACTGAACAATGCACCTTGGAGACTGTTCCCAACAGCCCACATGTTAATCACTGCCCACGATCCCCCACACCGTGAGGATGAAAATACATCATTTGTTCCTCATCCCCCACGCCTGAACAAGCAGATTGTCCCATCTTCTATGATAAGCAGAGCAATCAGATTATTATCATTGTTGAGTTTCGGTCTGAGAGGGGAGTCTTTGAGCCCAGGGTCTTGTGTGAAAAAGTGGCCATGTGAGGTGGTGAAAGCAGGCCCAACCTTGGTGCCTGGAGACTTCAAGATGATGGAAGCATGTCAGAAAGGTGGGGGGGGGGCCTCTCTGCACTTGGCTGAATGCCAGACTGGTTAGGGAAGGGAGAGAAAACCTTCTGGGCTCTGAGGGAAGAGGGGCTTATGTTGGGCCCCTCAGAAGGTAGGGTGAGGGAGGAGATCCTAGTAAACCAAAGCTCCCCCATTCCTGTAGCTGTTGTTTCTGACTTATAGAAATAGAGACCCCTGGACCTGGGACATGTCCACACAAACGTATGACCCTGAGTACATTATTATTCTTGGAGGAGTGGGTGCGGACTCAGGTAAACTGGGATGCCCTCACCGTGCAGCCCCCAGGAGCTGGCTCTGCGGGGAGGGTCACCCCTGTGAGGAAGGCTGTGCCTCAGAACATGCTGGTCAGGGAGGGTTTATGCGGGTGTCCACATCTGTCCATACCCCTGGCCACGCTTCCTTCCCCACCTGTCTGTCACAGTCGATGCCAACTCCCAGGTCTAGAGCTCCACAGAGTGGTGATTCTCTGGGGCTTTTCCCACAGTTCCCCAGCCCCCAAAGGCTTTAGTGGACCCAGTCCTGGCCTCTGGATCTCTTTATTCCCATCTCTAGAGCAGGCACGAGCCACCACTGTGTCTCATCCATGTCTGCCCTTCTTCCCCACTCAGGCTTAGGCCCTGGACTTCTAGATAAACCCTAATCTCAAGTGATGTGGTTCACGTTCTTGTTGGTAAAAGGGCCAGACAAGTCCTCCTCTAGTGGGCCATCCTGCAGAAATCTGACCTTCTTCGGCTGGCCCCAAAGCACCTGGCTCTTACTCTAGGGCTGAGGGTAGAAGAAGGAAGATGGGAAAATAAAACATACTTAAGGGGACAGCAAGGGAGGATGTGGGGCATTGTATATCATTCGGGGTGATCATGAAGAGACTCTAGGATGAGGTGGTTTGAACAGAGGCCCCCAAAAGAGTAGGCAATGAGCCAAGTGCAGGGCTGTGTGGGCTAGACACAGGGCCCAGCCAGCGGAAAGGCTCTGAAACTTGACTGCCTTGGGGCAGGAACGCTGGCTTCCTCTTTTGGCCCCAGGCTTAAGTCCTGTGCAAGGGGCTCTCAACCACATCCCAGGAAGTTTTGAGGCCAGGGAATGGAAACTTGGCCTTTGATTTTGACAAAATATTCAGGGTTTGGGACAATTCATTTCCAGGTACTGTGATGACAGCAAAACAGGAAGGGACAGTCCAGGGTGTGTGAGCGTTGATGTGGACAGGGGACTCCACTGAGTGATTGGGAAGGGAGCTGCAGATGGAGCGTTCCACTAGTGTAGTGTGGGGGGACACAGGGAGGAAACAATCCACTGGGGGGAGGGGCTGCATTGGACCTGTAAACTGTAGGTCAGGGAGGAGGGGAAATGAACACCATCCCTCATGGGGATGGGAATCTGACAACCCTGTCCTCCCAGCTTCCACCTGGGCGGACACCCACCCTCCAGCTTTGTGACCACTTACTCTGCGGCCTCCATCATGGATCTCAGTCCCCGTCGTCCCCTGCTTGTCCACTTTGAATTGGCCTTAAGATTGTGAGTCCCTGGACAGACACTGGCTCTGGGATGAGTGGAACATGAATCATGATCCTTCCTGGGCTCTGATTGGTCCTAAAGAACATTCACATCCCAGTTCTGCCCAGTTGCAGGGGATTTCTGGAAACCCCCATACATCTAGCCCCTTCCCTCGAGTGCTGTGCTTTCATTGGCTACTGATTTGGTGCAGGTGCCTTGGTTGCTGGGTCAGTTTTCAGGACTAAGGAGGTGAGGCTTCAGCACAGGAGTATGATGAAAGCTAGAACCCAACTTGGAGCATCTGTGATCTTCCTATAAATGACATTATCCCTGACTCTTCCCTGCACTCCTCTCCCTGCAGAGATCAGCTAGTTCAGTCAACTGTATCCCTGCTCTAATGATGGGGGCTGACCGTGTGAGCTCCTGCAGTGTCATGTTCCCCATTCACCTCTAAAGTAAGTCAGAAGCCCAGCAGGCACCTCTGCCCCCAGTCAGTCATCCCTGAAGTGCATTCATGCATTCAACCATTCTCTTCTTTACTCAAAACTAAAATTGGATTTGTTTTTTTGGAGGAACTTCACAGAAGTCACTTCATTAAACAGGAATCCTGTCCTGGTGGGAGAAGCACGGCAGGTAGCCCAGGGTTCTTGATCCCAGAACACAGAGCCAAGAGAGCTGAGCTTGTAACACTTGGGTGGATGTGAGCGGAGGATATGAGAGTGTGAGGGGCAAGGGCAAGAGGGATGAGGAGGTAAGACGGAGGGGGTAAGAAGCAATAAAGGCAGAAAGGAGAAGTCAAGGGATATTAGAATAAAAGCTCAGACTCATTAATGCTTATTATGGGCCAGACATGTGTTTAGCAATGCATATCGAAAGCCTAGAAGGAAATGAAGGGGATCAGGGTATGCCACCCCCAAATATGCTGCTTTGGTATGAGAATTATTCTGAGCTGAAGGAATCTGGGTTTCTGAAATCCCTTATCTGCTTCAAAGTAGAGCCTCTCTAAAGAACTCAAAAGAACTCAATTGTAATAAATACCCTCCTTGGGAGCAACTCTTATCTTCTCTTCTCCGAGAGAAGTCCACATCCAAACAGACATCGTCACAAGACTATTATATCTCCCATCTATTCTCCTAAGGGCCCGTTTATCTTTCCAAAAAGTCATTTGCTTTTCCATAAGTGCCCTTTTTCCATCTCCCTTTCCCCTACTAAGTTAGGTATACAGACTCCAAATTCTAACTGCCCCTTTGAGTACTCATCACTGAGTGCTCCCAAGTGTTTTGGATGGAGGTGTTAATTACTTCTGTTTATTTTTTCTTGTTAATCTGTCTTTTGTCAATCTAATTTGCAGGGCTCCAGGTGAAGAACCTAAGAGGGTGGAGGGAAAAAGTTCTTCTTCCCCCACAGAAACTATACCATATATTATATGGTATTCTTGAGTGTGAAACTCTGGATAATTTTCCAATAATAATTTTTCCCAGTTTTACTACTTCCTTGCATTTTCTTAGTTTACATTAATCATCCGTTGTTCTGTTTACAATTTAAAAAACGATTTTTCTAAAGGCTCATTCTCCTAGCCCTCTAAATATTTCAGGGTAGCAAATTGTTTTGACATCTTTGTCAGGTTAGAAATCAGTGAGTGACCAGGGGTAGAATGAACAGAAAAAGAAAGATCTTAGATGCAATGTTGACTGCTGGTGCGGAGAAGGATTGCAGAGGGAATAGAAGGTCAGCAAAAGCCTGTGAGTGTTCTGGGAAATGCCAGGGCAATATAGGCAAAACACAGGTCCCTAAGGAGAGGTTGTGCACTGTCAAGGCAAGTGTCTTTATGAAGGCTTCCTAGACTTTTCCCCAGTTCGGGCTTCAGTGGCTCATTTGATTAGGCTGCAGTTCACATAAAGCAGTACTGCTTGTGAGCAATGCTAAGATCGTGGGTTTAAGCCTCACCCAGAGCACTTTTTACTTCCTGGGCAATGCTGAGGATGTGATCACCTGGACCACTTTTCTTGATTTTTGGAAGGCTATAGATTGAGAAAGGAAAAATAGGAAATCAATATGTAGTGAAATAGACCCAACTCTGCCCCCAACATCTGTCAAACCATACGTAGAAAGTGAAATATGATACCAGTTGTTGTAGCAATGAGTTATCAATTACAGGATTCGATTTGATCACTCTAAAGAGAAACATGGAAGTGAATGCAAATGTGAGAAAACACATTATTAGGGGGAAAATAAACTAAAACAGGCTTAGCAGACTACTAGACTATTTTGGCAAAGGGAGAGAGAGTAATAGATGCTTTGGACTAAGTGGCCACAGTGGGCATGGAAAGAAGTGGGCACATTAGACAGGTATTTAGGAAGTGAAATGGACAGACCTCAGCAAGGATTTGGACTTGGGGTGAAGGAGAGGGAGGTGTAAAATGTTGAGACCAGGTTTCTGTGTTGGGTAATAAGATGGGTGATGGTACCTTTTGTTGATATGGAGAATACTACAAGAGAACTGTTTTGTAAAGAACTCCAAAATAGGAATTTTTCTCAAAGGGCTCATGGTCTAAATGGAAGTCGAGATGAAAAATTTCTCTCATGATCTATAGTTACCTGTCCCTATGAGTTTGAGACGCTGTTCCTCTACATTTTTAAAATCCCCAATCTCACACAGCCCTGTAATGCCAGTATTGTTTTTAGTATGTGCCTCTCCTTTATAAATATGCACGCAGGTAATACATGAATATGGCCTAGTGCAGAAGCTTCAAATAATATCTAAGTATATGGACTACATTAGGCCATTATCACCTACCCCATTCTCCCTCACCTCACAGGTGAAAACTGGGTCAGTTATGGTTATTTTATTCCAGACATTTTTCTCTGCACTCACATATCACACATGTACACACATACACACAAAGTCCCACTCTGAGCATTACCCACTTGTACCCCATTAATAATGTGTCATGGAGAAATCCTTCTGGCCCGTACAGATCCATCCTCCTCATTCTGTTTTGCATGTCACTTGTGCTCCATGGTATAATATGAACCTCTGGCACTCCTTACCCTCCAAGTGCATTGGCTATTAATAGACATTTAACATTTTTACAGGTTGTTTTCTCCTTCTGTCTTGTGCACACAGCTCTGTGTGTGTGTGTGTGTGTGAGGGTTTATTATACATTCTTAGAAGTAGGATTGCTTGGTCAAAGAGTTCAGTCATTCAGTAAACCCTTATTGAGCACCTACTGTGTGGCTAGGGATTGTTCTAGGAGTTGGGAAAACATCAGTGAACAAAACAAACAGACAAATATCCCTAAGGGTGCAGTGACCATTTTTTAATTTTGATGAATGCTGCCACATTGTTGTCTCTCACTGGTTCAGGTAAGTTAATGCCTGTTCACTGCTATCCTAAATACCACTCCTAGTTTGGGGTTTCTGCTGCAGACCAGAAATATTCAGATAATCCAAAAGAAGGCAGGAAAGGGGAAGAGAACAGATAAACAAGCAAACAAAAACAAAACAAAACAAAAACCCAGAGGGGACAAACAGAACAACCTCTCTTCCTAGTAACCTGATAGCTCTAAATACAATCATGTCAATTATTACATTAAATGTTAAGGTATAAACAATTCAATTAAAACATAGAGAAGCATAGAGAAGATAAAAAGCAAGGCCCTACTAAATGCTACACACAAGGGACATACTTTAAATATAAAGATACAGAGAGTTTAAAAGTAAATGAATGGAAAAAGTTACATTATGCACACCAAAAACATAAGAAGGATGGAGTGGATATTATAAATCAGACAAAGTAAACTTGAAGATAGTATTACCACAGATAAAAGAGAAATGTCATAATGATGAGACAGTTCCTTAGAAAGATATAACAATTATAAATATGTATGCACCTAATCATAGAGCCTCAATATATAGGAAGCAAAAATTGACAAAATCATAGTAGGAAATTTTAATACTCTTCTTTAGTTGATGGAATGACTAGATCAAATTAAAAAACCATACACAGAAGGTTTAACACCACTATCCACCATCTCGACCTAACTGACATCTATAGAAGACTCCATCCAACAATTACAGAATATATACTGTTTTTCAAATGCACATTGTACATTTCACCACAACAGACCATAGACTGGACTTTAAAATGTATCTCAATAAATCTTAAAGGACCATGATCATACAGATTATATTCTATGATTACAGTCGAATTAGATTACAAATCAATTATAATGGAAACTCCAAATATATTGGAAACTCCCAAATATCTGGAAGTGACACACCACACTTTTAAATGATTCAAGGGTCAAAGATGAAATCACAAGGGAAATTAGAAAATATTTTCAGCCAAATGACAAAGTAGAACAGATCAAAATTCATGGGATTGACCTAAAGGAATGCTTAAGAGGGTAATTTACAGCTCTAAATGATATTAGGAAAGAAGCACATAAAACCAATGACCTAAGATTTCCCCTTAAGAAGCTAGAAAAAGAAGAGCAAAGTTAATACCTGGCAAGTAGAAGGAAGGAAATAATAAAGAGCAGAAATCAACTTCACTAAAAATAGACAGTAGAGAAAATTAACAAAGCCAAAATTCCGATCTTGGAGAAGATAGACAAAATTGACAAACCTCTAGCTAGACTGAACAAGACGACTAGGGAGAGGAAACAAATCACTGATATCAGAAACATATATGGAGTTATCAACAGAGACCCTACAGACATTAAAAGGATAATAAGAAAACAGAATGAACAACTTTCAGCCAACAAATTTGACAACGTAGATAGGATGGGTGGAGGCAGAAGTCAAACTGTGATGCAGCCCCAATTACTGCCATGGCTGACTCCTTGGGGAGCTCTTGAATGGCCCATTAGAGTTATCCCAAGTTGGGTCTAGATGGTTGCGCCTTTATACCCCCACACTGATCAGTCATTAAATGTGGGCCACCTGGGGAAAGAGTGTGACCTTGAGTGAAGCAGCTCTCTGCAGTTGAGACAATCCCTGAAGGGGCTGACAGCTGTCTGCCAACAGCAGCTGAGGGACTAAGTCCTTCACGGAAGCGGGATCTGGGTGATGCATCACAGTGTCCATCACAGTTCCGTTTAGGAACAGTTCTTTTCAAACCAGATCAACACTGTCAGTGACATGACAGAGTGGACTGAAGTAAAGAGGATTAAAGGCATGATGACTTATTAGAATAATGGATGAAAAAATAACAGCATTAATATCTACCACCCACTGTGGGTCAGGTACCACGGTAGGAATCAAAGATACTGAGAGAAGATACAGTCCCTGTCCCTGCCCTCAGTGGGATGAGGCACAGCAGACAGCATGAAATGAAGTCTCACATGAAATATGTGTTATGATAATGCCACCGGGGTGAAGAAGGGTAAACAATTCAGTCTGTCTTTAGATAGAGGTGGGGTGTGTTTGTGTGCGAGTGGGTTGGATTTCCAGAAAGGTTTTAGGTAACATTTTTAGCATCTATAAGATCAAGAAGGTTTTGTACAGGATGTGGCATTTGAGGTGTTCTTTAAACACAGTTTTGATGTTTTCTTTAATGTACTCAGAGTAGAATTCGGTTTAGAAAAATATGATATACACAAGAGGTCTTCTAAAACAACTGCTAATGGAAGACATATCTGTGCTACTATAAACAATATATTTTTCCCAGAAACACTTTTCCTGTCAATTATGTGCTGCATTTTAAAAACAACCATTATAATAGCTTTAGGACAAACACTTTTTTTTTTTCTTGGAAGATATACTGGAAATCTATATCAAGCAAGTCTTATTTAGGATATTTTAATTTACAGACACTATGTTAGAAATTGCTTATGATGTAAAAGAACTGAAGTTCCCTCTACCCCTTGGCTCTCAGTAGGAGATGGCCCTTCATTCAGTTACCTCAGATACAAATCTTGGGACACAGAATCCCAAAGAATTCAGAGACCTCATACCTGAACACAGACCCCCTCACATTCAACTTTGCATTCAAACCAACAAATACCAAAGACTCTATCTTAAAACACAAATACTCAATGAGTTTAGAGACCTCATACCTTGACATGAACTCCCAAACACCTCAGATTAGAAACTTTGAAGACAGAAACCCAAAGACACCTCACATGCTAAATTTAGACTCCAAAAGCCTCAGAACCAAACTTAGGACAAAAACCCTGAAAGAGTTCAGACAGCTCCCACGCTGAATTACCTCATTACATCCAATTACTTCATACCCAAACCTTGGAACACAGACTCTCAGAGACCACACATCCTGAATACAAACCCCAAATACCTCAGACTCAAATCTTGGGATACAGATCCTCTAAAAGTTCAGAGACTTCATCCTGAACAGAGTCTTTAAATATCTCAGACTCAAATCCTGGAAGGGGCTTTAAATGAGGTCAGAAACCTCATTTCCTAAAAACAGATCCCCAATTACCTCAGAATCAACTCCTGGAACGCAGAATCTTAAAGAGCTCAGAGAACTCACATCCAATACAGACCCACCAAATCTCAAAATCAAACCTCGGAATACAGACCCTGAAAGAGTTCAGAGGCATTAGCCACTAAAAACGGACCACCAAAGACATCAGACTGAAACCTTAGGACAGACCCTCAAAGAGTTCAGGTACTACATGCCATTAACTCAAATCTCCAGTTACACAGAGCTGAAACCTTGGGATGTGACAAAGGTGTTCAAAAAATTCAGAGACCTCACACTTTGAATAAAGACATCTAAATAGCTCAGAATCAAACCTTGAGACACAAACCCCCACAGATTTCAGTGATCTCCCAACCTAAACACAGATTCCCAAATACCTCAAACTTTGGAATACATACTCTCGAAGATTTCAGAGACCTTATATCCTGAATACAGACTCAACAAATACCTCAGACTCAAACCTGGAACACAGATCCTCTAAAAGTTCAGAGAGTAATACTCTGAACACAGTTCCTAAATATCTCAGATTTAAATCTTGGAAAGGGCCCTAAATGAGTTCAGAAACCTCACTCCCTGAAAGCTCCCCACTTACCTCTGAATCAAATCTTGGAACACAGAACATGAAAGAATTCAGACTTTATACCCTGAAAACAAACCACCAAACACCTCAAACTCAAATCTTGGGAGAGAGTTTTGAAGATCTGAGAGGTCACACCCTGAAAAGAGATCCCCAGTTACCTAAACCTCAGACTCAAACTTTAGAACACAGACCCTCAACTCATAGACCTCACTCCCTGAACTAAACTCTCAATAACCTCACACTCATCCTTTGGAACACAGGCCCCCAAAGAGTTCAGAGAAATCATATCCCAAATACAGACTCCCAGTTACTTCAGACTCAAACACTGGGACACAGACATTATAGATTTCTGGGACTTCATACCCCAAATATCTAAGATTCAAATGTTGAGACAAAGACCATCTAAAAGTTTAGAGCTGTGTTCATGCGGAACACAGATTCCCAAACATCACAGACTTTAACTTTATGAAAGAGACCCCATCAAATTCCAAATGCTTCACTTTTTTTTTTAATTCTTAGAACTTGCTTTATTTCAACTTCGTAAAATTATAGACCTCAATCATGACTTATTGTGTTTGCCATATAAAAATCTGCAAGGCATTTTTATATTTGGTTAATCTCTCCTGTCAGCTCTTATCCAATATTCATATATGCCCTCCCTCTTATAATCTATTTTCAAGAAATATGAAAAACTTCAAGAGTAAGAAAAGAATAAATTTACAGTATTCTGTGCGTCATCTCTTCTACAAAGGTATATTTTTAAAAAGACATCAAACTAAAGATGAGGCAGGTTTTGGTTGTCAAAAATGACTTAATAAGTTTTTTATATGATGTGTGAGTTAATAATTTCTGTCAGATATTAAATAATATTTCTTTAGATCTTGATCAATATATCCTATAAGGGCTTTGATTTTTATTAAATTAATGTTTATTGGAGAATAGCTGCTTTACAATGTTGTGTTAGCCCCAGATGCTTCACTTCTTGAACACTGTACCCAAATATCCCAGATTCACACCTTGGAACAGAGACTGCAAACATTCAGAGACTTTATACTCTGAACTCAGAAACAAATACATCCAACTCAAAGTTTGGGATACAGACCCTGAAACAATTACGAGAACCCACACCCTGAACACAGATCTCCATATACCACACACTCAAATCTTGGAACACAGACCCTCAAAGTACTCAGAGACCTTATACCTTTAGCCCAGACCAACAAATACCTCACACTCCAACTTTGGAACACAGGCTGTCAAGGAGTTCAGAGACCTTACACATTGAACACTGAATGCCAGACACCTGGGAATAAATCACTGAAAAACAGATCATCAATGACTTCAGAGACCATATGCACTGAACACAGATTTCCCCCATTACCTCAGAGTCAAACCTTGGTCAAAGATAATCAAAGTGTTGAGAAACTTCTAATCCTGAATGCATATACCAATAAATCAGAATAAAACCTTGGGAAAAACACATTGAAAGAGTTCAGAGACTTCTCATCTGAACGCTGACCTCAAAAACCTTCAGATTCAATCCTTAGAACATACAATGAATTAAAACGTCTCCCACTCCCTGAACACAGAACCTCAAATACTTCTGATTCAAAACTTGGAACAAAGACCTACAAAGAATTTAGAGACTGCACACCCTCAACACAAACCCCCAAATGCCACACACTCAAATTTTAGAACACAGATCCTCAAAGAGTTCAGAGGTCTCACATTTCAAACACAGACCCTGAACACCTCAGACTCTAACCTTAGAACACAGACTCTACAGTGTTCTGCAGTCTCACAACCTGAAAAAAACATCTCCAAATACCTCAGACACAATATTTGGAACTCAGGCCCTCAAAGAGTTCATAGACCTCATATCCAGAATGTGAATTTCCCAATACCTCAGGCTCAAACTTTGTGACAAAACTCTCAAGGAGATCAGAAACCTAAAAACCCAAACATAGATCCCCTCAACTATCTGAGATTTAAACTTGGGTCATCAAACCTTAATGAGTTCAGAGACTTCACTGACTGAACACAGAATCCAAATATCTCACATTCGAACTTTAAACCACAGATCTAAAAGATTTATGAGTGCTTATGCCTTGAACACAGACCCTGACACCAGAGACTCGAAACATGGAACATAGATGCTCAAAGGGCTTAGAGACCTGACATCTTAAACACAGATCTGAAAATGCATCAATTTGAAATCTGAAGACACAGACCTCAAAGACTTCAAAAATG